>NC_081547.1:11181458-11247260 GCF_901000735.1 Corylus avellana | reverse complement strand
GGTTTTTGATTTTTTTTTTTTTTTTTTTTAAATCGCATATTTTGGATTTTAATTATGGTTTTTTAAGTAAAGTATTAATACATATATTAAAGGACCATGCAAACTTGTGGTTTAGGCTGACTCGTAACATGGAAGGGTGTAAAAAGGCCCTGATACACGGGCAACGGGAGGAGGTGGGTAGACCAAATCGGCATTATGTTGAACAATGCAAGAAATTGGCAGCTTTACAAGGAAAAGAAAACGATCTGGACGTGGGGCAAGCTTTAGAAATTCAAAGAGAGTTGAAAATCCTAATGGAGCAAAAGGAATTAAAATGGAGACAATGAGCTAAAATCGATTGGCTCACATTCGGGGATAGAAATTCGAAGTTTTTCCATGCTTGTGCAAACCAACGTCGGAAGGCGAATAAATTAGCCTAATTCATGATGAAGGTGGCGGACTTTGGGAGACTCAAGTGGAGATTGGGGGGAGGGGGTGGGGTTTGACTACTTATTTTCTACAATGCAAGGTGTGGATGGATTATGATGGCTGCCTGGGAGCTGTGGAGGGGCGGATTATGGAGGCTATGAATGAGTCCTTTGTGAGGCCTTTTGTGGAGGATGAGATTAGGGCTACTCTATTTCAAATGTCCCATTTAAAAGCTCCCGGACTAGATGGGTTCAATGCTGGATTTTTGCAGAAAAATTGGGACATTATGGGACTCGAGGTTTGCAAAGCTACTCTTTTTTCTCTTAATAATGTTATTCTTGATAATGAGCCGAATTCCACTTTTCTAGCACTTATCCCTAAGATTAAAAACCCTACAAACGTCACGGAATTTAGACCGATTAGCCTATGCAACATACTCTATAAAATTATTTCAAAGGTGTTGGCTAATCGGCTTAAGGTGATTTTACCCCATATCAGAGTGCTTTTATTCCAGGGTGCTTGATTTTAGACAATATTTTGGTTGCATATGAGACCCTTCATACGATGCAAACCCGGATGAGGGATAAGAAGTGCTATATGACGGTTTAAATTGATATGAGCAAGGCATATGACATGATTGAATGGGGTTTCTTAGAGGCGGTAATGGGGAAGATGGGTTTTGCACCCTATTGGATAAAACTTATGATGATTTGTGTTTCCTCAGTGCACTATGCAGTCTTGATGAACGGAATACCTATGGGGAGAATTATTCCAACTCGAGGTATTTAGCAAGGCGACCCCATATCTCCATATTATTTTTGATCTGTGCGGAAGTGTTGAGCTCTTTACTGTCTAGAGTTGGTGGGGAGGGTGAGCTGGAAGGGGTACCTACTTCGAAAGGGGGCCCTCATCTAAATCATCTATTTTTTGCTGACGACAGTTTACTATTTTGCAGAGTGGGTTTGGGGCACTAGAACAGATTATCAAATTTCTTGAAAAAATACGAACTTGCTTCAGGATAAAGATTGATCACAGCTAAGACAGCCATCTATTTCAGTCACAACACCTCCATTGGAGACTCGACAACAAATACTTGATGTGTTTGGAATTTCGAGCTCATAAAGATATGATACTTACCTAGGTCTGCCAGCTTTAGTGGGGAAATCTCGCACAAAAGAGTTTAAGGGCATTGTTGATAGAGTGTGGAAGTGAATACAAGATTGGAAATTTAAATTTCTATCTTAGGCAGGACGGGAGATATTGCTTAAGACGGTGATACAAGTTATTTCGGCATACTGTATGAGTGTTTTCATGTTCCTTAAAGCTTTGTGTTCTAAGATTAACTCTCTTATGCAAGAGTTTTGGTGGGATGCCTCAAGCATTTATTTGGATGAGTTGGAGTAAAATGGGTGTTCCAAAATCAAGAGGGATGAGTTTCCGGAATTTCATATGTTTCAACAAGGCCCTCCTCGCTATGCAATGTTGGCGATTGTGGAATACGTCGGATAGCTTAGTCTCCCAGATTATGACGGCGAAGTATTATGCCAATAGTTCTATTCTAGAAGCAAAATTGGGGAATAAACCGTCTTATGCATGGAGGAGTATTTTGGGCTCATATGATCTTCTTAGGGAAGGTTTGATTTGGAGGATTGGGAATGGGGAAATGACAAGGATATGGGGAGATAAATGGATCCCTCTTCTAACAACTTTTGCTAGCCAATCTACCCCTAGGGTGCTAAACAGAGATGCAAAGGTTGTTGAGCTCATTGATAGAGACTTATATGGGTGGAATAGAGCTTTACTCGAGAATCTGTTTTTCCTAGCTGAGGTGAGAGCAATTCTATCAATTCCCATTAGCACAAACCGGGGTGATGTACTAGTATGGAGGGGAATGACTAATGGTTTCTTCACAGTCAAAAGTGCATACCATGCGGCCAAGAAGAGGGAGTTACAGATGCAAGCTGAGAGCTCCTCTAAAGTAGAACAAAATGAAATGTGGGGTTCCTTGTGGAAGCTTCCAATCCCTAATGCGGAGAAGAATTTCCTGCTGAGAGCATGCCATGAAATCCTTCCAACCAAGGCAAATCTTTGTAGAAGAAAGGTAACCACTGATGCTTTGTGTCCTATATGTGGTCTAGGCAAGGAGACATGTTTCAACATCTTGTGGGACTACCCCTTAACAAGGGATGTTTGGAGTGGAAGCCTAAAAAAATTCCAGAACAGTTCTTCTCGAGGACCAACCTTTGGGCAGGTGGTGGAGGAATTGTTCAAGACTTGTGATGTAGAGGAACTCAGCCTCTTTGCTGGGATTGCATGGAGAGTATGGTTTAGGAGGAATAAGGTCATCCATGGGGGTTCCTTCCTACACCCGAATGTATTGATCCAACAGGCCCGCGATGTTTTGGGTGAATTTTCTACTGCAAATAATAAGTCATTCGTTTCCCGCTTTGATTTCGAATAAATTAATGGGGGCAATGGTGGGTGTAAGGTGGCGCTACTTGCTGTCTGTTAAAACCATTAGCGAGAAATTGGAGAAATCTGGATGGATGTGTTTTGTCAGGAATGTAGTCACGAGTTTTTGTATTGGAGGAGTAGTCTATACTTCTCCTTTCTTGATTTATTAATAAAAGAGACTATGATATTCTTATTCTGAAAAAAAAAAAAAAAAAAAAAAAAAATTGTATATAATATAATTTGTATTATTTGTTTCTTTATTGGATTTGGACATTAATAATACTTAATTTATTGAATAATTTATAGATGAAAAACTCTTGAAATATAATTAAATGCCCTTAATTAACAAATTTAATGATTGATTTTTTAAGTAAAAACCGGTTCACACTTAAAAAATTGGTTCGAAAAGTATGCCTTAAAAAACCGGTTTTGTCTTAAAAAAAAAAAAAAAAAAGTTTCACACCACCTGTCGTAATATTAAGGCACTTCTGAGCGGGTTATGGCTATTATAGGAATGCTAGAATGCAATAAAACCCCTACATTTTGCCCATCAAAATCCTAGGTGGCAAAGGACATATGGCCTTGTTTGTATTTTTTATTATTTAAAATGTGTTGATTTTAAAATTAAAATCAAAAAAATAAAAAAAAATAAATAACCAATTTTTTTTTTAATTTATTAATTTATTTATTTTGGTTTGGCCCTTGGGGGTGGATCGGCCACCCCCAAGGGCCAAACCCATTATTTTATATAGACCGAATAAATTTTACTTAAAGAACCGATTCACTACTTAAATGGCCAAACCCATTATTTTCTTAAAATGTGTTTGGCCATTTAAGTAGTGAACCGGTTCTTTAAGTAAAATTTATTCGGTCTATATAAATCAAGAATCTAGAATTGCGAAAAGTGTCCTTAATAATTTATTGCACCAAATCTATGCATAGCTAAATTAAATATAATATATATGATTTTTTATTTTTTTTGTGAAAAGAATACTTGAAGATGTATTATTCTTGAATCACTGACAGAGCAATTGCTCTGCCAAAACAATATCGTTGATACATGATGGAATTTCCCCCAACCAAGTTGTATCTATAACTTGCTTACTAGCTACTTTAGCTAATCCATGGGCCGCCATATTTGCCTCTCGATTTATATGACAAATCTGCCAACTAGGAAGAGAATTCAAAACAATTAAAACATCTTCCACTAATTGACCAAACATGCTAGAATTTCTCCCCTGAGCTTGCACCGCATCTATAACTTGCTTAGCATCCCCCTCAAAAATGAGTTGTTGGATCCCTCTTTCATGGCATAGGTTGACACCAAAGAAGAGGGCCATAGTTTCGGCTGTTGCTAGCTCCAAAAAACCCCTCCTTGATAGACACCTTGCCTCGAAAACCCTGCCCTCCGCATCACACAGGATCATGCCAAATCCCATAATGTCGTCCTCTTTATTAATAGAGGCATCACGGTTAAGCTTAAACCATCCTTCCCTTGGTTTTTCCCACCTCCTAGAATGATCCACCCGAACTGGACAAAGGCCTCCATCAGCTTTGTTGGTCCTTTGAAATTCATGTACAGCAGTATTCACTTCACTCACAATAGCATCAGGATGTAAAAAAAATACCTTCATGAATCCATGTATTTCTACGAAACCATATTCTCCGGGCTATTTCCGCAAGCAAACAAAATTCATCCCCATCAAACTTTTTATGCATCCCCTCTACAACATGTATAAAATCAGGACCGGGAAAGATGCTTTCCTGAAAACCCCAGCTGCTGGCTCCCCAAACATCACTTGCAGATGGGTATCCCCATAAGATATGATAGGTCGTTTCGATTTCCAGATTGCATATAGAGCATAAAGGGTCAATTACCACCTTTCTTCTCAATAAATTTTCCCTTGTTGGTAAGAGATTATGGCATGCCCTCCACATAAAATTTTTTCCCGCATTAGAGATTTGCAAATTCCATATACCTCTCCAAACAGCACTATCCCCTGGTTGTGATGACCCCCCCGGTTGTTGCAATTCTTCCATATCTTTACCAAGGTGGTATGCACTACTCATCGAAAAAAGTTCATTACAGGTACCCCTTCATATTTGTGCGTCCGGTTGATTGGTAAGACTTACTGGGATGTTTTTATGACCTTACACTCCTCTGGTGTGAAAATTGTTTCAAGTAGAGGTGTATTCCAACCATGCAGATCTTGATCCACCAACTCACGAACCATTGCATCCACCGCTAACCCCTTTGGAGGAGATTGAACCATGTAAGTACTAATGCTAGGAATCCATTTATCTCCCCAAATGTGCACCTTAGCAATAGAGATGTATTTATTTATTTATTTTTTTTACAACCTATAATGAAAAGTTCAATAGAGATGTGTTTAAATTTCGAAATTAAATTATAACATGCAAAGAATCTCGCACATACTTTTTTCTACAACCAAAGTACTTTTTCGAATGTTCTTAATTATAAGTTTTATTTGTATTAAAATCTAATAGGTATTACACCAACAATATTAGAGATTCTTTCTAATTTTATATTAATTTTAAAAACGCAATTTTTAAAATCACATTTATTAAAATCGCAATCCCGAACTGACCCTTAATAAGAATAACACAATCATCTCCAAACAATTGTAATTGAGTATTGTAGGTTTTTTATTTTTTCAATTTGTACTGTGTTTGAATGTTTGCTCTTTATAAAAATTGCAACTTTTGAATTAAGATAATAAATTGTTTGGATTTTTAGTGGGCTAATGGAAGATTATAGTGTGTTAATTTGATTGTTATGCCCAAAAAAAAAAACAAAAAAAAAAGAATAGAAACTCTTTTGAAAAAACTAAAGAGATAATTAAACATTAAACCTAAGATGATTTATTTGATTGCATTAAATGTTAAGTGAAATATTTTTTTTTTTAGGTGCTCATAAAAGAAAAAGATTTTGTTTATGGGAAAATTACAGTTTACCCTTCCAAAGTTGTCAGCGATTTGTAATTCCGCCTCCAAAGTTTCAATTTTTGTAATCCACACCCCTAAAGTTTCAATTTTTTGCAATTCAGGCACTCTGTCAATCAAACCCGCTTTGACTGACGGAACAGTGACCACGTGCGACGCACGTGGTCACTTTATGCGATTTAGTGCCCAAAATACCCCCAACTACATTTCGACCCTAACTCACTCACTAACCCGGCTTACCCATGCCTTAACCCAGCTCACCCACCCACGCCCCAACCCTGCTGACCCAACCCCCAACCCAACCCAACCCAGACTTACAACAAATAAACAAACGTAAAAAGTCTCAGGCATTCCGTCACACACGAGGTGAATACCTTGCTGACTCACGAGCAAAAGGACGCGACAGAGGGAACCCACCTCCGCGACAGCCACTCGACAATCTACCCGACACCCACTCGAGATCAACCCAAAGTTCTATCTTTTGCGCATTTGTGTACGACGTGGTGAGTTTTTGCCCTTTTTGATTCGTAAATTTGCACCAAACTATGTAGTAGCTTTCTAGGGTTTTTCGTAAATTGGGGTTTTCTTGAGGGGGTTTTTAATTTGGTAATCCCTAACTCTATGATGTTGATTTATTGTTAACAAATTTTTGTTTTCTATTGTATATTGATTTATTGCAAAGAGAGAGAGAGAAACGATGGAGTATACCTCAAGTTCTAGAGCTTCATCTTCACCGCAGAGGCTTTGCTATTGTGAGCGGCCGATGGTTGTGAAAACAGCTCAAACAGAGCACAATTTCGGGAGAAGGTTTGTGGGTTACGAAAATTACAAGGCATGTTTTATGTTTATGATGAGTGTTGCAAAAATTTGGGCAAGTTCTTCAAACACGTAATTTCTTGTTTATGGTTGTAATTTTCGTAGTGGGTTCTTTAGGATTTAGGATAAGTATTGATAATTTGTTGTTTGAATTTGTTGTTTATTGTTTTAATTTTCATTGTTGGTTATGTGTGTTTAAGTTGAGTACTGATAATTAGGGTTTATGGTTATGGTTGTGGGTTCTTTGTTGAGTTATTTGTTTGGCTATTTGTTATAATTTGTTTAGGGTTTAGGGTTTGAACATGCCATACTTCTCACGCATGGCTTTTAGTGTCAATACATAAGAGCATCCAGAAGATTTATGCATTTTAAAATTTTATGTGTAATGGTTTAGACGTGATGCTTGTGTTTCAACACAAGCATCATGCCTAGGAATCTTATAAGTGCTCAGCTATTGCTAGCTTAGCTCAGTTGAGCTTTGATTGAATTTTATGTTTAGATTATTGACCAGGTAGCATCTGTTCTTACCATCTATGGTCCAGATTTGAGCATTTAAGTGCCATTAGATTTAACTGCAATTAGTATTTTGCTATGAGATTTTGTGTGTTGGGAGAAGTTGCTTGCTATTTGCTTTTGGCTCATACTTGTTGCCATTTTAAGAATGCTTCGGTTGTTAGAGCAGGTCATAATCTGCAGGGCTTCCAAATGTTTGCGTCAAATAGAAACTGTAGAACTACAGATGCATATTGTGCCTATTATAATGTATATTAGAAAGTTATGTTTTTCATAATTAATTATAGAATCTGTAGCTACTCATTGGAATCAACCAATTGACTTGTTTCAATATTAATCTTTGGACAAGTTTTTTTTTTTTTTTTTTTGAATGAAATGCAGGCATTTTTTACGAAAAATTAGGGCTTCCATGTTTAGGCGTGATGCTTGTGTAATGGTTGAAAACCATTTAGCTATCGAATTTTATGTGCAATGGTTTTTCAACTACACTATCAAATTTCATCATATTCGATAGTGTAGCGGAAAACAAAAAAAAAAATTGATTGTGAAAAAAACTTCACCATTTAGCTATTTTATATGTAACTATAAGCAATGGGTTGTGAAAAAAACTTCACCATTTAGCTATTTTATATGTAACTATAAAAAATGGGTTGTGAAAAAAACTTCACCATTTCGTTCTAACTATTATGTACTCACTAGTTTAATTATGAGTGAAAACCCTAATTAAAGGTGAATGTCATTATCTGCTTTTGTCATTATAAAGTAATATTATATGTGTTTAGATTGGTGATTGATATTTGTTTACTATTTTATAGATCAACCGAGATTGTGGTTACTTTGAATGGATTGATCCTGAGCTGTGTGCGAAATGTAAAAGGATTGGAACTTGGTTCTGGCGAAAGCACCAAAAATTGTTGTCAGAAGCAAAGCGGTGTGAAGACATGGTTCAAGTTGAGGTCAGTAAGGTGAAGGTAGAAATGGAGAGAGAAAATATGTCTTTGAAGGTAGAAATGGATAAAGAAATTGCCCGGTATCAGAAGGAAGTAGAGATTGGGGAGATCAAACTCCATGCAGTTAAGAAGAATTACCAAACAATTCTTGCGTGTTCCTGGGTAATTTGTTTAAGTGTCATTTTCGTTTTGTTGTTTGGATACACTTCAAGTGGTCTGTATGAATACAAGCTTGGCCGTTTGAAGTTGAACTGAGGTCTATGTAATTTTCATATGACATTGTGTTTTTTTATGTTTGTGTCATTTTGGGAGCACAATGTGGTATTTTGTAACATAACTAATTGTGGGAGCACAATGCCGTACGTTTTAGAGCCATGTAATTTTGGAAGCTTATTTGAAATATAATGTAATTTTTATTGAATTTATTAGTTGCTATATGACTATAATTTCCTGTTTTACGTAAATATGAATTGCGTGTATGCCATGCATTTGACCATAAAGTCACTTGGGTATTTTGAGTTTGATTTTTTACCTTTTTAAAATAAGATTTATCATTGCAAGTGGTGCACCTTATTAAAAAAATTCTCCTCGGCCTTTATAATTAATTTAAATGGTTGTTATAATGACGATTGACTAGAGAATTATAATGCACGTGCTTGACAATTCCACTACCGACTTGCAAATTATCGAAAAGGAAAACCTTTAATTCCACAACCGAGTTGAGAATTATGAAAATCTATACCCATTATGAAAGACATGAGATACAAATCAACTTCACCACATCTTAGATTTGTTACATAGGTACAAAAACAACAACTAAAAAAAGCCTTCGATAATTTATCTTAGTTTATGAGTGCACAATTTGGTAAGCAAGCAGTAATTTTGTAGTCTTTTAAGATATTCTAGTTCATGGGCCCACATAATCACACAATCACACACACAGATTTTGCAGGCATATATTATGAAAATTCAATAATAGAATCATTTCAAACCACCAAATGCAAAGCGAATATTGTTATGAGTTAGCATGAGATAGACCATCAACCAATCAAACCACACCATACCAACCCCAACCCCAACCTTGTGCATAACCCTATAAATAATCATTTCAAATACCCAAATCTATAGCTAAAATGACTTAAAATAAGTCCCAATAACACTATAAATTATGCAAACGGAAAAGGAAAACAGTGTAAACATAAAATAAAATCTGTAGCAAGTAATTACATGCATACAATACATAACAATTTCCCAAAAAAATGTCAACATTTATTTTTTCATCTATTTCCAACATTTTCAAAACTATGTACTTTCACATCTTAAACCAAGATCAATCTCCAACAAGTAACTAAGCCTGCAATACATTCACAATTTCCATAAAAAATGTCCACATTTCCAACCTACTTACAAGCAGGTAAAAACTATGTACCTCCATATATTAAACAACAAAAATCTGCAGCAAGTAACCAAGCAACACATTCACAATTTTCATAATAAAATATGCTCATATTTCCGACCTACTTCAAAACAAGGTAAAAACTTATATGCTCACATTACCAACTTCCTACCACATATACCGTTATCCATAAATATATCCAACAACCAACCACATATATTGTTATCCATACACATTACAAATGAAAATCACATATATTGTTATCCATACACATTATCAACTTCAAGAGACACTAACAATTGAACCAACAAATGAAAAATATCAAAACCACATAAAACACATAAGGCTAATTGTCCATGACTTTACGGCTTCCATTGTGGATTGAGCCGTTTTCTCTTGGCTTCCATAATTTCAATACCCTTTTCAACTGTTGTTGCAATGCGTTTTCCTTTCAACTTTGTGATAGTATCAGACTTTGCTACAGTACCAGCAGCATGAGGAGGTGCAGCAGTAGTAGGTGTAGCTGGACCACTTCTGCTTGCAGCACTTATGCCTACACCACCTCTGCCTGCACCACCTCTGCCTGCAACATCAATGCCTACACCACCTCTGCCTCCACCACCTCAAACTGCAAATCCCCTCCCCATTTTAGCCCTTCTAGGTCCACCACCCATAGTTTTTTGTCCAGTTCCACCACCTCTAGTTCTAGGCCTTGTACGTGAAGGTTGAGTTGTAGCGGGGACCTCTTCAGTGAGGTCAATATGTACAGGAGCCCTTGTAGGTGTACTACGGAAAATACCTCTAATCCTATCAGATGTACGAGTCCTTGATGCAGGACCTGTTGTGACCATTACAGGAATTTGAAGGGCATCTTCTGTACCTTCCACCCTGCCCCATGCTGCAGGTAAGGTAATTCCTACCCCAGGTTCAAAGGGGGTGAGATCGGTATACTGGTCTTCAACAGGTGGAGGTGTTGCTCCTCTTTCAACTCCAAATCCAGGGGGAGGTGTATGCTCTCTTTCATCAACAAGTTTGGGGATTACAAATGCACGTGGAGCATGTGTAGGCTGAACTTTCCCCTTGCCCTTTTGCAAAAACAACAAATGAAAATATATATATATAATACAAAATAAATAAGTACTAGATGGTAGCAAAGATGTTATATGTCATATTAGGGTTTAGGTGAATAAATGTACAAAGTAAAGACGACTATCATATAGTTAAGTACCTTGAGTATGGTGGATGCTTGTGGGCCAGTGGTTGACCCAAATGCTGTATTGTTCTTGTTTAAGTCCTCTTTATTCTAAACAAGACCATACAAAGTAAGAACAAATTATGAACTAATAAAAACTAGCAAATGCGTTGAGTATGAGAAAACCTTCTACTAAAACAACAGCATTTGTAAGTACCTTCACTGCATTCGATGACTGGCTGGGACCACCACTGCCACTACTTTTCACCGCCTTAGCTTTCTGCTAACATCAAATGTAACAATTGTCAAGTGACTACATTTGCCTACAAACCCTAAAAAAATGGCAGTACAAGCGCCTAAAAATGTCTACCTTGCCCACAACACGTGCCTTGCTTTTACTAATTGTTCGAGTATTGGACCCAACACTTTATGACTGCATAAAAAATTGGAAATAAATATTAGCATGTCATACAAAGTCTAAAACAAGCCAATTAAAAACAGGTTATATATTAAGGAATATTTAATAGGGTTCAATAACACTTACACTTGCTGTAGGGGGTATTAAGCTGACTTCCTGAAGATTGATTAAGTGGACAGCTCCTCTTATTATAACCCAAACCAGTACACTTCGCACATCTCATCCTTGCTCCAAATTTCCTAATTCGGTTTAGATTTTTGGGGTCCCTAATCTCATTAGGAGCCCTCTTTCTTAACCTCTTTGGTCTCCCGGGGGCCACTCTAATTGTAGGTGGTTCCAACTGATCATGTCTGATCTTTATCCATTGTTCCTCACTAGGCATTGGGTAAATTATTGGTGCATATGCCTTGTACGTCTCGATTGTGTAGCATTCATCAACATAGTCCTTCAGATTCCCACAATCATAGAGTACAGCAGCAAATGCATGGGGACAGGGGATTCCAGTGATTTCCCATTGCCTGCAACCAGATCGCCTTCTACGTAGGTCTACAACATACTGTTTGTTGCTGGGAGCAGTAACCTCAAATATTCCATCACCAGCATAGGTTGCAATGCAGTCTATTGCGTCCAACCCAATTGCCTCCAACTTTTGCACAATCCTAGGACACAACCTCCCTGTCAACTTCGCAATCCCTTCCCTCTTAGCCTGATATCTCCTCAACAACTTTTTTCTTATCATTTCCAACATTGTCAAATATAGGCTTGTCACGAGCCTTGAGGATGTATGAGTTGAAACACTCACAGATATTGTTCACCAGCAACTCATACCTTGGAGATTAATTAAACCATGCCTCGAGACCACCCACTGAGGTCAATCTTGTTCAAGTAATCGTATGCATCCTTACTAAGTTTCTTCAATTCTTCCATATGAGTTGTAAACTCATGTTCAGTGTATGCGGTTGCTGCAGCCCACAACTGCTCTTTCAATGCCAATCCTTTATGGCCCTCCAAGTCTCTGAAGTTGGCATACAGATGCCTAACACAAATTCGATGATCCGCTGTTGGAAGCACAGACTCTAAAGCTGGCACGAGACCCTGCACAACAAATTCATAATGTATGAAAAAATTACCAAATTAATAAAATTATTTAACAAATTTGTTTAAGTGTGATTTGAAAATTATGAGCAAAAATTAAATGTAACATAACTTACCTTTTGTTTATCCGAAATAAATGTTGGTCTGCAGCCCCGCTCATGCACTCCAAGATCGGACACTAGGGTTTCCAAAAACCATGTCCAAGAGTCTTTGGTCTCAGCTTCAACAACAGCAAATGCGATTGGGTACATATTATTATTCTCATCCCTTTCAACTGCAGCTAACAGTTGTCCCTTGAATGGCCCTTTCAGGAAGCATCCATCCACCCCTATGACAGGCCTACAACCATCTAGAAACCCCTTCTTCATTGCAATAAGAGAAAAATACAATCTTCCAAACTTTGGAAGCACATTTGGGTTTGGCCTGTCAACCTTAATCATCATACAGCTTCCCCTATTCGTTTGTCTCAATATCTCGCAATAATCCCACAGGTGACCATATTGGTCTTCAAGCTTCCCGTATATTTTTTGACATGCCTTGGCCCTAGCCCTGTACATCATACTTGGACTCACATCCACTTTCCACTTTTCCTTCACTTCATGTTGTATGACATTCAAGGGCATATTCGGCTGAATTCGGAACTTCTCAATCAACTTGTTCGATATCCAAGTTGAGTTCACAATGGAGTTCTTGTATTGCCTACCACACACATGTTTAGGCTGCATAGATCTTATCTGAAATGTTTGTTCATCAGAAACCTACCTTGCATATACTCGGTACCGACACTTATCATCCCTACACACAACAATAGACTTTCCTCTTTCATTCTTTTTGAACCTAATTTCCTTGCCCCTCAAAAGATTGTACTCTTTAACAGCTTCTCTAAATATTTGTATGTTTGGGAAAGTCATGTAGAGATGCAGCTCTGGGTTAACTAGGTCCATTCGATGAAATTCGGGCGTTTTTGTAGATGTCCCTTCAGCTTCCTCATCACTATGGGGTGGTGACTCCAATATGTCACTTCTAGCCATTTCAGAGTTTGTGTCACCATCATCTACTTCTTCAAATTTTTTATTTTTCTTACTCCCACTTTCGGACCTAATAGAAGCATCAATTTTGCGGGCCTCACCATGGTTCCCATCTTCTTCATCACCTGTTTCTTCCTCCTCACCCTCATTGTCATAACCACCATCACCATCACCAACGGTTCCAGCCTCACTAGTTCCTACTCCGGTTGCTCCAGCTCTAGTATAGCCTTCGTCAACATCTACATCAAATAAATCCTCATCATCACTGAGTTTGCCTTTCCACCAAAGGTCATTGTAATCAACCCTTCCCTCCTCTTCATCGTCATCTTCTCCTTCGTAATCCTCAACATCACCATGACCCTCCCCAAAACACACGACATACAAATGCACAATACATTGCCCTTTATGGCAGCCAACCATGAACAATACGTCGGCATCAGAGCTGATTAAATGCAAACCCCCCATTAACGTCTTATCAGGTTCTCTGAAGTATATTAGATCCCCTGGCTTATACCCGTAGTTTTTACAAATATCTTCAAGCTCAAAAAAAGATAAGTTGTCAGGATCATACCCTTCACCATGAACAACAACTTCTCCCCCCACGTAATTGCAACCACAACTTCTGTCGAATCTACCGCCATACCTAACCTCGAACACTAGATTCAAAGACATCATACAAAAATAATGAATAAAATGTATGAGAAGCGGCTTTAAATAAGTTTACAAATATAATTATTGCTTAAGAATGAAGTTATGCAAATCTAAGCTCAAACCCTAAAAATACATGCAAATATTTTGGAAGCAAGACAACCAGGTGATAATTCAAATATTTGTTAGGGTTAGGATTTAGGGTTTAGGTTTCTTAATATTTGAGAGGAATGTGTAGCGTGGTGTCTTGTGTGCACATGACATAAGTTGGAGTGTCACATCAATAATATGAGTTATAATACTACATTGACTATTAGAGTAAATGATTTTCAACATTGCATGGAATCTGATTTGATTATGTAGCTGATTACTCATTAAAGCCAAATCTGTAAAAATATAGACATGCATAATAGAATAGTCAAGCTAGTCAATTACATTAGAAAGAAAAGGAGAAAAAAAAAAGGAGGAAAGACTGTTAGAGTAAATGATTTTAACCAATACCCCTAAATCGCACTTATTGAAACCTCTAGCTTAAAAGACCTAAATGGTATAGATTTTACCTTATTATTTATCACTATTTATTAATGAAATACTAAATATTGTTCAATCCAAAATGTCTATCATTTAATTTTAAAATAATGATTGAGATTTTAATATCTGCAATTTTTGTATCTATTTGTATAGTTTATACCGAATGCTGCAGAGGATGCAAATTGATGCATCTTGCATGGCATGATTCGATTAGGTAGAAATATGAACATGAAGACTAGATCTAAACGTAAGAAAAGATGTGCATCCCTTTTTTTAAAAATAATAATAATAATAATAATAATTATTATAATAATAATAATAATAGTGCATTAAATAATATAAGAAGGAGGGAGAATTCTAAACAGGATCAAACAATATAGGAAGGAGGGAGAATTCTTTTACTGGGAAACAGATGAACAGATGAACAAAATTACCCAACTATCTCCATTGCAAACAATTATCTCACTTGCAAACATGCATGGGTGGGATTAAATATATGACAACATTACCCAATTTTCATATATATATTTTTTTAAAATAAAAAAGAAGGTCAAATTAGAAGGAAAAGATTATTGAGAAATCGACCTATAGCTTAAGTGAAGTTTGTCTTTAAAATTTGGCCGGGAACAAAAAAGAAAAAAGAAGAAGAAGTACATAGAGAATTGAAGTGGTCAGCATGATACATGTAGGCAACATTAACAAAATGTCTTATTCAATAGACTATAAGCTACAAAAATAAAACAGTCACTAGAAACCGATTTATGCTAAGTTGATGCTAATCGTCCCCCAGTTTGATCAACCAACACACTAAGCTCCAACTAAACCTGAACAAACGAAACCATTTTTTAAGTTTTTTTCAAACATGTTATTATTTCCTTTTAAATGGTTCTTCTAATAGATGGTCTCAAAACTCTTAATTACCTCAAACTACATAATTTCCAAGTAGTATTTCTATTTTCATACATATACATATATAATGACTACTAGGCCCTGCCATGTCGGCACAGTAAGATAAAGGTATAATATTAATTACTCATATTCTAGAGCATAAGTTAAATATATACCATACCATACTTGAAATTAGGATGAACATAAGAAAAGCATTTAAGAACTAAGAAGGCCTCTATAATTTTTTAAGCCAGACATATGTTAATACCACTTGTAGAGAAAATAAGAGAAATAAAAAGCCCTAAGAGTGAAGTGCGAAGAAAGAGAAATTGATGAGGGATTATTTGCATAGGGTCATTGTAATCAAACCAAACCATTTTTTAATTTTTTTTCAAACATGTTATTATTTCCTTTTACTTTCAAATCCAAATATCTCACTTGATTAATAAAAAGAAAAAGGAAAGAGACAACCTTCATCCATAACCACCAAACCCCATGCCAAACTCTAATGGTTTATTGCGAAAAAAGATGAACAAAACTAAAAAATTATTACGAAATTAATAACTCATTTATCATCTTACAAAAACCCCAATTTACCGAAAACCCTACTTTCATGGTAAGTCAGTTAAAATTCTATATCCAACAACATTATACACTTTGGGGACCACTTTTGTTCACAGGACAAGATTATGCACTTTGGGGACCACTTTTGTTCACACGACAACATTATACACTTTGGGGACCACTTTTGTTCAAACACAAACAACCAAGTTTACTCTCTCTCTTCACAATAAATCAATATACAATAGAGAAACAAAAATTTGTTAACAATAAATCAACATCACAGAGTTAGGGATTACCAAATTAAAAACCCCCTCAAGAAAACCCCAATTTATGAAAAACCCTAGAAAGCTACTACATAGTTCGGTGCAAATTTACGAATCAAAAAGGGCAAAAACTCACCTCGTTGTACACAAATGCGCAAAAGATGGAACTTTGGGTTGATCTCGAGTGGGTGTCGAGTAGATTGTCGAGTGGCTGTCGAGGAGGTGGGTTCCCTCTGTCGCGTCCCTTTCGCTCGTGAGTCAGCAAGGTATTCACCTCGTGCGTGACGGAATGCCTAAGACTTTTACGTTTGTTTATTTGTTGTAAGTCTGGGTTGGGTTGGGTTGGGGGTTGGGTCAGCAAGGTTGGGGCGTGGGTGGGTGAGCTGGGTTAAGGCGTGGGTAAGTCGGGTTAGTGAGTGAGTCAGGGTCGGAATGTGGCTGGGGGTATTTTGGGCACTAAATCGCATAAAGTGACCACGTGTGTCGCACGTGGTCACTGTTCCATCAGTCAAAGCTTGTTTGACTGACGGAGTGCCTGAATTGCAAAAAATTAAAACTTTAGGGGTGTGGATTGCAAAAATTAAAACTTTGGAGGCGGAATTGCAAATCGCTGACAACTTTGGGGGGCTAAACTGTAATTTTCCCTTTGTTTATTTTGCTCTGTATTTAATTTAGTCTCGGGTTTTTATTTAGGGTTCATTTGGGATTGCAATTTTAATAAGTGCAATTTTAAAAATTGCGTTTTTAAAAATTGTTTTTTTGAAATTGCTACTTTTTAAAATCGCAAAAGCGTTTGGTATAGCATGTTAAAAAATACTTTTTTTATTAGGGGAAGCTACCTTTAACCCCCATGAACTATAGAGCCTTGGCACTTTGCCCCCATGAACTTCCAAATGTGATACCCAACCCCATCAAACTATCATTTTATAGCAAACAACCCCCTTTCGTTAGTCAAAGGGGTTAAAATAGACGGTCAACACCTCATGTGCAATTCACGTGTGACTTCAAGTGTTTTCCTTCCACTTTTGCCCTCCTTTAGACCGTGAAAGATCTCATTGCTTTAATGGATCAAAGCTTCCCTGAATTGGGTTTAGAGCGGAAGGACTTGATCAAAATGACGTGGATCGAATCTATGCTCTATTGGTCCAATTATCCAGCCAAAACTTTGCCGGATGTTCTGCTTGACCAACAACCTCAATCAGAAAAGTCTTCAAAGAAAAAATCAAACTATGTCCAAAAACCGATTTCAAAGAAAGGTCTTGAAGGGATATGGAAGAAGATAATGGAACAAAAAGAGCCAACGCTTACATTCAACCCTTATGGTGGAAAAATGAGTGAGATTTCGGAGTCCGAAACGCTATTTCCGCACAAAGTAGGGAACAACTGCAAGATCCAATACTCGGTGACATGGAAAGAAGAAGGCATGGAGGCTTCAAACTAGAATTTGGATCGAATACGGCGGCTTTAAGATTATATGATACTGTATGTGTCGCAGTCTTCGCAGGGTGCATATCTGAACTATAGAGATGTTGATTTGGGCATCAATGGCATCAGAAATGCAAGTTACGCAGAAGCTAGTGCTTGGGGGACTAAGTATTTCAAGGGGAATTTTGATAGGTTGGTGGAGGTGAAGACTGCTGTGGATCCAGATAACTTCTTTAGATATGAACAAAGCATCCCATCTCTTGGGTCAACGCCTCATTTTCACGGTCTGAAGGGTATAAGCGTCATTTCACGGTCTGAAGGGAGAGCAAAAGTGGGAGGAAAACACTTAAAGTCACACATGAATGGCACATGAGGCGTTGACCGTCTATTTGAACCCTTTTGACTGACGGAAGGGAGCTGTTTGCTATAAAATTGTAGTTTGATGAGGTCGGGTATCACACTTGGGAAATTCATGGGAGTAAAGTGCCAAGGTCCTATAATTCATTAGGGCTAAAGGTAATTTTCCCTTTTTATTAAATATTTGTAATGAGAAATCATGATTTTGGTTAAAATTCGCGTTTTTTCAAATAAGCACCCATAGCTTAATTATAGAAATCGCATATTTTTTTTCTTAGTTTAAATTAAGTGCTTTTTAAATCGCAATGCTAAACACTTTACGTTTTGCGATATCTTTAAAAAACGCAGATTATTCTTGCGAAATTGCAATCTCAAACGCACCCTTAATAACAAATTTTGTTGTTTGGATTTATCTTTGTGTATCTATGTATAAATTTTTTACGACAGTGAATTGATTATTTTTATGTTTGTTTCTCTAGAAAGTTTCTATGTATTGAAATATAATATGTATCACATAAATAAGAATTTATTTATTTATTTATTTTTGTATTTGTGATTTAGTCGAATTTTTTAGCATTTTTTGAAATAGATTTATTTGATTGCATTAAATATTGAGTGAAATATTTGTTTTATTTTGTATTAAAAAGTAGAGAGAAGATTTTGTTTATTTTCCTTTGTATTTTTATGAAATGATTAGAACTTTTTGGGTTTATTTATATTGAAATATAATAAGTATCATACCAACAATATCATAGTTTCCTACTAGTTTTCTATTAATGTTTTGATAATCAAAATTCAAGAATTTTTCTTGCTATTTTTTTCCCTTTATACTTTTCATTTTAAACTACACATGTTGGGTCATGGATCAGCCACTACAAAGCCCAACACCTCTAGGCCCAGTCCAATGTGCAAGCCCACTAACTAGGCCTAAGCCGAGACATGGTCGGCCTAGTCAGACCACCAAGGGCAAAATGTCCTTTTACTGAGGGTACAATGGTCATTCAGACAGTAAAGAGAACTCACGTTCACCAAAACATGGGATTCGCCCAGCACCCAAGCAAAGCACCAACGATTCATTGGAACGTGGCCCAACTATTAGCGTCAAACCGAGACAAGTGCACTCGAAGATTACTCGAGAGCCCACGATCCACTTTGCCTACATGGTACATGTGGATCCTTGGGAACGTGGGGCCTAGAACTCTAGGGCGACAATTGCTACTTGATGCCTATAAAAGGGAAGCTCGAATTCATTATTTGGTAATCTCAGCTCTCTCTCAGGCTCTCATTGAGTATTTGCTCTCTCCCTCTCAGATCAACCATTAATTTAGACATCGGAGCTATCCCTCGTTGGCACACCACCGGCAGCTCTTATCAAATCTTTGTTATTTTGCAGCCCGACAACTCATCGGATATCGTGCCACGTCACTCCTCGAAAAATTGTCATCAACACCACCTATGGGAACAAAGAATTTAACATGTTTTAGTTATGTGGATTAAACCAAAACTAAGGGCTAAGTCCAGTGGTGGATCTAAGAATTCGTATTACGAGGGGCAGAAAAAGAAGAGTAGGACGAGAGAAGGAGGAGCAGGGGTTAGAGTCAAGAAAACTGAAGAAAAAAAAATTCCTTAAAAAAAATTATTCTAAAACATTTGGATGGGCTGTTCGCCCTCCTTTGCATCCGCCACTGGCCAAGTCAGAGTTGCTAGATTTTCTTTCATGGTTTTTAAGAGTTGGTAGAACAGCAGAAGATCATAGTAAACTATTGGGCCTCCGACCCAACAAATAATAAATTGGGCCCAGGAAAACAATTCAAATAAATAAGCAACCCACCGCCAAGAAGCCCAAAACAAGCCTTCAGAACAAACGACCTGCTCAGCTGCTCTGGTTATTCGTCATAATCTTCGTTTAGAATGGGAAGGCCAGCGTCCAAGATCGAAGTCCCCGAGAGACGACACCGTTCCAACGGCCGGTACACACCGGACTCCGACTACAACCGTCACCGGCGCAGCCCCAGCTACGACGTCTACGACTGCCACGATAACCACCAGCGCCGCCGGCTCCGCTCTCCCGACAGAAGCCCAAGCCCAAACCCTAGACGAAGCCCCAACAAAGCCTTGGACGACGCGTTGCCCAAGCGATTCGGCCGGCCTTACCTCGACCGCGACCACCGGAGCGGGACGCGCTCGGACTCGGAGTCCGACGAGGAACTAAAGGGCCTGACCTATGAGGAGTACCGGAGGCTCAAAAGGCAGAAGATGCGGAAGGCACTGAAGCATTGTATTTGGAACGTGACGCCGAGCCCGCCGAGGAACGAGAACGATGAGTTGGAGGAGACGGAGGAGGAGAAAGCCGAGGAGATCTCGGACAAGTACGGTGGAGATAGCGGGGGAATGAGCGATTCGAGCTTCAAAGAGAAAGAAAAAGAGAGTAATCGGAAAAGGAAATCCGACTCCGAGTCTGAAGAATCGGAGATCGAGTCCGAATTCGATGATTCCCGGTCGAGAGGGAAGAGGAAAAGTTCAATTTCTAAGCGTAGAAATAGAAAATACGAATCGGACGAGAGCGAGAGCGAGACTGAATCTGAGGAAGATCGAAAGCTTAGAAAGAAATCAAGGAAAACGAGTACTCGCAGTAGTAGGAGGAGCAAGAGAAGTAGTAGTAGTAAAAGAAGAAGAAGAAAAAGGAGTAGGCATAGCAGCGATCCAGACGAGATCGAGGAGAATTCTGATGCGAGTGATCGAGTCAGGTCGAAGAAAAAGCGGTCTTTGAGCGCGAATTCTGATTCTGAGGTTGAAGAAATGAGTAAGGTGAAGGCAGAGGAGGCAAAAACGGTTGCCGAAATCGATGTAGAGGCATTGCTGTTTAAGGAAATGATTGAGGCGCAGAAGAAGCAACCGCCGGCTTTGGATAACGAACAGGTGGTTGGGCCAATGCCGCTGCCAAGAGCCGAAGGGCATATTAGCTACGGTGGGGCGCTTAGGCCCGGAGAAGGTGATGCCATTGCGCAGTATGTGCAGCAAGGGAAGCGTATCCCAAGAAGAGGTGAGGTCGGTCTCTCTGCGGAGGAGATTCAGAAGTTTGAGACTCTCGGGTATGTGATGAGTGGTAGTAGGCACCAGAGGATGAATGCCATTCGTATTAGGAAGGAAAACCAGGTTTATAGTGCCGAGGATAAGAGGGCATTGGCGATGTTTAATTACGAAGAGAAGGCGAAGCGTGAGCACAAGGTTATGGCTGATTTGCAGCGGTTAGTGCAGCGTCATATAGGGCAGGATGTCGGTCCTACTCATGATCCCTTTAGTGCAAAGGCCTCATCAGATGTTGCTGATGCTTGATTTTACGTATGTGGTTGGTATCTCTACCATTTTGCTCTTGTGTACTCATGTATTTTCTTATGGTATTCGGTTCGATTATTGTGTTTGAATGTCACTTTTAATTATATACTTCGGGTGAGTCTCTGTCTACTTGTGGACCAAATACTTGTGCTTGTTAAAAATAAAAATAAAAAGCTATCCCAAAAACAAGGCATTGAAGGGATGAACTAATTACTACATTTTAGTCCGTCCATTGTGAATCTTTTGTGGAATTAATTGTTGGAATTGGATTTGGTAGGTGAAATTCAGTAAATTGTCAATCAAATAGATGCTAAATGATCTAGAATTTTCCTTGTTCCTGCAGTTTAGTGTTTTGGACTATTAGATGGTGTTTAATTTGAAAGATCCTTTTCTTTGTAGAGTTTAGAGACTTTTATATGTCAGAATTAATAATAGTTTTGCAATAAACAAGTGTGGAAATAGGCTGAGAATTTGCGCTCCATATATTGAGGAATTTGAAACATGTATAGCATGGTAGTAGGCACCAGAGGATGAATGCCATTCGTATTAGGAAGGAAAACCAAGTTTATAGTGACGAGGATAAGAGGGCATTGGCAATGTTTAATTACGAAGAGAAGGCAAAGCGTGAGCACAAGGTTATGGCTGATTTGCAGCGGTTAGTGCAGTGTCATACAGGGCAGGATGTCGGTCCTACTCATGATTCCTTTGGTGCAAAGGCCTCATCAGATGTTGCTGATGCTTGATTTTACGTATGTGGTTGGTATCTTTACCATTTTGCTCGTGTACTCATATATTTTCTTATGGTATTCGGTTCGATTATTGCCTTTGAATGTCACTTTTAATTATATATTTTGGGTGAATCTCTGTCTACTTGTGGACCAAATACTTGTGCTTGTTAAAAATAAAAATAAAAAGCTATCCCAAAAACAATGCATTGAAGGTATGAAGTAATTACTACATTTTAGTCCGTCCATAGTGAATCTTTTGTGGAATCAATTGTTGGAATTGGATTTGGTAGGTGAAATAAGATTCAGATACTAATAATTATTATCATCTACTTTGTTGAATAGGATTCATGGAAACCAGTTAGCAGAGATGCCATTCATTGGGACCCGCCAGATGTATAGGTGTCAAGGGATGTGCCGTCGGCTTCTAACTGCCGTTGAATATGTATGTTCAGAATCTAATACCTTTGTGTGTGTTTGTGTGTCTGTGGCTTCTCACCTGCATGAACAAGTTGTTTAAAATGTTGGTTAATTTTAAACTCGGTTTAATTTACATTAGGTATGCGCCTTGGCTCAGTCGATACACCCTTCCCATGGCTTGCATAACTCATTAAGACCCTAGGCCACCACGAACCTTACTATGCAATGTTTAATTTCCTCTTTTAGCCGGACCAATGTACTCCGCTGGGAACGAAAATCCAGGTTTGCCTCCAAAACAGTCAAAAGGAATGTTAGGACTGGCCCTACAAGAAAACTAGGATTCCCGGAGACAGTCGCAGGCGCTCCCTTGCCGTTAACACCCTGTCCCCTTGGCTCCATACCGATTGAACTGCCGATCTTACTCCTGAGCGTTGAAGCAATTGTTGGAGACTGCCCCATCCTAGCAGAGCCTTCGCATACAACCTACCACCAACCACCACTGCCGAAGCCTTTCTCCCTCTCACTGAAAAAGGATCACCATACCGAACAATTGAAAGTCATCATGAATGAAACTTACGAGCATACAAACCTCTATGCCTAGCGCTGAAGGACGATTCGAAAAAAGTTGAGAACTTTTGCAGCTCAAGAATACTTCTCCAACCGTTACCTTATCGGCCTTCTGGTATAACAATGAAGCCTCGATGCCCACCATTGCCATATATCGCCAGAGCCAGAAAACAGTCGTCACTATTGGAACTTCTCTGTGCAATGAAAGCTGTATTGCCAGCCCTTGAGGATTTCAGGAATTCCTTCAATCGTTTCCCTAGAATCAAAGCCTCCCAGTAGTCAACAGCCATGCCACACTTGCCTTTCCCAAATGAACTACTCAAGAAACACCCCTACTCCTTTCAGTGATCTTAAAACTGAAATCCCTTCCTCTACTGAAGGCTCAAACGAAAAAACTGCTTGAATATCCCATCACTGAAAAACCAGATAACCGGTGCTGGAAAACCAACAGACAGGAAAGACACATCAGAATGCGCCTACCCGCGCCGATGGGAGACGCTAGGGAGAGATATATCTAACTTTATCTGGAGGAAGATGATCCAGCTTTATTATGTATCTGCCATTAATTGATTGTGATTCATACAGTATATAGCTCAAAGTTGGTTTGGATTCTTATTAAGATGGTAGTGCTCTGAACTGATCATAAGACGCTGGGTAAGTGGGAAAAGGGAGTATTTCTTTGAGGGAAAAAGAAAATCCATGGAGAAGTTAACTGATAGAATGATTCTCGGCAGAAATTACTTGTCTGTTGGAGCAACATTTGGAAAGTGGGTATACTTGTGTTATGAGAAGAAGTGGTTCACGGTTGCAGTTTGATCTGAGAAAGTGGTCAGTCAACTGCTTTTTTAATTTGTGGTAGAGATTCATTCCCATACCAAAATTTAGAAAGATAGACAATGAATTATTAATAACCTTAAATGGCAAGAACATTTCAACTGATCTGGACTATAAGGTATTTGGGATTAAGAGGTTAGAGGATTTGAAAATGTTTACGTTGGAACGAGTTCATTAGCGCTTAATACCATTCAAATTCTACATATATACATGAAGGCAGACCTGATTTGTGTTACTAGTATGACTGTTTGCAGGTATACTGTATATTCAACACGTTCCATGAAGTTGCTCCTGAAATCCATTGCCATTGCCAGCCCAGGTATGTACGGGGTGGCGTTGGGGGATGCTGTTAAGAGAGAGAGTTTTGTGCTAATTATCAATTTCTTTGTACATTTCTTTTGGGGAAACGATTGGCTCTTAGAACAATGTGATGAAGTCAGTGAAATGAACAAATATAGGGTGTCTCAAGCAATGCATTGTTCGACTAGTAGCTAGCTCTTGCATTTGGCTTATTCAGCCTCCAACTAGCTATGACTGATGCATCCGAAATCCGTTGTACCCAAATTTCTTCACTTCTCCTCAACCCGGTGGTTATCATCTTTTGTTGAGATATTGGTGCTTCCACCCACAAGAACTGAACCCCTCAACATCGTTGAATCACTTACGGACTTAACATTAAATGTTTCTACTTAGCCGACAATTTTATTTTTTTCAACTTCTTCTAGCAACATTGTTTTTTGTAAAACTCATATAGGATTTCAAGTCGTTAAAAATATATATATATTTGTTTTGAAAATAAAATTGTTAGTGTCACTGTGTATCAAACAAAAGGTGTCTCCTTGCCCTTGCGGCCGGTTATTGCTGTTACGGAGTGCATGCATCAATCATGATCAAATCCTACCATTTAAAAGCAAAATAAAATTATCATAATTGTTCAATTGTTTAAAAAATTGAAGTTGATAATAAGTGATACTAATTCAGTTAATATTTTAACGTGAAATACCTCAAATCGTTCTTCAATAAGTGGGATTCAACAAACAAAATATTAAATTAAAATAAGTGAGAACCTGAAGAGGTATTTTTAAAAAAAAAAAAAAAAATCAAATACAAGAAAAGGTTAGAAGGGAGCTATAGAGTTTGAAGCTGAAATTAATCAAAACTATTACTTTGATATGAATATTTTCAATTATCTTAAAAATTGAAGTTGAAAAGAAAATTCACTTTTCACTTCCAAATTATTACCCATTTGACACTAAAGACTGTCAAACTTCAAAATGTGATACTTACTCGCCCTCCGGCATGTGACTTTTTTTTTTCTTTAATTTAAACTTCTCAAAATGTCTTTAAAATTTTTTTAAAAGAATAAAGCAACTTAAAAAAATTGGATTGAAGGATAATTGAAAAAAATAAAATGAAGTGGGTTCTACAACTTCTTTCACCGAGCTCCCCTTAATATGGAACAAAGAGGTCTTCGAACCACTTCTGAAACTTTAGGGGTAGTTAAACCACTCATTGAAATAAAATAGGGAAGGATGAACCATTCCCAAAGGCTGTGTGTCCTTTGTCCACCTCCCAATCACTCAACCCTCATGATGGTTGGGAGGTGATTCAATTGCCACTTAATGTTTTGTGTTTTTTTTTTTTTAATAAATTTTAAAGAGATTTTGAAAAGTTTGTGTAAAAGAAATGAACATGTGCAGCATTTTCATCCCTTTTAACGCCAAATACTAACAAAGAATGTAATTCATATCGAAATAACAGTTTGAAAGTACCAAAATAGTGATAATTTTTTTTTTTTTTTTAAGTAGTGATAATTTGAAAGAGTAGTAAATGTTTTTGAAGTAATCCCCGTGATAGTCAATTATTATCGATGAGAGACCACCAAGGTGGTAGTTGAGTTGGTAGAAGAACTCCTTTCATCCTAGTGGTTGCGTATTCGAATCCGCTTGCGGTAGTAGATGCGTAAACCAAATGTTACTTTGAAGGGCTCTACCGGCTCACACTTTGGTGGAGTTGTGGTGACGGGCTCGCCTCCCCAGGCAATAGCTATGGCTCAAACTGGACATTCCACAGCGGATGAGAACCTCGATGGTCACTCCTAAGGAGGAAAACTACACTGGTCGCCCCTTCCCATCCTTTTAATTAGGAAAAAAAAAAAAATTATTATCGATGAGAGAGAAAAGAAAGAAAATATTTCATACCTGATGGAAACAAGATTTGGGGCGGTGACCTTATTTTTGTGATGCGTGTGTGTGGGGCCGTGGGCCGAGGTCTCTTTGGCCTGATTTTTTTTTCTCCTCTTATTTTCTTTTTCAAATCAGATGCGGGAAAAAGGAAAAAAAAAAAAAGAAAAAAGAACAAATAAGTCTGTCACTCTGAATAGTAAAGGAAGAGAGAAAAGAGAAATTGTCGAAAATACTTTTAAATATTAAGTGAGAAGTGATTGATTTTACAATTATGTGTGCATGAGGATTGACATATTTAAGGACTTTAGAAGCCGTCCAAGTTCTAAAGAAGGAGAGCTAATGACACAATCAACTATAACATGAGCACATGGCCGATTGCCCAACCAATGGCAAATGACAATTGCGACCTTGCCCATTTGGACAAATTACACCACTCCTAGAAGCTTCAATTAATAGCATTTTCAGCAGTTTTCTCGTCATTTTTTCTACATTTAAGAATTCAAATTACTTTTTGCTTCTCTATGTCAAAATACACCACAATAACTTTCTTTTATCACTCTCTATATCATTAAAATATTTATTTTTTTAATTATATTAGATATATGGTAGGAGAGATGAGAGAAAATTGTAAAATATGAGAGGAGAGAAAAGAAAGAATCATTTTAATAATCATAAGAATTGCAATAGTAGAACTCAAAACATTGGATTCCATTGTAGCAATCTTAACGTTTAGAATTCATTCAAGGAGTCTGGTGTAAGATATTTTTGCGATTTTTTAAATATATTCTCTAAACTTAAGAAATATAAGGGAGTCTCTTCGGAATGCTCTTAGTAATATTACTTGCATATATGGGCATAAAAGGCATTCTACCTAATTTTAGCGGATTCCACTATGACCAGCCTACAAACATATTTTAATTTAAATCTAGACTAAAATAGTGTTGTTACAAAGGTACAACTAGAAATCTCTTCACATTTCTCTTCTCTAAATTTAGTCAAAATCTTTGCTTGAAACTACTCCAGATTGTGTAAACAATTGGGGTTTCCCAGTTCTTAGAGGTATGTGCAGTGTGCTGCTTGTCCTTGACTATGATCAACGTACTTCATATTTGACCATCCTTTGAGGTTGAATGAGTGTTTTACTTTAATGGGTCGTCAAGGTTTTTGCTGATCATCCTGTCCTCGAAGCATTTTTGGGCTATTAGCTGTTTTAATGATACTGTTATGTAACTACCATGTTGAGTGTTTAATTCTGCAGACAAGAAACATGCATTCCAACACACGCACGCAAACACGTGCACATTCAAAATTATTCTGCTTCCCAAGTGATACTTGGTCATTAACTTGTTCAAATATTGGTGCTGAGGAATGCCGTGTGTGTGTAATTTTTCGTTTCCAGAAGCCAGTTGGGGAGTCTATTCTAATAATGTGTAGAATGTTTGCTGGGTGTTTAAGATTGTGATGGATTAATTGATTTTTCATTCTAGATACGCTTAATTGACATCGATTATTGTCCATCAAAATATTTGAAACTACTTTATGCAAGAAATTTTGATATGCTGCTATATCATGAAATAAGCTAGGCCAAGCAAAAGTTTTGAGGCCCTAAACAGGAGCAACACCTATTCTTTAGGAAATTCCTGAAATTATGCAACTATCCTTATCCATGTCTTTATATGGTGCAACTATCCTTACTTATCAAAAAATATGGTGCAGTCTCTTGAGATTGATGGAAAGTAAAACATCAATTTAATGCTCATGTTTTCAGGATAATGGAGGGTGAACCCGTTAATGTGAAGGAGTTTCAAGAATTGGCTAGGCAAGCTCTTCCAAAAATGTATTATGACTACTATACAGGGGGAGCTGAGGATCAGTACACACTTAAAGAAAATGTGGAAGCATTTCATAGAATTACGTATGCTGTTAAATCTGTTGATGATTGTTTTTGCAAACTGGATACAACATCTTTTTACTGAGCCCTTTCTATGGCTTCTCAGGCTCCGGCCAAGAGTTCTTGTAGATGTAAGCAGAATAGATTTGTCAACCACTGTTTTGGGTTACAGAGTCTCAGCACCCATTATGATTGCTCCAACTGCTATGCATAAGTTGGCACATCCTGAAGGTCTAAATCTTCTTGGAATAGTTTTCTCACTATCAGTTGAAATTTGTTTCAATTCTAATTTGCTTGCTAATTGTGTTTATTCCAGGAGAGGTCGCCACTGCCAGAGCAGCAGCTGCATGCAACACAATAATGTTGTTGATTTAACATATATTGAGTGGAAAGCCACTTCAAATCTCCCTTGCTGAGGTGCATGAATTTTAACTTTTTTTTATTTTTTTTTTGCAGGTTTTGTCCTTCATATCTACTTGTACTGTAGAGGAGGTTGCTTCCAGCTGCAATGCTATTCGGTTTTTTCAATTATATGTATTCACTTCTTCTTTAGCTCATTTAAGCTCATTTTTGAACTTTATATTGCTTTAGTGGCAGCACTTCTTCTTTTTTATTTTAATTATTTTGGGTTGCTGTTGTGATTGTTTTGGTGGTTCTGTTGGTAGCAAATCACACTGTAATCCAGTATTCTTCTGGGAATAGGTATACAAGAGACGAGATGTATGTGCTCAACTCGTACAGAGAGCTGAAAGAAAAGGATACAAGGGTATTGTCCTAACAGTTGATACTCCCAGACTTGGTCGAAGGGAGGCAGACATAAAGAACAAGTAAATATGATCTCTTTTTGTTTAATGTCACTTACTTGCCTCCACAGTTGGGTATAAAGTTCTTCATGTAATGAGGATGGAACACAAGTTTTAGTATCTGAGATCATTATATATGTTGTTTGTTTTACCTTTCATACTCACACAATCAGCTTTATCTTAAATCTGATTTGATTCATGACTTAAATAATTTCTGCAGAATGGTTGCACCACGGTTGAAGAATTTTGAAGGCCTCTTATCAACTGAAGTTGATGATGTGAGTGGAGTTGTTCAACTACCAAGTTTTGCATTTAAATGTGCCAGATGCATGTGAATGTACATCAATGAGCATATGTAGGCATGTTAACTGGAGTGTGAATGTTGTTTAAAATTTAAAACTATTTATGTTACTGTAATTCAATGAATCAATTTTTTCTGCAGGATGAAGGTTCAAAATTAGAAGCTTTTGCAAAAGAGACCGTTGATGATGCTTTGAGTTGGAGGGTATGTACCACTAAACTATTCTTATTACTTGAAATTTGCTGTTGCAAATATGTTGGGAAAATATTTACTCGGACAATCGGTTTTTTCCTTGGACATAAATGTTCAAAACTAGTTCTTGACTGATAATAGAACTGATTTTAGTGTTATACGGTTTAGTTTGTCCACTTGCAATTTTCTGAAGTGCGTATAGTGTATAGACCTTTTTTTTTCTTCTGTTTGCTGAGGGTGCATGTAAAGACCATGGTTTCTTAAGCTTATAATTTTGCGTTGTAAGATCCACAGGATTTAGGATGGTTAAGATCTATAACAAACTTGCCAATTCTGATCAAGTGGGTTCTGACTCGTGAAGATGGTAACATCTCCATTTATGATATTGCATATTTTAATTACTACATTATCACTATTATTACACCTATTCGGAGCAGTACATAAGTCAGAGAAGAACCTTCTCTACTTTTAAACTTGATAATATCAACCAAATATTCAGGCTATTGTCAAAGTTAAAATCAAAGGGAAAGAGGTTTAATCTCACTTATATGAGAATGGTTAAATAGAAGATTATTATTCCTTTGTTCAAACATGATAGTCATTTGGTTAGTCAAAATTTTGTTCTTTGTTGCGGGTGAAAAAAGAGTTTCTACATTTTATCTTCTTTGTCATATTACCTGTCCCACCAGTTTCTCTTCTTTTAACTGTTCACATGAATCGACTAATGTACTCAAAGAGAGTGTGCATTTTAGAATTATCTTATCTGCCTCAAAAGATGCTTTTACTAGTTAATGAGATATAACAGCCTTGACTATACAGAGTAGTAATTCTTTTTTACTTTTTTGCCTGTTCCTCTGTTGAGAATTCCTGCTCAATATTTGATGTTCTACCATTGGCAGCAATAAAGGCTGTGGAAGTTGGGGTTGATGGTATTATTGTCTCAAATCATGGAGCTCGCCAGCTAGATTATACTCCTGCCTCTATTTCTGTTCTGGAAGAGGTTACTCTCGATCTCTCTACAGATTTGGTGATGCAATTTATGTAGTCTTCCAGAGTCTCAGTAAGTGCATGTACTCTTAACCATGGAACAAATTAAAAGAAAGGATTTCTTGTAGCAAGTCATCCTCGACTCATTCCTTTCTATGAAATGGGTAGCCCTTAAAGCCAGAAAAGTATATGTGCTGGGAGATGTCCTGCGCAGGACTTCCTTGTTTGGAGACTTGTTTTAGAACTCCAGCTGTTGGTATGCTCTTTGGTAAGTCAATTCAATACATTACCAGTTTAAGATATTTGTATAGAATGGATTGCAGGTTGTTCCTGCTGTTGGAGAGAAAGTTCCTGTTCTTTTTGATGGAGGAGTGCGTAGAGGAAAGGATGTCTTCAAGGCATTAGCCCTTGGTGCACAAGCTGTTTTGGTAAAGCTCTTCACTCCATATCTGTTCATCTAACATATGAATCTTTTCTTAAAAGTGTTTTCTCCAGTGCTATGGTGTTCCCCATAGTTATACTGAAAGGATGAGTCGTATTCGATAATCATGTACTCATGCAATTACCATGGCCTTTCTATTGTCATTTTATATTTTTGGAACCAACTGATAATTGGTTTTCATAGATAGAGCTCAATGCTCATACTATGTGCTGGCCCGCTATGCTTTTCTTTTAACTCACTGCATAAGTGAGAAAGCTTTCTTAAGTTGCTCATGGTATATATCCATGTCATAGAAACATTTTTTTCACTTTTGAGACTGCTAAATACATTTGAATAGAGAAATGGAGAGTAGCGTGACTTTTATTTTCCTTCTCGTTTCCAGTTGGAGGTATATCTTAATCCTCAATAACACCAATAATTTACTTGGTGAGACTAATTAATTTGAGATTGTGCTTCTCTCTCTCTCTCTCTCTCTCTCTCTCTCTCATTCCAAAATATAATGTCCCCTGAAACTTGTGTGATTTTAAATTCCTTGCCCTTGCTTTTTCATAGTAATTGATATATGTTACTGCAGGTAGGAAGGCCTGTGGTCTATGGGCTTGCAGCAAAGGGGGAATATGGCATAAAACGGGTAATTGAGATGCTGAAGGATGAGCTCGAGCTGACAATGGCCCTTTCAGGTTGTTCAAGTGTGAAGGATATAACCAGGAGCCACATAAGAACAGAGCGTGAGAGACTCCAGTCAATGCTATAATATCATTTGAAAGCCATTAAAAATAATATCCTGTATACAGATGGTTTTGATGATTGATCTTATGCACAAAATAATGTGTGGGTGCACAGTTCACCATAAATGTGCATGCATGCTGAGGTTTCAGACAATTTGGCACTTCTTCAATGATTAGTTGGTCTTGTTGCTGTAAACTTATAAACTGAGCGTTGTAATTGAAGCAGATTAATTTGAATGTTCCATCTCAATACTGCTCAAATAAATATTGCTTCTCTTAACGATAAATAGAACATAACCTCTTCATGATCACACATATCAAAAACTGCATACACTTTATTATATTGGTTTGTAGCAAATTTCTGTCCAGGAAGATGGTATCAAAATGAGTGGAAGTCCAAGCGAAGTTCGTAAGGTTTTTTTCTTTCTAATTTTTAGTATTAAGTGCACTCAATTTTAGTAGGATGTGGGATGCAACATTATTCAGTAGGATTTGCCAGATTTGGTTTTGGTGTTATAAACAAAACTATCAAAGATCTCAAATAAAAAAGAAAGAGCGCAAAATTAAATCTGTAACGTTGAGCTGTTGCTGTTGTAGTTGTTGTTGTGGATGCTGCTGCTGATGATGAAGCAATGGTTGTGGGTCTAGCGGTTGTGACCTCTGGGGCATTGAAACCCCGGAAAATAGTCCTTGAGACATCTGTAAGGCCTGGGGGTTTCCAGGAGGCAGCATCCTTGCATTCGCTAAAAGATTCTGAGATGTGTTTAGAGATGCATTACTGTTGATAATCGGCTTTACATCTTCAATTTGTTGTTGGCCAGAAACTGCTTCTGCATATTGCTGCATCTCAGTTACTGAATTATGAGGAACTCCAGCAGCATCTGATTGACTGGCTGAGCCAAGATTCATGCGGGTTGGTTTTGCTCGGATTTGATCATCCAACAAAACATATCCTTCCCGGCAGTTCATCTGCATCAGCAGATCACATTACTCAATTGGATAATAAAAATTAGAAAAACTGAAATTTGTATTTCTAATTTCTAAAATTCAAGAAATTTCTGAAGACTTACCAGCGAACAAAGCTGTGCTGCAAGCAAATCTGCGTAATGCTGTCACATGAATTAGGTAAATAAATTAGAGCAACAGAAGACACATAGTTGCAGGGATAAGCAGTACTAAAAATGACAGTTGATAGAAACTAATGCTTCTGAAAAGTTTTCCAACTTATCAACCCATATCAGTCATTGACTGTCCAATCAACAAGCCCCCTCATATCAGTAGCAAGTGGATGCAGGGGATATAGGAGGGGATATAACCAGACGAAAACAACTTTCTTAAATAACCTCTGCAATTTGACTGATGACTGTCCGAAAGAGATAATCTATCACAAGGTGAAAGACAGTTGAGATCACTGCTCCCATCCTTTACAAGAAATAACATAGGCAATTGAAGGACGTATGATATCAAAACAAGTGCGGTGGAGACGAAGATTTAGTGACAAATGGCAGAAAATTTTGGAAATATTCAGTTTCAGAAAGATTACATGCTGGAAATCCTAGGAGAGGCACCAGTAGGATGATTTGGAGGACCCCAAGAAAGGTTCTCAAAGAAGACTAGTAGAGAGTTGAAGGTGCAAAAACGAGAATAAAAAACCAGAAAAGAAATAGATATATTTTAGTTAAGTAATACATTTAAAAATTCCAAAGTCTAATTGGGGAGATGGCTTTTAACAGGATGAAATATCGGCTTTGATACCCCAAATAACTGAGAACAGCTAGTGTTAACTAATTCAACAGGCAGATCCTTCTTAGACTACAAATATAGAATTCATGCAGAACATACTGTATTGGGCAATGTAGGAAGATAATCCTCTGAAGCCAGAAAATCACCGTCTTCTATTTCTCCATAATGCATTGCAACTGTACCATCATATGGCTTCTCTGACATAATCATCCTAGTTCTTGCCCTACAAGAAACACCATTTTCTGCAGAAGCAAAAGTGGGACTTTAGGAAAACAAGAAAACCATCGACACATCACGAAGGATCAGATATCTTACAACCAAATACAACAAACCTTGAGGTTGGATAAATTTTAAGACTCTTATTTTGCAGATATTCATGCTGCCACTTGCAAGTGACATAGATAACGACTTTGCATTCGCATCATCTTTGAGATCCTCATCATTGGAAGCATTAGATAGATAGGTGGACAGAGGTTGAATGGAGTATGTGTTTGGCTTCCTGATGGGGTAATTATCGACCTTATTCTTTTTGGAGTTAAGTTGATGCCTGAATCAGATATCCATAAAACTTGAATAAGAACAGGATGGATTTAACTATGCTGCCAATGAATGTTCGTGAATGATTATAGGATGTGGAAAATTTATACATCCTGAAACTTCTGCACCATATAAAACATGCAGACTGCAAGTTTTAAACAAAAATCAAAATTATGAAGAAAAAAAATGCTGGCCATGAATAATTTTTCATCAACCATCTCAGCAAGGAAAAATAAACCCTAGAGTCAAAACCAAAGGGGGGCTCGTCCTGTAAGGTCAGGACCCATAAAATAAACAGCTTTACTTGGTTAATTAATAAGATGGAGACAGTTACCCTGTCCATCTTGACCCAGATGACAGTAACAGTTTGTGCAGACAGAAAGTATAGAGAAATAACTACTCAAAATGACAAAGCAACGCTTAAAATTCTGTGATTTTAGGTCAATGAATCTGAATACCTCATTGTCACCATTTCTATCTTTGAGAACGTGTCGAGCATGGTTTGATCGGCCGAAGGTGGCGTTCCAACTGAAGGGCTGTTTGCATTTAATGGAACACTCATATTACTAACACTAGCTGGGGATCCAACTCCATTCATTGCTGGGGTCTAGGGGAGGGAATTTGACCTCATCTTTGCATTAACTTGGGCCTGGTGTTGCCGTTGAATGGAATCATTAGCACTGGAAGTCAAAGATGGTGTCCCACCAACAGTAGGAATTGAGGGATTCACTGCTTCTCCGTTTGTGATGCCGCATGCGCAGTTGCAAGTCCTAAGGGTGTAAATGAGTTGAGCGAGTTTTTCTTGTTTGAAGTTGGCTTATTTAAATTTTATTCAAACTCCAGTTCAAGCCTAGCTTAAGGAAGAGCTAAAAAAATTGAGCTCGAGCTCTTAATAAGTTGAGCCGAGCTAGTTTACGAGCAGGCTCTTATACTTAATTTAATTTATTTAATTCATTAATTTATTTTTTTTTATTATAAATTTAAATTTTAAGTACTTTTAAACGGCTCAAGAAATCAGTTTGTATATGAGCATTTGCTTAGTATGGCTAACGAAGTATGGAGCTCGAGTCAATACAAAAAGGCATTTGATTTCGAAGAGGGAAGATATGCATCCCTTTTATAATAAAAAGATGCTATTAGAAAAAGGAAAAAATAAAAAAAATATATCAAATTTTAATAATAATATGAGAAATTATAGGAATAACTACCAATTTGAGGCTTATATGAGTTGTTCATGGGCTTACTCGAGTCGAGCCGAACTAGCTTCGTTTAGTATTCAAGTCAGGATTCGTATTCACGAAACATTTCATTTAATATTTGAGTCGAGTACGAGCTGAGCTTATACGAACTGAACCCGAACGGGCTTGCGTACTGCTTGCCTGCTTGCCCTCTTAACAGTCCTCTACTTGCAACGGCTCCAAAGTGGGGTCCAACTGAACCACTAGAAAATTCCCCTGATTTTGATGATAATGGAGACTTAGCCAAAGCCCCGGCTGAAAACCGGGGACTTTGCACTGATTTCCTTTTCTGGAGGTCCTCCTTTCTTGCATCTTTCTCCATATGCAAACCAAGATTATTCCAGGGTGTTTGAGAGAAATTCGATCTAATGAATGCATGCTGTGGTAATCTTTGCTGCCGAGATTGCTGTGGGTCCAGATGGCTTGTTTCTGCTTCCGCCATCTGCATAACACTTTTAATGCGGTTGAGCTCTGGCCCATCTAATTTATCCATCTCGAACTGCTCTTCCTTTGCACCATAACGTGTACGCTGCTGTCCTGCAGCAAATGGCATTGCCCCAGCATCCTGACTCAGAGCCCCGTCAAACACCTGCTGGGAGAACTTTTGCATCCCTGTATTTGCATAGTGAATTCCCCTTGCCATTGTGGTATTTTTTTTTTTTTTTTTAATTTTTTAATTTCAATATTGTTAGAATAATTATAAACATTTTATAATAATCTCAAATTATAAAATGTTATAGGACAGAATTTAGGGAGTGGGGCCGTCGCCTACAGTGGAAGCACATGAAAGTTGCTGGAAATTTGATGATGTGACATAAGAAGTGGTTCGACCATTTCTTTTACCAAACTCTTCTTAATATGGAATATAGAGGTGTTCGAACCACTTTCAAAGCTTTAGAAGTAGTTAAACTACTCATTAAAATAAAATAGGGATGGATGAACTATTCCTAAAGGCTGTGTGTCCTTCGTCCACCTCCCAACCATTCAACCCTCATGATGGTTGGGAGGTGATTCAATTGCCGCTTAATGTTTTGTGGTTTTTTTTTTTTATTTATTTAAATAAATTTTAAAGAGATTTTGAAAAGTTTGTGTAAAAGAAATGTACATGTGCGGCATTTTCATCCCCTTTAACGCCAAATACTAACGAAGAACGTAATTCATATCGAAATAAAAGTTTGAAAGTACCCAAATAGTGATAATTTATTATTATTTTTTTAAAATAATGATAATTTGAAAGTGGTAAATGTTTTTGAAGTAATTCCCGTGATAGTCAATTATTATCGATGAGAGAGAAAAGAAAGAAAATATTTCATACTTGTTGGAAACAAGATTTGGGGCGGTGACCTTATTTGTGATGCGTGTGTGGGGCTGTGGGCCGGGGTCTCTTCGGCCTGATTTTTTTCTTTCTCCTCTTTTCTTTTCTTCTTCAAATCAGATGCGAGAAAAACAAATAAGTCTTTGTCACTTTGAATACCAAGGGAAGAGAGAAAAGAGAAATTGTCGTAAATGCTTTTAAATATTAAGCGAGAAGCGACCCATTTTGTAATTATGTGTGTTTAAGAATTGACACATTGGGGTGGTGTTTGGTAAATAGGTTGGCCTAAACACTGTAGTTGATGTAGATTAATGTAAAAAAGAAAAAAAAAAAAAGTAAGAATGTTTTTATATAAAAAAGTGAAAAAAGTGGTATGAAAAAGTGAAAAAATTTTTGTTTTGTAGTGATTTTTTTTATTTAAATAATAATAAAAAGTGAATGATATGATATAAAAAGTAAAAAAATTAAAATGTTTTGATGTTAATTTTTTTTGAAAATGATGATAAACAGTGTCTAAGCCAACTCTAACTCCTTTACCAAACAAGGCCTAATAAAGACCTTAAAAGCGGTCCAAGTTCTAAAGAAGGAGAGCTAATGACGACAATCAACTATAACATGAGCACATGGCCAATCTGAGAAATTTTTTTAAAAGAAGATTAAAAATTGTCTGATAAATCGATGGAGAATTGGGTGGGATTATATTCAAATATGGGATGAAATTTGGTGAATTTGGCTCAGCCAGGCTCCATTCCAGAGTCCGGGATTACACACGACTCCAATTGCCCACCCAATGGCAAATGACAATTGCGACCTTGTCCATTTGGACAAATTACACCACTCCTAGAAGCTTCAATAGAGCATTCTCAACAGTTTTTTTTTGTCAATTTTTTTATATTTAAGTATTCAAACTACTTTTTGTTTCTTTATGTTAAAATTCATTTCAATAGTTTTCTTTAATCATTATTTATATCATTAAAATATTTGTTTTTTTAATTATATTATATACATAAGAGAAGAGAATTGTGAGACATAAGAAGAGAGAGGAAAGAAAGAAAATTAATTTTTTATATTTTAATAATCATAAAGATCGTAATAGTAAAATCCAAAACATTAAATTCTACTACAGTAGCCCTAATATTTATGGTTCATTTGGAGAATCTACTATGAAATTCGTTACGATTTTTTAGTCATACTTTCTAAAGTTAAAGTATACTGGGATGCTCTAATATTACTGGCATATGTGGGCAAAAATGGCATTCTACCTAATTTTAGCGGAGTCCACTATGGCCGGCCTACAAACATATTTTAATTTAAACCTAGACTAAAATAGTGTTGTTAAAAAGGTACAAGTCGAGATCTATTCACATTTAATTCTCTTCTCTAAATTTAGTCAAAATCTTCGCTTGAAACTACTCCAGAATGTGTAAACAATTGGGGTTTCCCAGTTCTTACAGGTATGTGCAGTGTGCTGCTTGTCCTTGACTACGATCAACGTACTTCATATTTGACCATCCTTTGAGGTTGAATGAGTGTTTTACTTTAATGGGTCATCATGCTTTTTGCTGATCATCCTGTCCTCGAAGCATTTTTGGGCTATTAGCTGTTTTAATGATACTTTTATGTGACTGCCATGTTGAATGTTTAATTCTGCAGACAAGAAACATGCATTCCAACACACGCACGCAAACACGTGCACATTCAAAATTATTCTGCTTCCCAAGTGATACTTGGTCATTAACTTGTTCAAATATTGGTGCTGAGGAATGCCGAGTGTGTGTAATTTTTCGTTTCCAGAAGCTAGTTGGGGAGTCTATACTAATAATGTGTAGAATGTTTGCTGGGTGTTTAAGATTTTGATGGATTAATTGATTTTTCATTCTAGATACGCTTAATTGACATCGATTATTGTCCATCAAAATATTTGAATATACTACTTTATGCAAGAAATTTTGATATGCTGCTATATCATGAAATAAGCTAGGCCAAGCAAAAGTTTTGAGGCCCTAAACAGGAGCAACACCTATTCTTTAGGAATTCCTGAAATTATGCAACTATCCTTATCCATGTCTTTATATGGTGCAGTCTCTTGAGATTGATGGAAAGTAAAACATCAATTTAATGCTCATGTTTCCAGGATAATGGAGGGTGAACCCGTTAATGTGAAGGAGTTTCAAGAATTGGCTAGGCAAGCTCTTCCAAAAATGTATTATGACTACTATACAGGGGGAGCTGAGGATCAGTACACACTTAAAGAAAATGTGGAAGCATTTCATAGAATTACGTATGCTGTTAAATCTGTTGATGATTGTTTTTGCAAACTGGATACAACATCTTACTGAGCACTTTCTATGGCCTCTTAGGCTCCGGCCAAGAGTTCTTGTAGATGTAAGCAGAATAGATTTGTCAACCACTGTTTTGGGTTACAGAGTCTCAGCACCCATTATGATTGCTCCAACTGCTATGCATAAGTTGGCACATCCTGAAGGTCTAAATCTTCTTGGAAGAATTTTCTCTCTCTCAGTTGAAATTTGTTTCAATTCTAATTTAGTTGCTAATTGTGTTTATTCCAGGAGAGGTCGCCACTGCCAGAGCGGCAGCTGCATGCAACACAATAATGGTGTTGATTTAACATATATTGAGTGGAAAGCCACTTCAAATCTCCCTTGCTGAGGTGCATGAATTTTAACTTTTTTATTTTATTTTTATTTGCAGGTTTTGTCCTTCATGTCTACTTGTACTGTGGAGGAGGTTGCTTCCAGCTGCGATGCTATTCGGTTTTTTCAATTATATGTATTCACTCCTTCTTTAGCTCATTTAAGCTCATTTGTAACTTTATATTGCTTTAGTGGCAGCACTTCTTCTTTTTTATTTTAATTATTTTGGGTTGCTGTTGTGATTGTTTTGGTGGTTCTGTTGGTAGCAAATCACACTGTAATCTAGTATTCTTCTGGGAACAGGTATACAAGAGACGAGATGTATGTGCTCAACTCCTACAGAGAGCTGAAAGAAATGGATACAAGGGTATTGTCCTAACAGTTGATACTCCCAGACTTGGTCGAAGGGAGGCAGACATAAAGAACAAGTAAATATGATCTCTTTTTGTTTAATGTCACTTACTTGCCTTCACAGTTGGGTATAAAGTTCTTCATGTAATGAGGATGGAACACAAGTTTTAGTATCTGAGATCATTATATATGTTGTTTATTTTACCTTTCATACTCACACAATAAGCTTTATCTTAAATCTGATTTGATTCATGACTTAAATCATTTCTGCAGAATGGTTGCACCACAGTTGAAGAATTTTGAAGGCCTCTTATCAACTGAAGTTGATGATGTGAGTGGAGTTGTTCAGCTCCCAATTTTTGCATTTAAATGTGCCACATGCATGTGAATGTACATCAATGAGCATATGCATGCATGTTAACTGGAGTGTGAATGTTGTTTAAAATTTAAAACTATTTATGTTACAGTTATTCAATGAATCAATTTTTTCTGCAGGAAGAAGGTTCAAATTTAGAAGCTTTTGCAAAAGAGACCTTTGATGATGCTTTGAGTTGGAGGGTATGTACCACTAAACTATTCTTATTACTTGAAATATGCTGTTGCAAATATGTTGGGAAAATATTTACTCAGACAATCGGTTTTTTCCTTGGACTTAAATGTTCAAAACTAGTTCTTTACTGATAATAGAACTGATTTTAGTGTTGTACGGTTTAGTTTGTCCACCTGCAATTTTCAGAAATGCCTATAGTTTATAGACCTTTTTTTTTTTTTTTTTTTTTTTTGAGGGTGCGTGTAAAGACCATGGTTTCTTAAGCTTATAATTTTGCGTTGCAACATCCGCAGGATTTAGGATGGTTAAGATCTATAACAAACTTGCCAATTCTGATCAAGGGGGTTCTGACTCGTGAAGATGGTAACATCTCCATTTATGATATTGGCATATTTTAATTACTACATTATCACTATTATTGCACCTATTTGGAGCAGTACATAAGTCAGAAAAGAACCTTATCTACTTTTAAACTTGACAATATCAACCAAATATTCAGGCTATTGTCTAAGTTAAAATCAAAGGGAAAGAGGTTTAATCTCACTTATATGAGAATGGTTAAATAGAAAATTATTATTCCTTTGTTCAAACATGGTAGTCCTTTGGTTAGTCAAAATTTTGTTCTTTGTTGCGGGTGAAAAAAGAGTTTCTACATTTTATCTTCTTTGTCATATTACCTGTCTCACCAGTTTCCCTTCTTTTAACTGTTCACATGGATCGACTAATGTATGCAAAGAGAGTGTGCTTCTTAGAATTATCTTATCTGCCTCAAATGATGCTTTTACTTGTTAATGAGATATAACAGCCTTGACTCTACAGAGTAGTAATTCTTTTTTACTTTTTTGCCTGTTCCTCTGTTGAGAATTCCTGCTCAATATTTGATGTTCTACCATTGGCAGCATTAAAGGCTGTGGAAGTTGGGGTTGATGGTATTATTGTCTCAAATCATGGAGCTCGCCAGCTAGATTTTACTCCTGCCACTATTTCTGTTCTGGAAGAGGTTACTCTCAATTTCTCTACAGATTTGGTGATGCAATTTATGTAGTCTTCCAGAGTCTCAGTAAGTGCATGTACTATTAACCATGGAACAAATTAAAAGAAAGGATTTCTTGTAGCAAGTCATCCTCAACTCATTCCTTTCTAAGAAGTGCAGTTGTTAGTATGCTCTTTGGTAAGTCAATTCAATCAGCAAAGTCACATTACCAGTTTAGGATATTTGTATACAATGGATTGCAGGTTGTTCATGCTGTTGGAGGGAAAGTTCCTGTTCTTTTTGATGGAGGAGTGCGTAGAGGAACAGATGTCTTCAAGGCATTAGCCCTTGGTGCACAAGCTGTTTTGGTAAAGCTCTTCACTCCATATCTGCTCATCTAACATATGAATCTTTTCTTAAAACTATTTTCTCCAGTGCTATGGTGGGTTTCCCCATAGTTATACTGAAAGGATGGGTCGTATTCGATCATCATGCACTCATGCAATTACCATGGCCTTTCTGTTGGTCATTTTATATTTTTGGAACCAACTGATAATTGGTTGTCATAGATAGAGCTCATACTATTTGCTGGCCCGCCATCCTTCTCTTTTAAAATTCACTGCATAAGTGAGAAAGCTTTCTTAAGTTACTCATGGTATATCCATGTCATAGAAACATTTTTCACTTTGAGACTACTAAATACATTTGAATAGAGAAATTGATGTAGCGTAGGATTGTGGTGAACAAGAAAAACAGTAAATAGAAGAGATAAATATTCCTAAGATTGTGAGACTATCACAAGAATCTAAGAAATCTTCTTAAAAACTATAGATTCTATCTATGGTTTAAGGAAAAACACAAAGAAACTCAACTCTGAGTAATTCTTATTAAACAAACTCAATAATAATCATAAACTGAATTGTTAAAGGCTATAAGCATATATTTATAGCCCAAGACTCCTAGCCCTAAAATAACAATGAAATAAAGTTAATTTAGAAATCTACGAAAGACAACTAAACCAAATAAAAGACTAACAAAGAAACCTAATTCAAATAAAGACTGACAGATAAGATAGAATAAACAACTAACAAAGAAATCTAATAAAAGACTAAAAGATAAGATAAGATAAGCCTTGAATTCCAATCTACATTATCCTCCCGAGGTTGGAGAGAATTCGGCCTCGAATTCGGACCGCCTTTTCCACGGTCCTTCGGGTGCCCTGTTAACTCGTTCCATTCTCCGTTCCTCAAGATCACAACAAGGCAATACTCCAAAATAAACGTGACGCTTCTCATCATCGAAATACTTTGATGGTTGTCATGAAAGCCCCATACACCATTTGGCAATATTGCAGATTTGCTCTTCGTTCGTTCCTTCTCCCTCCCATGTGCCATGAAGATACTCAAAAATGGGTCAACCATTGTTTCCCTTGTGAACATATAATTTTTCTCATCTGCATAAAACTCACTATAATCTTCATTAGGAGAATTTAAAATATCTTCAATACCAAGGAAATCAACATAACCTAATTCTTTATCACTAAAATTAGGTAATGCACCTGGAAGGTCTTCTTCAACTTCTTCATAATCGGCGATGCCATCCTCTTCAAAATTGGTGATGACATCCGTGGGCCCTTCCTCTTCCAATTGGCCATCCTCTTCTGGATAGAGACCGCCAAACATGGGAAAAAACTCATCTTTTTCGTGCTCCTCCATGGGCCTTTCCTCTTCCCATGAGTCATCTTCTTCGGGCTCCTCATCATAGGTTGGTGGTGAATCCCAATCCCCAAACCCTTGCGAAGGATCTTCAACATCTTCATGTCTGAATTCATTAATGACCTCGGATTCCTGAAACTCTTCATCCATAGATTCCCTTTCCTCCTCCACAGAATATTGATTTGGCTGATGAGAATACTCAGAGTTGAGTTTATTCCTCTTTTCCTTTAAACTTTAGAGAGTATCTATTGTTTTCAGAAGAATTCTTAGATCATTGATAGAATCTAGGTCTAGAATTAGTTATCCGCTACTTTATTGTTGTTTTTCGTTGCAGCCTACTAAGTCACGCTGCATCAGTTGATATCAAAGCTCAGTCACTTTCCATGAATAGGGAGAAGCAACCGCTTTGCAGACATAAACGAGGTGTACGTGTGCATGGAGACAGCACGTAAGGAGCAACTGGGGATTCGTTTGAGGCACATGAGTGGTAGGCCAAACAATTGTCGTCGCCAACCAAAACTGCGATTCGCGGAGGCGGAAGGCAAATCTATGGCTGAACCTTGGCAACACACGGAGGATCAATTCAAGGCTATGAGGGATCAAATTGAAGACCTCACTACCCAATTATCCAACTTGTGTGGTCAACATGGGAACGGATCTAGAAGCTCGTTTGCGGAGCGCTGAACGCACGGACGTTAGCACCTTGCGCAAGCTCATGCCAATCGGCGGGTAAGTAGATTCGAACTCAAAATCCCAAAATTCGACGAGGATCTAGAACCCAACGAATTTCTGGATTGGGTGTTGGCTGTTGAAGGTTTTTGAATTCAACGGGGTGCCCGATGAACAACAAGTCTCTTTGGTGGTACATACATTCTAGGGAAGAGTTGGTGCGTGGTGGCAACAACTAAAGAGAACTAGGAAGCGGGAAGGCAAATTAAAGATCAATAATTGGGAGAAACTATTGAAATATATGCGCATCGCTTTCTTACCCCGTAGTATACCATGGGTCAAAAGTCACAAAATTGGAGACAAGGGTCTATGGCTGTGACAAAAAAAATAGAAAATTCCTACAAAAAAGATTTATTTAGGGAAACTTGGAGTGAGGTGAAGAGTCAACGACATGCCAATTGGACCCCTACTTGCCAACCACAAATCCATAAACCGAATCCATATTCTGTGGAGGAGGAAAGGGAATCTGTGGATGAAGAGTTTCAGGAATCCGAGGTCATTGATGAAGAATTCAGACATGAAGATATTGAAGATCCTTCGCAAGGATTTGGGGATTGGGACTCACCACCAACCTATGATGAGGAGCCTGAAGAAGATAACTCATGGGAAGAAGAAAGGCCCACGGAGGAGCACAAAAAAGATGGAGTTTTTCCCATGTTTGGCGGTCTCTATCCAAAAGAAGATGGCCAATTGGTAGAGGAAGGTCCCACGAATGTCATCACCAATTATGTAGAGGATGGCATCGCCGATTATGAAGAGGTTGAAGAAGACCTTCTAGGTGCATTACCTAATTTTAGTGATGAAGAATTAGGTTATGTTGATTTTCTTGGTGTAGACGATATCTTATCCGATTCTCATAACAATGATTGTGATGAGTTTTATACGGATGATGACAATTATATGTTCATGAGGGAAACAATGGCTAACTCATTCTTGAGTACTTTCATGGCACGTGGAAGGGAGAAGTACGGCAAATTCGAAGAATTGCCAAGTGGTGTGTGGGGCCTTCGCAGCAACCATCAAGATATTTCGAAGAGAAAGAGCATCACGCTTATTGTGAGGTGTTGCCATGTCTTTATCTTGAGGAACGGCGAGTGGAATAAGTTGACTGGGCATCCGAAGGACTGTGGAAAGAACCAGCCGAATTCGAGGACGAATTCTCTCCAACGTGGGGAGAATGATGCAGATATAGTTTATAACGACTGATCTTATCTTACCCTATTTTACATTTCAGTCTTTTGTTTAAACTAGGTTTCTATGTTAGTTTGTTATTCTATCTTATCTTTTAGTCTTTCATTTTGCATTAGGTTCTTTGTTAGTCTTCTATTTGGTTTAGTCTTCTTTCATAGACTTCTAAAACAACTTTATTTCATTGTTATTTTAGGGCTAGGAGTCTTGGGCTATAAATATATGCTTATAGCCTTTAACAATTCAGTTGTTGATTATTATTGATTTTGATTAATGAGAATACTCAGAGTTGAGTTTATTCCACTTTTCCTTTAAACTTTAGAGAGTATCTATTGTTTTTAGAAGAATTCTTAGATCATTGATAGAATCTAGGTCTAGAATTAGTTATCCACTACTTTATTGTTGTTTTTCGCTGCATCCTACTAAGTCACGCTGCATCAGAAATGGAGAGTAGCGTGACTTTTATTTTCCTTCTCGTTTCCAGTTGGAGGTATATCTTAATCCTCAATAACACCAATTATTTACTTGGTGAGACTAATTAATTTGAGATTGTGCTTCTCTCTCTCTCTCTCTCTCTCTCTCTCTCTCATTCCAAAATATAATGTCCCCTGAAACTTGTGTGATTTTAAATTCCTTGCCCTTGCTTTTTCATAGTAATTGATATATGTTACTGCAGGTAGGAAGGCCTGTGGTCTATGGGCTTGCAGCGAAGGGGGAATATGGCGTGAAACGGGTAATTCAGATGCTGAAGGATGAGCTGGAGCTGACTATGGCCCTTTCAGGTTGTTCAAGTGTGAAGGATATAACCCGGAGCCACATAAGAACAGAGCGTGAGAGACTCCAGTCAATGCTATAATATCATTTGAAAGCCATTAAAAATAATATCCTGTCTACAGATGGTTTTGATGATTGATCTTATGCACAAAATAATGTGTGGGTGCACAGTTCATCTTAAATGTGCATGCATGCTGAGGTTTCAGACAATTTGGCACTTCTTCAATGATTAGTTGGTCTTGTTGCTGCAAACTTATAAACTGAGCATTGTAATTGAAGCAGATTAATTTGAATGTTCAATCTCAATACTGTTCATATAATTATATTGCTTCTCTTAACGATAAATAGAACATAACCTCTTCATGGTCACACATATCAAAAACTGCATACTGAGGCTGCCTGCAATTACTAGTTCAATCTTAATTGATGGAGGAAAAGATATTGGCTACCTTGATACTTTGCAGGATGTACATATGAAACAAGCTAGAGAGTAATGCTTAGTTTCATCTTATGTCACCGACATGCTTAAGCAATGTACGTAGTGATTTACTGATATGGTGGTTTATAAACTGTAGCAGAAATTCTCACAGAAAATTCAAGCGAGTGAAAGCATTATATTTTGCATATGTGGATGTCTTAATAAGAGCGATAAGCATTGGAACTGCCAAACTTGTTAGTTAGGCAATTGCATATGCAAGTTGTGTCTGCGAATGATTTATTTCATCCCATTAGCATTATCTTTGAGCTTGATTAATAGCACAACCTAAATGTCTGTAAGTTCAAAATACACTTGGAAACTGAAACCCTAACTTCACGAAAAGCTCTCTTCTCTCTCTGAAAAAACCGTCAGCCGTGCTTGAGAAGGAAGGAAAACCTTCTGGTTTCCCTTCTCCCCTCCTTTACCACTTTCTACTTTTTCCTTTATTGAGTTTCTCTCTTTTCTCTAGATCTGCTAATCTCTTATAAGGCTCTATCTATCAATTTTGGCGATCTATCCCCAATCCTCATAAAACGGCGGCCTCAGTCTTCCCCCCTCACTGGCCACATCATCCACCTTGCCATTTGTCTTCTCCACCGTGTCGCCTACTGGATATATGAAGCTTCGAAGATTGATTTTTTCAAATTCAGATATTCTTTTCTTCGCTAGTTCCGGCCTACAACACGCCACTCTACTACCGCTCTCTCCGACGTGCCAACTTGCCGAAGCCATTAACCACTTCTCCCTCCGACATCCATGAGCTGGCGCTTAGACCTCGCAGTCCACAAGTGGATCTTATGCACTGGTGAGTGGTCCACACGCTCCGGGCAACCTCCTCAAGCTGCCTTCATTTGTCTTGCCCCCCACCGAAACTGTTATTTTATGGGTTTTTTTCGTTATTTTTTGTTGGGTGTTGTTGTCTACAATTTAACCCGAACTATTTGGGCTTGAAACTCTTTGTCTGTGTTTGAGATCTATTTTCCGCTATTCTTTCTCTTTTTAGTCTGTTCGGTTTCCATAGAAACCGAACTAGATCTAAGTTGTCATCTCTTAGTCTATTCAGTTTCTTTGGAAGTCGGACTAGATCTAAGTTTATAGGAGTTATTTTACTCCCAATGGTTGTATCCATCTTAGTGGGCCACGGCTTTCACAGTCTGTATTTCCAATTAACTTCCTCATTCTTGGATTTCCTTCCGGGCTCTAAGGTGCTTATAGTCTATATTGGTTGGGTTATTAAGTAGTTCGTTTGTTGTTGTTTTGTCTTTCTCTGTATTTTGTTTGTGTAATTTGTTTATGCATTATTTATAAATTAATTTTTTATTTAAAAAAAAAAAAAAAAAAAAAAAGAGGGTATGTAAGTTCGTTGTTAGAATACGAAAACAAAAAACACTGAAAACCTTCGAATCAAAAGACGAACATACGAACAAAAAAAGAAAACACTGAAAGCAACTCTTGCACTTTATATTTCTTAATATTTACAATTCTTAATTTATCATAGATTACCATGCAACCCATTTGTATCTCTTAATTTGTTACCATAGTAGTAGGTTCCTATCCAACTAAAAGAGAAATCATTGCACTCATTCTAGGTATATTGAGGTGTGATTTGAAGATGAGGTAGCCCAATTGACAATTGGAGGAGTCGAAGTTATAATGACAAAAACATTGCTGAAACACTATACTATCAACTAAACCAAGCCTTCAATCTTTAAATTAATTGTAATTGGTTCCATACAAACAAGTTTTACATTCTAACCTTATCTTCAATATAACAGTCATGTACAAAAATTATTACAAACGTCAAATAATTTAACTTTCTCATAAATCAGAAGCCCCTTGCACTGCACGGGTTACAAGCTTTTTTTTTTTTTGAGCAAGCGCTAAGCTGGAACTGCCTACAAGCTAGTTTAATCCTAGAGCACGTAGTATGAGATTCTGATTTATTTCTTCGAACCAGCAAAGCTGCACCTTGACTTGAGAAGCGAACCCTGAGCCTCCTGAGCTTCATTATGCATTATTGATCGAGTTGCTTTTGTTCACACCTTGTAGGTCCATAGGAGAGTTTGTGATACTACTAACTGAACCAAGGGTCTGAGAGCTCAATTGTGGGCTAGCTGGACAAGCATCTGGATTACCAGCACTCATCGCATGGATTGCCCCAGAGCTCAATTGTTGTGGGCTCATCGGCGTGCGTTGGCTCATTTGCTGAGGGCTAGTTTGCTGTTGTTGAGTTTGTTGGTTCAATTGTGGAATTCCCATGGTCGATGGTGAGCCCACTTGTGAAGGTGATACAACAGCCTGTAGTGGTGAAGTGGTATCTTGCTGCTGCTGTAGCTGCTGTTGCTGCAATTGCTGTTGAAATTGTGGTTGCTGCGGCTGTTGCAATTGGTGTTGGTGCTGCTGCTGCAACTGTTGTAATTGTTGTTGCTGCTGCTGCTGCTGGTTCATGTAAAGATTCATCCCTGGCATCAATTTCGGAGGTCCCATAGGCCCCATTGGTGCCCGTTGCATTGCGTTCATGTTAGCCCTGTTTTGACTCTGACCAAGCATTGAAAGACCACCAGAACCTGGATGCATCTGTCTGGCTCCTGAAATCCCAGCTATGCTTGACTGAGATCCCCCTAAGATGTTCACTCTATTATGTGCCATTCTAAGTTTTGATGCCATAATAGCAGCTTGATGTTGATTCAATCCAGATCGAAGTTGCTGGCTTATTGCATTGCTGATATTTGAAGGCTGGCTAAGATTCACTGGGTTCTGTCCCACGCCTATCCCAGAAATAGGTGCCATTGATGCTGACATTCCAGTTCCCCCTACTCCCCTTGCAGCTCCCATGCCCATGCCACTGCCAAGGCCTCCAAGACCAACCATGTTATTACCCATGTTTCCCATACCCACAGCAGTTCCAAGTCCCATCATCATTTTCCTTTGCATTTGTGGCTGCTGTTGTTGCTGCTGTTGCTGTTGCTGCTGCTGTAACAGCTGAAGTTGCTTGTTGACCATCTGATTACCCAACTGCATATTGGAATTCTGTCCGAGCGCTGTCAGGTGCGAAAGTGTATTTGTTGCAAGCATCAAAGGTGACCTCTGGAACTGGGGATGCTGCTGTTGAATCAAGGAATGTTGGTTTTGTTGTTGTTGTTGTTGTTGTTGTTGTTGTTGCTGCTGCTGCTGCTGTTGCTGTTGCTGTTGCTGTTGCTGTTGCTGTTGTAGTTGTTGTTGTGGTTGCTGCTGCTGATGATGAAGCAATGGTTGTGGGTCTAGCTGTTGTGACCTCTGGGGCATTGAAACCCCGGAAAATAGTCCTTGAGACATCTGTAAGGCCTGGGGGTTTCCAGGAGGCAGCATCCTTGCATTCGCTAAAAGATTCTGAGATGAGTTTAGAGATGCATTACTATTGATAATCGGCTTTACATCTTCAATTTGTTGTTGGCCAGAAACTGCTTCAGCATATTGCTGCATCTCAGTTACTGAATTATGAGGAACTCCAGCAGCATCTGATTGACTGGCTGAGCCAAGATTCATGCGGGTTGGTTTTGCCCGGATTTGATCATCCAACAAAACATATCCTTCCCGGCGATTCATCTGCATCAGCAGATAACATTACTCAATTGGATAATAAAAATTAGAAAAACTGAAATTTGTATTTCTAATTTCTAAAATTCAAGAAATTTCTGAAGACTTACCAGCGAACAAAGCTGTGCAGCAAGCAAATCTGCGTAATGCTGTCACATGAATTAGGTAAATAAATTAGAGTAACAGAAGACACATACTTGCAAGGATAAGCAGTATTAAAAATGACAGTTGACATAGAAACTAATGCTTCTGAAAAGTTTTCCAACTTATCAACCCATATCAGTCATTGACTGTCCAATCAACAAGCCCCCTCATATCAGTAGCAAGTGGATGCAGGGGATATAGCCAGACGTTTTACTTTCTTAAATAACCACTGCAATTTGACTGATGACTGTCCAAAAGAGATAATCTATCACAAGGTGAAAGACAGTTGAGATCACTGCTCCCATCCTTTACAAGAAATAACATAGGCAACTGAAGGACGTATGATATCAAAACAAGTGCGGTGGAGATGAAAATTTAGTGACAAATGGCAGAAAATTTTGGAAATATTCAGTTTCAGAAAGATTACATGCAGGAAATCCTAGGAGAGGCACCAGTAGGATGATTTGGAGGACCACAAGAAAGGGTCTCAAAGAAGACTAGTAGAGAGTTGAAGGTGCAAAAACGAGAATAAAAAACCAGAAAAGAAATAGATATATTTTAGTTAAGTAATACATTTAAAAATTCCAAAGTCTAATTGGGGAGATGGCTTTTAACAGGATGAAATATCGGCTTTGATACCCCAAATAACTGAGAACAGCCAGTGTTAACTAATTCAACAGGCAGATCCTTCTTAGACTACAAAAATAGAATTCATGCAGAACATACTGTATTGGGCAATGTAGGAAGATAATCCTCCGCAGCCAGAAATTCATTGTCTTCTATTTCTCCATAATGCATTGCAACTGTACCATCATATGGCTTCTCTGACATAATCATCCTAGTTCTTGCCCTACAAGAAATACCATTTTCTGCAGAAGCAAAAGTGGGACTTTAGGAACACAAGAAAACCATCAAGACATCACGAAGGATCAGATATCTTACAACCAAATACAACAAACCTTGAGGTTGGATAAATTTTAAGACTCTTATTTTGCAGATATTCATGCTGCCACCTGCAAGTGACTTAGATAACGACTTCACACTCGCATCATCTTTGAGATCCTCATCATTGGAAGCATTAGATAGATAGGTGGACAGATGTTGAGTGGAGTATGTGTTTGGCTTCCTGATGGGGTAATTATCGACCTTATTCTTTTTGCAGTTTAGTTGATGCCTGAATCAGATATCCATAAAACTTGCATAAGAACAGGATGGATTTAACTATGCTGCCAATGAATGTTCGTGAATGATTATAGGATGTGGAAAATTTATACATCCTGAAACTTCTGCACCATATAAAACATGCAGACTGCAAGTTTTAAAAAAAAATTAAAATTATGAAGAAAAAAAAATGCAGGCCATGAATAATTTTTCATCAACCATCTCAGCAAGGAAAAACAATCCCTAGAGTCAAAACCAAAGGGGGGGCTCGTCCTGTAAGGTCAGGATCCATAAAATAAACAGCTTTACTTGGTCAACTAATAAGATGGAGACAGTTACCCTGTCCATCTTGACCCAGATGACAGTAACAGTTTGTGCAGACAGAAAGTATAGAGAAATAACTACTCAAAATGACAAAGTGACGCTTAAAATTCTGTGATTTTAGGTCAATGAATCTGAATACCTCATGGTCACCATTTCTATCTTTGAGAACCTGTCGAGCATGGTTTGATCGGCTGAAGGTGGCGTTCCAACTGAAGGGCTGTTTGCATTTAATGGAACACTCATATTACTAACACTAGCTGGGGATCCAACTCCATTCATTGCTGGGGTCTTGGGGAGGGAATTTGACCTCCTCTTTGCATTAACTTGGGCCTGATGTTGCCGTTGAATGGAATCATTAGCACTGGAAGTCAAAGATGGTGTCCCACCAACAGTAGGAATTGAGGGATTCACTGCCTTCTCCTTTTGTGATGCTCCATGCGCAGTTGCAACGGCTCCAAAGTGGGGTCCAACTGAACCACTAGAAAATTCCCCTGATTTTGATGATAATGGAGACTGAGCCAAAGCCCCGGCAGAAAACCGGGGACTTTGCACTGATTTCCTTTTCTGGAGGTCCTCCTTTCTTGCATCTTTCTCCATATGCAAACCAAGATTATTCCAGGGTGTTTGAGAAAAATTCGATCTAATGAATGCATGCTGTGGTAATCTTTGCTGCCGAGATTGCTGTGGGTCCAGATGACTTGTTTCTGTTTCCGCCATCTGCATATCACTTTTAATGCGGTTGAGCTCTGGCCCATCTAATTTATCCATCTCGAACTGCTCTTCCTTAGCACCATAACGTGTACGCTGCTGTCCTGCAGCAAATGGCATGGCCCCAGCATCCTGACTCAGAGCCCCTTCAAACACCTGCTGGGAGAACTTTTGCATCCCTGTATTTGCATAGTGAACTCCCCTTGCCATTGCTTGCTGCTGTAATAATGTATTTTTCCAAGTTATCTCTGAAACATTGAGGCCATCTAGCCCTATTTGCTGCTGTTGCATTCCATCAAGACCCACTGGTGCAGGCCTTGCTCTCTTGTTAAGGTTGGACAAGGGTGACATTTGCCCATCTTGATTCTCCCGCTTTCCAAGAAAAGAGGCACTTGAATTCACATTGTCAGCATATGAGATCATCATGTCCTGCCCAGCAGGAGAAGCCCCTACTGCGTTGGTAACAGGCCCCGAACCAGGATCCTGCATACTTCTGGGGGTCCCAATCCCCATTTGATACCTTGCTTGATGGGAAACCAGAGGTAGTGCCTGAACAGAGGTATCTGGTACAAAGTTCTTGGGTCTTAAGGCTAACATGTTTGTTGCGCCATGAGTTTGTGCAGTAAGATTCTCATGTACATGCTGTGGCCCATTGCCTGAAATGATTCCTGAATCTCCTAACCTACAGTTAGAGCTTTCTGGTACTCTATCTATGCAAACTTTCTTCCCGTGTGTCTTAATACTAGAAGTAACAGTAACTTCAGGCATCTGCCTGAATCTCTTTCTCCGGAGACTGGAAAGAGCCAAATCAAGCTGCAAATGAAGTTCAACATAGTTAAGACACATACAATCATCCTCCAGCCAAGGAACATTAAATCTATCTGAAAGTGCATTACCTTTGTGGAAACTGGGTTATTACAAAGCCTATCTAACTTAGGCATAGGATCTAGATGAAGCCGCGGTTGCAAGGCTTTCAATATTCGGGACTCTACTTCCTGTATTCAAGTGAATATAAATATCTTACTTCAGTAACCCAATACAAGACAGAAATTTAGAAGCCAGTGATGAGAGGAGTAGATCATACTTACCATCAGATCACCATAAGTCCAAGAATTATCTGATATCAACGGAATATCCTTCACTACATTCTCCAATGACATTTTAAGGCATACTTTATTAACAACAGGGGAAACATTAGTTGATAGATCACTAGCCCCTTGGTCAAAAGCTTTCCGATAATCTCGCACCTGCAAAAAATCTCAGCATTGCTAGTTTTAGGAATCCTATACATAAATGGTGATACATAATCATAACCTAAAGTTAGAAGTATGAATAGCTAAAACAGAAAAAGTTAGATGTTCACAACTGCTGGCCTTTCTCTTTCTCACACACATACACAGACCAAAATGAGGTCTCTGCAAAGAGCAAGGCTGGAAATAGTAGCAGAGGTGGATAGTCTTTTCATGATAGGAAAACTCCATGTGCACTAACATAATGGTGGTTAAATTAGTGCAAGCAGAGGAGGTATTCCATTTGTTGCACTGTTTTTCATTTTGATCACCTTTTGGGGCGGGTGGAGGGATTTTTACAGTAATAATATTGAGAAAGTTTGTTATTGGTTCACTGGTATGGGAATTTTTTTTTTTTTTTTTAATAAGTGGAATCCTTATCAAAAAGTAGCAGAGGTGGATAGTCTTTTCATGATAGGAAAACTCCATGTGCACTAACATAATGGTGGTTAAATTAGTGCAATGGTATGGGAATTTTTTTTTTTTTTTTGATAAGTGGAATCCTATTCTTTGGTTCAATGGTATGGGAATTCTACCTTAAAAGAATAGGATTCCACTAATAATACTGCCTTGTTCAACTGTGATTAAGAATTAGGAAGCAGTATCATTAGAAATAAACTTGGCCAGCTTCAGTAGTGATTTCCTGCTTCATGCACATATGCATTATGTACACATGTATGTTTGCTTACATATACAGATATTAGCATTCTTTCTTTTTTTTCTTTTTTTATGATGGGGAACCGTGACAAGGCAGGGCCCTTCGGACCCATCCCTGCAAAGTAAACCTCAAACCACCAGTGCACCAAACCTTCGGCAGTTTCCCTACTCGGATCAGAGTAAATTGCTAGCTTTTTATACCAGGGGATGTGGCCACAAGGGAGAGTTTGCACCTAACAGGTCTCGAACTGGGGATCTAACGAGTGATACTCCCTAAGACCAAAAGCCTCAACCACTAGGCCAACCCCTTGGGGTTAGATATTAGCATTCATAGAATTTTGTAAAGTTATCTATTTGTTTATCATTTATTTTGATGAGCCAAACGATTCATAACATAGGTCTGATAATAGAAAATTTCAGTAGTTAGATGACTCACCTCACATACAAGTGTCCCATTAACAAACTTGCAGGGTATATCATCTAGAATATCGCCAGGAAACCGGCCAGATTCAATTGCCTACAAATGCATTCACTAATAGAGGTAAATAAATTTGAGTAAGAAAATCCCATAGCAAGTAGAGACAAAATTATAAGGAAATTTAGACAGTGGTTATGATGCACAGGGCAAGGATATTCCATTTAGAGCATCACTAATGAGCTCTCTATTATGTGCTTTTAGCCAAAATTTAGAGAAAATTCTAAAAAGGTCTCATTTATCAAACTCTCCATCCTTTCTCCAATTTAGTTTTTGTTAGTCTCTCTCCATATTTGATGCTAGTTTTCCTTTAGCCATTCATTATTTTATTACTTTCACTGTTTTCTCTCTCCATACGTGAACTTGGAACTCCTTCTTTTCTCTTTGGTGGTTAGTTTCAACCAAATAACAATCAATAAAAAAAAAATAACATTTAGTTAAAGTAGAGAAATATTTAGAGAGCTTAATATTCAGTGCTTGCAAAAAGTAGTTAGATAAAATAACAAAAGTAGATTTTTTACCTCAAATTTGGCTAAACTTTAGAGAGCTCATTGGTGATGCTCTTAAAAGTGCATTAGTCCCTTACAAACAATAATCAAAATAAACCTCTGAATAAAATTGAAAGAAGAGGGGGAAACCAACTAGAAATTTACCGAGAAGAGAGTTTCAGACGTCCTATCATATGGATGTAACAATTTTGGAACATCTTGAAGTGCCTGATGTGCAGTCTCATTCTGAACATTCATAAAGTATATAGACTTAGAAATATTTAAGAAGATACAAGGCGTCACTTTTTTTGTTCAATTATTTTCTTCGACTTGCATCATAATATTTTTTTCAACAAACCTCTGCAGGTTTTCCAATGGAATATCCATCTGTGAAGAGGTTCAAAGTAAAGGAAATTTCATTCTCTGTCAAAACAAGGGAAATTCAAATCTGTCAGGATCCAAACATGACTAGATATGGCCAACAAAACCCAATGTGCCACTAACCTGCAGATAGAGGAAGTCCTTCAGAAGACATGGATGATGCCGGCCCCACTGTAACATCTTCACCTCCTTCAACAAGACCGCCCTATATCATAAACAAGGGTTGGCAATCCAAACTATCACGAAAGATTGAATACGTAACATAAATATTAGATTAAACACACTACCCATTCTACCAATTCAAGGGCTGGCAATCAAATCATAAACAAGAGCTTCGCTCATTTAAATATACGGGAAAAAAAAAATCATATTCTTTGAGAAAGAAGAAACATCAACTATCAATTTCAATTGCTAAGAGAACAAGGTAAAAATTTTAGATTTTGAATTTTTATATTCCTGTTGATCTCATTCTTAAAAAAGAAAACTTAAATTGAAAGAGCAGAGTAGTTGCATTAACCAAATAGGCTCCATTTTAAGTTTTTCTGTTCTCAGGTACACAATTATGCAAAGTACAAACATCAATTTTATTAAAAAAAATTCTTACATTTTTCAGCAACGAAATGTAGCAGAAATGGAAGATCACGCTGCCAAAACAAGGAAACTACAATTTTCACAAGCTTTTACTTGTTAATTTCAACATAGCATCTAATTGAAGTCTCTCGACAGAGTGCCAGAAATAAATTAAAACCAGTTAACATTTTCAAAAGGTGATTATCAATTGAAGATTCAATCTTCACAGCAATCCTCCAACCACCCAAAAACAAAAGGAGAGAGGAGCGAATTTAGCATCGATCTTCAGTAACACCATTCATAAAAACACCAAAACCACTAGCTTTAGCAACTGAGCAAAATCTTCTTTAAATAAATCCCCATTTTACTTCTTAAAAAAAAAAAAAAAAAAGGTAAGATATCATGCTTCATTGCCTCCTGAGAAACAAAGGGGGGGAAGAGAAAACAAAACAAAATGTTTGATCCAGTTTTTTTACATAATCTGCTTCGAACTTCCAAATAAAAAAGTGAAAATCTCACCTCAATCAAGGAAATTAATTATTTAAAAAATGAGAGAAATAAAGAAATAACTCCAAGGGGGGAAACCCCAATTACTAGCATTAAGCTTATTAGCTGAGAGTCAAAGCATCCCAGTTAATTAGACAAGCGAAGCACGGAATCAATCCTTTATTTGGTTGCATAAGAAAATGTCAGAAATCAAAACATAACAAATCCAAATCCAAAATCTCACACTCTTCAGTATCCCAAACAAAATAAAATAAAAATAAAACCACTCAAGCGAGCTCAATACTACCTATTATACATACACCTACATATTATACCCAAAATTCTCTGCCTTTTGACACAAAACGAAGCTGAAATCTAAGACCCATAATTTCGTTTCCAATAACGCAGTAAATTAATCAAACGATTGAATCAATTTGCGTAATTTTACCTGGAGCTTCCTTGAGCTCTCCTTGGAATTCTCCAACACGTCGTCGACGGCGTTGACCTCGGGCTGAAGCAGAGGCTTCGGGAGGAACCTCGTGCCGGTCCTTGAGACCTTGAAGGAGACACCCATACGGAGGGTTCTGAGAAATTGAGGTCTTAGGGTGGTGTTTGGATCATAGGAAAGTAGAGGAAAACAAAAGAGATGAAGGATATAAAAAAGAGTTCGGAAAGTATTTGGGGGCAAAACAAAAACCCCAAGAGGAATGAATAAAGTCTCTGAGGAATGAGGATTGTTAACAGAACATAAGAAAATGAGAGAGACTCGCGAGGGGTCCGATCCTGACTGCCTTCGAACCAAAACCCGAAAGAGTTTTGGTGTGAAATTACACTTAACCCCATCTATCAACAGGGACAAGGATCCTCGCCGGTTCACTTGGCGTGGGTATTTTTGAAATAAATTCCTGATTCAACAAATATATATTTTTTTAAAAAAAGTTTTAATTGCATAAGTTCTTCAAAAAATGCGAAATAGAAATTGTGCCTTATGTTAGTGCCACGTCAGCATTTTTACTACATCATATTAAAATAATAAATTTTTAATAATATAATTAAAAAAATCAAATTTTTAAAAACAAAAAACAAAATAAAGAAAAAAATATATATGAAGGAATGTGGGATTGTCGGATCACGATACTCAGCAATAGCTGAGAAATTGTCCACCAAGTTTTTTGTTAATCTAGACCATGTAATTTCATCAAACCATCTAAAACTCACCACGTGTCCCACTCAATATAAAATAATAAAATATTATTTAATTTTAAAAAAATAAATGTAAAATAAAATAATTAAAAAAAATTTTAAAAAAAAAATTAAAAATATATGGGATGGCTGGCCACCACATAGAGGGTGGCCGGCCAAAGGGCCGGTTGGGGGTGGCAAAAGCCACCCCCTAGGGCCCCAACCACCCACCCCTTGGGGCCTTAGGGGGTGGCCGAAGCTAAGCTAGGATGGACAGCCATCCCATATTTTTTAATTCTTTTTTTTTATTATTATTTTATTTTACATTATTTTTTAAAAAATTAAATAATACTTTATTATTTTATATTGGGTGGGACACGTGGCGAGTTTCAGACAGTTGGATGAAATTAAATGGTCTAGATTGATAAAAAAATCTTGTGGGTAATTCCCCAGCTATTGCTAGGGATCCTAATCCGGGATTGTCACCCCCAACCCCTTTGAGGGTGCCTTGTGACCACACCCCAACCCACTGGGGGGTAACTTGCAAGCCATCCCATGGGGGTTGAGGTGGCTCACGAGCTACCTCTTAGGGAGTGGGGTGGCCACAAATATATTCTGTCGAAATAAATCAGAGCCTTATATTTCTGTCCTTACTGGGAAATGCTCCTTTTTTTTTTTTTTTTTTTTTTTTGGAGGAAAGAAGTTGTAACTTGTATTAATCACTTTTAAGATAGAGTAGATTGCTCCCTCAAAATTACATCACATATACAATCAAGAATTTTATCCTTCCAAATATGATCCATGACATTTTGAATGGCCACACGTGCCAATCCATGGGCTGCATTATTGAGATTGCATTTCACATTCACCTGAGAGCACTTCCACTCGGGGAAAGAATTTAAATGTAAAGGTAATGGGATCGAGTTATATGTTATGAGTAATGCTAGAATGAAGACTTTTGTCTCCCTTTTATCCCTTTAAAGGTAATGTGCATTTTAAAATTACCATTAGATCAAATCTAATAATGATCTATTCCAAATCCAATAATAATTTAAAAAAATCTTCCTTCTAGCATACACTTGCTGCTCTCAAACTACCACACATTTGTCAATATCTCTCCCCAAACTAAAATTTTGTCAATGTCCCTATTAAACTACCAAAAACATCTCAACATAACCCTAAGGCTAGCAAAAAGACAAACGACCCTAAAATTTATTTAATAAAACAAAACTCTTATAAATTTGAGAAGAAAAAAACACACTAAAAACCTAAAATTGAAGAAAAAATAAGATTCGAAAACCATCCCCAAGTATCTAGGCCACCCCCAAAAATGCTTGGGTTGGCCAAGCCACCCTGAAAGGGTGGTCCGACCACCAACACCAAGTGTTTGGGCGTGGTTCAGTGTAGTGACCCAAATAATTAACTAAGCTTAGGCAGCTTAGTTAGAAGGTTAATTTGGACATTTGGTCACTAGAATCAGCCAAAAGGGCATTTTGGGAAAATTTGACTTCTAAATCGGACGTACGCTAGGGTTGACAGACGTACTCTCTTGTCTTTTAGTGCGGACGTATGCAGGGAGACCACCAGATATACACTGACAAATAGTACGCCGTACTCTGTGAATAGTATGCAGACGTACGCTCAATAGTATGAGGACGTCCACTACTTTTTGGATTGACCGCTGGTTAATACCTGTACGTACGAAGCAGCCTTTGGACCGTTGGTGAATAGTACGCTGACGTACACCCCTAGGACCGGACGTACGCTCCTTTTGTCGCCTATAAATACCCCTTCACCCCCGCACCCCCTCGCCATTTCACACCCATTCCGCCTCTAAACCCTCTGAGACCCTGTGTGAGTGCCTTTTGTGAGCTGTGAGTGTTCTTGGAGGAGAATGAGAAATTTCTTTGAGGTTTCGCTTCAAAGAGGTAATCTTCTAAGCTTAGCTAGTTCGTTATGCTATTTAAGTGCTTTTCCATAGTTAGCTTAGTTGGTAGTTTGTAGCTTCTAGTTATTTTGTTGCCCTTAATCTTGATGGTTTAATAGTTTATCTTGATTTAGCGCTTAATTCTTGTTGGGAATATTTCATTTTGCATTGAGGTGTTGTTTTGAGATAGGTAGTCTTAGAAAGCCTATCAGTAACTTTAGAAATTAGCTCGGGAGGATAGAAGGATGGTTGAACCAAATGAGGTTCTACTTGAAACTCTCTGAGCGAACGTACGGCCTCAAGCCTGGACGTACGGTCCGAAGTATTTCAGCGGACGTACGGCCTCGAGCCCGGACATACGGTCCGAAGTATTTCAGCAAACGTACGGCCACGAGTCCAGATGTACGGTCAGAAGTGTTCCAGGAAACGTCATTTTGGCCAGATGTCTGATAGCCTCTGTTTTCATGTCATATGTTCGTTTTAGTAGGATTTAGAACTAATAGTAGGTATTTTCTCAGTATTTGAGGTTATGGAGTTTCAAGGGAATTTTATGTAGGAGCCTTACGACTCAGGTGAGTGTAAACTCACATGGATGCTTGTTGTTACTTTTCCTGCATTGCACGTCTATTTTATATATATATCAAACATACATATTTTGCAACTCTCATGAAATACATTTTGGAACTACTATGAACATTCTTTTGCGAAAATGTGTGTTGATTAATAAGATAACAATGAGGCTTGTAAAACTATGCATGTAAAAGACTGATAAGATTAATTACATTGTATGACATGGTACACTAGTACGTGCGGGATAGCGGCCATGGGCTTATTATACAAGTTAACTTTATGGTCATGTGTGTGTGTGGGGGGGGGAGGGGGGCTTTGAATATAATAGTTTCGTGACCAAGACGTAGCCATTCCCAATGGATGGTCACTATAGGACATACATTATTAGTAGTGTGGGCCACCTGAGGTCGAACTCGGTCATGCCACTATTGTTATGTACGATAGCCGTACAACAGAACAGCGTCAACCTTGCTGAGAATGGATAATATCTCAAGTAGACCATACGGTTGAACTATTATTGTTACTCATGATTTTATATATATATATATCCATGATAAACTATCATAATGTTGTATGTGCTTTATAAATAACTGAATCCACAAACTAATGACGGGTACGTCATGTGACTAATGACGGGTATAAATGTGCTTTATAAATAACTGAATCCACAAACTAATGACGGGTACGTCATGTGACTAATGACGGGTATGTCATGTGCATTTATAGTTACTAAGTCGTCGGACTTACCCTTGTATGTTTTTTTTTTTCTTTATATGTGCAAATGTGCTATTAGAGATAATTTAGCAGAAGATGGCTACCGCAAAGCACCTAGTTATTGTGGAGGATTCAACCCGGGAGATGGTTTAGGACTAATTGTAAACTTAGGCGGGTACTCATGGTAACTAGTACTTTTGAGTTATGTTGTAGAATTAGAGCTTTTATGCATGCTTGGATATTAAGGTATAGTATAGATCCCTTGTAACGATGATGTGTATAGTGTGATTTCCGTTACTTTGATGTTCCATGGTAGATGCTCTAGTTGTAATGATTAATGTTTATAAGATCTTATTGTTTCCGCTGTTTAGTATCCTCTGTCTTTTTTAGGAATAAAGGTCCCTGAGTCTTGTTCGGAGTGGAATAAGCCTTGGAGACGAACCGTAGAGTTAATTACCAGTTAATTAATTTTCGGGGCGTTACAGTTGGTATTAGAGCAGTTGCTCTTCGGACCATAGGAATAGATCTGTTAGGCATTAGGATTTATTAGAGCATTTGGATGTGCGGACTATAGGAACTGATCTATTAGGTGTTAGGAAGTGATTTACCAAAACATAGGATTCATTTAATACAGGGAATATAAAGTTTTGATACCTATGATCTTGAGGATGTTAGACTTGAGGATCTTAGGAATTCGATATGGTATTGAAGTCAAGACTAGGACCGCTTCGATGATGCAACTTTGGAGATTAGGATTAATCTGTGACAAGATAGTTACATACAGTCTTATGCTTTGATCTACATTAGGACATTGGTTAATGTGGTAGTAGTTTAGGCCCTTAGTAAGGATAGCTTTGCGACTAGGTTTGACGTTTTAAGCGAGGCTTAACGTAATGCTTTCAAGTAGGGGTTGATGATCGTTGTGACTGCAGAGATGTCACCACAACCAAGACGCGACATCATTGGGAGCAACGATGGTAAAGGACCATCCCAACCCGATGAAAGAATGAGGAATATTCTGGATGCCACCCAAGCATTGGAAACTATGGCAATCTTGTGGAGGCTTTGGTCAACATGCAGGAGAAAGGACTCCAAGTGGAAGTAAGGGTTGCTCTTTTAAGGAGTTTTATGAGCATCATTTCTCTATGTTTAAGGGGAATCTGAACTCTGGAGAAGCGAGGGAGTGGCTTAAGAACATGGAGGAGCTGCTACGAGTTATGGATTGCACTGAGAAGCAAAAAGTCAAGTACGCAGCCTACAAGTTCTCTGGAGAAGCAAGGCAATGGTGGTACGCTAAGAGAAACTTGCTAGTGATGGAATTAGGAAGCGGGGATGCTATTACGTGGACTCGATTCAAGGAAGAGTTCTATCGAGAATACTCGTGGAGCTTAAGGAGGAGGACACCCCAAGAGTCGCGGTCCAGCAAGAAATAGAGTCGTTGGTGCCATAGGTGTGGTAGACTGCATTTTAGGAAATGCGGATAAAGGAAGAATTTATTCTACGGATGCGGCAAGATGGGACAGTTCGTTCGAAACTACAACTAGACTAAAAGGAATGGTACTGGTCCATCTGGGAGGAAATGATGGCAGGACAAGGAATAAGCGTAACCACTAGAATTGCTTAAGGTATGCAAGTTCGCTTTGTTTTGAAGTTAGGGGCTGAGTTACTGGATGTATTCTCAAACATCAACTAGTTGTATTTTATTTTGTGTTGCACTTGACGTTGAGCTTTAGACTTAAAAGTGTAACATTAACTAAGAGTTTTGTTAATGCATCACGCTTGTTACACTATGTTTGATGAGTGATTATAAGATTCTTAATTTTGTTAATTGCCATTAGAAGGATGTTAAGGCATGATATTATTGAACTTGGATTTTGGTAAAGGACAATTGGGGAATCTTGTACCTTTGAATCTTGTATGCATGGATTGCTGTTGAGTGCTAAAATATTCATATTTTAGCCCTTAAACTTATATGTGTTAATTCCTTAGTGTTGTAGGTTTATGCCATTTTATTCTTTTTTTGTATTTTCAGTGTCTTTGTAGGTCTTTGGTAGAAAGGGAAGAAAATCTGGAAGTATTGAGCTTAAAGAGCAAATTCGGGAAAAGTTAGAGGCTCTGGTAGTGCGATCGATCACAGGGGACCTGCGATCGAGCGCACTACAAGCAAAAGGACCAGACGAGTGCAGCCGTGCGCTCGTGCACACACAAGCAGACTCGATTGTAGACAGGCAATCGAGCGCACATGGGCAGCGATCGATTGCACCCGTGCACTAGAGAACAATGAGCTGCGGCCAGAATGCCCTTTCCTTGCATATTAGGGTATTCCAAGTCCCACTTGTAATAGGACTAAACCTTATGAATTTTCTAGGTTTACTAGTGTAACAAGGACTTCTAAAGACCTATAAATAGACCTCTTAGCTTCTAGGAAAAATGTGTGGAAAAAGAAGCACAAGCTCTAGAAATGAACTGAAGGCTAGATCAAGTGGAGTTTGGGTTTTTCTTCTCTTCAACCTTTTATTTTTGTTATGTAGTTTATATTTTAATTAGGGCTAGATTGAGGCCCTAATCATGTCTATTTAGGACTTCAATATTGGCGCCTTTACTACAATTATATTTTGGTGTATTTAACTTGATTAATTCCTGTTATCTTGAATTCCTTATATGTGTTTGCCTGATCAACATATGCATGTGGTATGGACTAGTTAATTAAATCAATTTAGATGATCGAGTCTTGGATTTAATAAAAGTAACAAAAGAAATCCACATCGAGTTCTTTGGTTAATCAACATGGGGAACCGGGAGTAGACTCCCATGCCTAGGCCTCATGTGTTTGTCAATTTTCACAAATTTATGCTTTCTTAAATAACAACTTAGTAGAGACCCATGCTAAATCCTTTAAAAAAAAAAAAGAATCAGAGTAGACATCCATGCCTAATTCGTTGCTTAGGGAGATCAATAGCTTAAGGAGTAGACACCTATACCCTTAGGTTAGCAAACATTAAATATACCAGTATGATTGGCGCATTAGCATATTGTTATCTTAATTAATCTGATTAGTGGTAGACATCAAAACCCTAATCCTTTTTAGTTTTAATTTATCTTATCTTTTATTTCTTTATTTTAATTCAATCGTGACAATTGAATTTTATCTGTTTAATTAAATAGGAAATTACTTCTAAACATAATTTACCAATACTCGTGGGAATGATCTCGTATTTGTCTGCTATACTATCATTTGATTTTGTGCACTTGCGAGTAAAACGTACCAAGTACTTGCCTATTAATTTAGGTGGGTATTTGGCACAATAACTGCATGATTCTGGGTTACATATGAGCTAAGAGATTCTAGAGAATCTTTCTGTACCTGAATGGACTAAGGAGTTATAGGGTACAGTTGTCTGTGGAGACAAAGTAGGTGGCTAGAGTTGATCTAAGGGTTATGATCAGGCTGACGTAGTAGTTGGCGCATTGAGTAGGAAATCAACGATAGAGCTTGCCGCTCTTAGAATTTCCAACTCTAGTTGGTTACGAAATTCGCTAGGATGGGAGTAGAAGTGGTAGATGAGGGTGCAATCGGAATTGCTTGCTAGGTTTAAGGTTGCTCAGTTGGTTGAAGGACCCTGAGTGTGCCAAGATCAAGTAGTTACTAAGGAACAAGGGTTTTGCCTTAAGGATGATGGGTTGCTCACCCATTTCAAATGAGTATGTGTCGGAGGACGAAGGACTAAAGAAGGAGATAATGAGCGAGGCTCATCATTCTCCGTATACTATAGATCCCAGAAGTACTGAGGTGTACAAGGACGAGGAGAGGACGAAATTGGAGTTTAACACCCATAGATGGATGGTCAGTCGAAGCGAACTAACCAAATCCTGAAGGACATGTCACGGCTTGCGTGTTGGACTTCAAAGGTAGTTGGATTTAATACCTACCTTTGATCAAGCTTGCCTACAATATTAGCAACATGCGACTTTTGGAATGCCGCCTTATGAAGCACTTTATTGATGTAAGTGTCAATCGCCCTTATATTGGGACAACGTTGGAAGGAGACAAATATTGGGGCTTGAAAGGATTCATGGTACTCGTGACAAAGTGCTTACCATCAAACAAAGGATGAGTGCATCCTAGAGTCTGCAGAAGAGTTATGCCGATAACCGGAGACAACCTTCGGAATTTGAAGTAGGAGATCGTGTGTTCCTTAAAATATCATCAATGAGCGGAGTGATGCGATTTGGGAAGGAATGGGAGTTTGGCATACATGGTTGCCTTACCCCTAGACTTGGTTGGAACACATGTTGTTTTTCATGTCTCGATGTTAAAGAAGTACACCGCTAATATAGAATTAGTGGTGGAGTACGAACCTTTGGAGATCCAAGAAGGATTAACGTACACCGAGGAGCCGGTAAAGATCACGGTGTCGAGGAAGCATCATGGTGAGAAGTGGAGTAGGACATGCCAAACTGTTATCCGCATTTGTTTAAAACTTGATTGGGTATGACTCTTTTTCTCAAAACTATACTTGGACAGTATACCTATTCTTATTTTAGTTAAAAGGATAGTCGAGTAAGAAAGAGTTTGTTTTCCTTTATAAGGATATGACATAGATACCCACCGATCCAGATTGAAAGTGGAATTACTCGACTTGGGTGTCGAGATTAATAGGATTGGTACAGTGTAGGAAACACTGAGTACGATGTTGTTCATGTCTTTACATTGAGGTTCAAGGATTTTATTCATAAGGTTGATTTCTTTTGTTTTGGACTATGTGCCTATCCATTACGGTTTTGGGTAACCGTTATATTTGGATTGTCTAAGAGTAGTTGATTAAGATAAGTTTGCTTCCGGCTAGGAAATATGGCATCATGTCAAAGATACCCACGAGCTTGACTCCATGTGGAGCTACTTGTTTTGGTGAATTTAGAGGTCGTTGAGTTTAACGATGGTCGATATGGTGTGGGTAACATCGACTACAACACCCTTGGAGACTTGCAAATGGATTTGCTACAACTTGTAAGGATGCCGACATGGATCACTTTATAACGGACGAAGGAGGTTAGTGCTAGAAGAACGGATGTGATAAGATTTTTCCAAGGATGAGACTGAGCACGAACCTTGAAAAAACAACGGACGTTAAGGTGATGTTACTATTTCCTCTTGTGTTTTGGGGCTACAAAATTTTGATGACGAAAGTTTTATATGGAGGAGAGAATGTAGTAACCCAAATAATTAACTAAGCTTAAGTAGCTTAGTTAGAAGGTTAATTTGGACTTTGGGTCACTAGGATCAGCCAGAAAGGCATTTTAAAGAAATTGGACTTCCGGACTGGATGTATGCTTGGGTTGGCAGACGTACTCCCTTGTCTTTTTGTGCGGACGTACACAGGGGACCACCTGACATACGCTGACAAATAGTACATCGTACTCTGTGAATAGTATATGAACGTACGCTCAATAGTACGAGGACGTCCGCTACTTTTTGGATTGACCGCTGGTTAATACCCGTACGTACGAAACAGCCTTTGGACCGTTGGTGAATAATACACGGACGTACGCCCCTAGGAGCATACATACGCTCCTTTTGTCACC
>NC_081547.1:11107246-11181358 GCF_901000735.1 Corylus avellana | reverse complement strand
TTCTTGTTGGGAATATTTCCTTTTGCATGGAGATGTTGTTTCGAGATAGGTAGTCTTAGAAGGCCTTTTGGTAACCGTAGAAATTAGTTCGGGAGGATAGGAGGATGGTTGAACCAAATGAGGTTCTACCTGAAACTCTCTAAGCGGACATACGGCCTCAAGCCCGAACGTACGGTTCGAAGTATTTTAGCAGACGTACGGCCACGGTCAGAGGTGTTCCAGGAAACGCCACTTTGGCTAGACATCCGATAGCCTCTATTTTCATGTCATAGGTTCGTTTTAGTTGTATTTAGAACTAATGATAGGTCTTTTCTTAGTATTCAAGGTTATGGAGCATCAAAGGAATTTTATGGATAAGCTTTACGACTCAGGTGAGTGTAAACTCACATTGATGCTTGTTGTTACTTTTCCTGCATTGCACGTTTATTTTATATATATCAGACATGCATATTTTGCAACTCTCAGAAAATACATTTTGAAACTACTGTGAACTCTCTTTTGCGAAAACATGTGTTGATTAATAATTTTTTTTTTTTTGATAGGTAAGTGTTGATTAATAAATTAACAATGAAGCTTGTAAAACTATGTATGTAAAAGACTTATAAGATTAATTGCATAGTATTATATGGTATACCGGTACGTGCAGGATAAGGGTCATGGGCTTACTATACAGGCTAACTTTATGGTCATGTGTGTGTGGGGGGGCTTTGGATCCAATGGTTTCGTGGCCAAAACGCAGCCATTCCCAATGGATGGTCACTATAGGACAGACATCATTAGTGGTGTGGGTCACCTGAGGTCGGACTCGGTTGTGCCACTAGTGTTATGTATGGTAGCCGTGTAATATCCGGGGCACCGGTGTTGTACTATAGGTCCCTCGAGACAACGGCAACCCCGCTGAGAATGAGTAATATCTCAGGTAACCATACGGTTGAACTATTATTATTACTCATGATTATATATATATATATATCACATCCATAATAAACTGTTATAATGTTGCATGTGCTTTATAAATAACTAAATCCACAAACTAATGACGGGTACGTCATGTGCATTTATACTCACTAAGTCATCGGACTTACCCTTGTATTATTTCCCTTTTTTTTCTCCATATGTGCAAATGTGCTATTAGAGATAGTTTAGCAGAAGATGGCTACCGCGAAGCACCCAGTTATTGTGGAGGATTTGACCAGGGAGATGCTTGAGGACTTATTGCAAACTTAGATAGATACTCATGGTAATTAGTACTTTTGAGTTATGTTGTAGAATTAGAGCTTTATGCATGCTTGCATATTAAGGTATAGTATAGATCCATTGTAACGATGATGTGTATAGTGTGATTTTCGCTACTTTGATATTCCTTGGTAGATGCTCTGATTGTAATGATTAATGTTTATAGAATCTTATTGTTTCTGTTGTTTAGTATCCTCAGCCTTTTTGAGGAGTAGAGGTCATAGAGTCTTGTTCGGAGTAGAATAAGGCTGGGAGACGAAACGTGGAATTAATTACTAGTTAATTAATTTTTGAGGCGATACATTCAACCACCCTTGGGTCTTTTTTTTTTTTTTTTTTTTGAATGGTACTTTTGTCCTTAGGGCAACATTGAGATTTTTTTGGTATTTTAGAGGGGACATTGACACAATTGGTATTATTATTATTATTATTATTATTATTATTATTAGGGGGACATTGACAATAAGGTGGTAGTTTGAGGGGGGTATATGTATTTTTCTCGAGTTTATAATTAAATGGAAAATGAAAGAAGAAATGAAAGAATAAGAGAACATGGAGATAATGATTTTACGTGTGGCTTGGTGTTAGACACATACATTCACTGCTAGCCACTAGGGTAGAGCTTTATAGGCTATATTGTGGTTTTATTGCCCGATATGATTGTGTACAAGCGGCTCTCTTTATGAAGCTTACAAATTATTTGAATTTACTCAAATCCAATCTAATCCTAATCAAATCATTTCATTTAAGGTAATTCAATTCTCATCAAATCTATAAATTTAGGGTAATCCAATCCTCTTTTATGATAAGAATTTATATCCTTATCATATACTCTAATATGTAATATCCCCTTTCAAAATCATAAATTGAAAATGTGAAACTATGTGTAATAATGATCAATTCAGTAAAAATATGTGGTAACTAAAAGGGAATTATTAGGAAAATAATTATTTGAGCAATTGAGGTGCGAAAGTTAAGGTTGATTTCTTAAAGGGTAGAAAACATTGAAAACACTGTATTAAAAAGAAAAAGACGTGCGCTTCAAATAGAGCTTTTCAGATTGGAGTCACATCAAAAGTTATGCCCATTTTATAAGCATTGTGCAATGCAGTCCAGAGGTAGCATTAGGACAGTTACAAAAACTATTAGGATGATTTTAAAAACTGTTTGGATAGTTTCATTTTGGAAAGCGAAAAAGGTCGCATCTTGAGCTATAAAAATGGAGTTTTGGGGTTAGGGTTTCATTTTTACACCCTAAACTTCAAACTTACGAATCAGCCATGGGCTACTTCCCTTGTCGCCTCCTATTGTTTTGTGTTTGCTCCCATCAAGCTAAAACACGCCTCATAACTTATATATGAGTGAATTCACTTGTTGGGCTTCTAGTATTTACATATAATCAAATAAATTATCCATTTCAAGTAGCCACTCGAGAAAGCTCTCGACATGGAGATGTATGTTAAAGAATGGTAGATCAATCATAGCTCGAAAGTTATGAGAGTTCTTTTGGTTTCGCCTACCAACATTCTCCTTTTCCACAAACAATAGGATATAGGACTCGAGGTCTCCGCTAGGATATAGGACCATAACCAACTACCGGTTTGCGCCAATCTACATCATCAACACGGTTCCGATTATGATGGTTATTCCGATTGCCGCCAATCGTAGGGCTGATGATGCCTTCTGGCATCTCTCACATCATGTGTTCGATACTATCAACCTTGTACTTGAGCCTGAACGGCTGCCCATAGAGCCTGCACTGTGGCATCTCACATCGCTTAGGTATGAAGATGTGCTTATATGTATACATACACTCTTCATAACAACAACGCATTTTAAAGTCATGATGGTCATAATCCCATTAGAACTTTGCAGTCAAGCGAGCTTATGCGAGAGTAGTACCAGGATGGGTGACCTCTTAGGAAGTTGGGTTCAGGGGAGCCAAAAGCGGATAATATTGTGTGTCATTGGGGTGTGGTGTTACATGCACTCCACAATCTTCCGTTGGAAATACATACGCAAATCAAAATTTGTGCAGCGAAAAGAATCATATTCCCATGCCCAAGAAAAATTTATGAATAATATATGAATAACAACTGCTATTTCAATAAATAGCAAGAACAAAAATTACTTACTTGAAGATCTAAAGTCATGCCTTGGCTATGAGCAAAAACTTTTTGCTTCTTCTTCTTCTCCAATAACACAGTTGATCTCTAGAATATTGAGACATTTAGATCTTCTCACCAATGACTGATAATAACCAAGAGAGTGTGGACTCTTGCTTGACTCTTAAAATCTTTAAACTTTTATTCTTCATGAGTTAACACAAGAACTAATAATTTTCAGAGTGTTTTTGAAAACTATGTATCAAAAACTTGTGGCTGCACATATTTTTTCTCTAACGGCAACTCCATTTTTTTAACCAAATTAACAGCTTCCACATGTCTTTCACCATAATTAATATTCTCTTCATAGGCAAAGTGCCTATTTGTAGATTTATGCGTATGGTTACGACCAGGTCGAATGTGAATTACATCATCGTCAAAGAACCTTTCAACATATGAAAACTGAACGGGTTTCACTCAAATCCCATAGTCATCTTTAGCATCATTGTCCATGTGATTCCAATGGGAACCCATATACATGCATTCCAACATCTTCCACATCTTGCGCATCTCATGTTGCATAGCGTGCATAGTCTGCTTGAACTCTTGGAATTCGGTTCTCCAAGGAGCCTTTAAGTGTTTAATGTATCACTGGTAATCGGATCTCAAAACAACATCTCTCTCACGAACGGCGTCATTATAGAAGTTGTTGTTGTAGTATAAGTTGGCCATCGAATCTGGATAACGCCGGCTCGGATAACCCATGAATTTGACTCTCGAAAGAGTCCCTCCCTAGCAAGCTGGGTTGTTGGAGAAGTTTGTCACCGTTGCGCTGATTGGTTATGATTAGGATAAAGCCTGCTCTAATACCAACTGACGTAGCGGAAGACTAAGGTAACTAATCAAAGATCAGCGTCTTTGATTCTGTAAGGTGAAGCGTCTTCGTCTTCTACCCAAAAAGATAAAAACAAGCCCACAAACTAAAAGAAAGATAAAACTCCACAGCGTATTTGAGAGATAATTCTCTGATTTGATAATAATTCAATGAGTTAGTCTTACATAATAAACTAGCCTATTTATAGAAGAGAAATAGTTGTAGAGAAAATAAACACAATCCTAGTAGTAATAATAAACCTAATCTTAGTAGCAGTAGGAAACCTAATCCTAATAAGGAAAGGAAATAAAGTACTAATAAAATAAAATAAAACCCTAATATAAAATTGACAATCAGCGGGAATTGTGGCAATTTTTCCTTTTGTACTTCCATTGTCTAAAAATGGTAAAATTCTGATCAAGTAGCTCTGCTCCAATATTATTTTTGATATTTTCTTTATTTTCGTTTTTACAGAAAATAAAGGCAAATATCGTCTTACATCACACTCATAGCCATATTCAATGTTATCCTATGACCTTTCACATACATGATGAACTACTGGTAATAGGCATGTAAAATACATTTTATATGTCATATATGCTCAAAATAATTTAATCAGTGAATAAAATATATATTCATTACAAACATTGAATGTCATCATTGATATATAAAATCATTAGGATTTAAGGCACAATTCCCTAACATCTTCATTGTCAGAGTAGTTACTTGCGTGCTCGTCTTTTGCCATCAAATTAGGCTAATCAAGGATTTGATACCAATTGACGTAGCAGAAACGATAAAAAGGAAGACTATGTGTCTTCAATATGAAACACTTTCAAGCTAAGCAATTAGCTTTGCAAAGAAAGAAAATTCAAAATTTTTATTATCAAAAAAAAAAAAAAAAGTGTTTTTCTGAATACATCAACTCTGCTCTTATAACAACGAGCCTATAACCCGCGCTATGCGTGGGTTATTTATTTATTTTTAATTTACTTGAAAGAATTTTAAAAGATTATATGTAATTACTAACTAATTTCTTTCTCCTCATTCAATTAATTATTTGGCTACTCAAAATAAAAAAACATTCATTAAATCATGGTTAAAAAATACAAAGTAAAATAAACAAAAACAAATACTTTCACTCAATATTCAAGGCAATCAAATAAATCATCTCACATTAGGTTCAATGCTTCATTATCTACTTAAGTATTTTGAAAGGGTTTTTTTTTTTTTTTTTGACATGTTCACACAAGGGAAGGGGGTGAGATGATTCGAACTAGTGACCTCTGCTTCATGAGGTGCAGTCCACAGTCGATTGAGCTAACCCTTGGGGACAATCAAATAAATCTTTTCATTTTATTTCTTCATGTTCCTTTTATGTACAACAATCAAATAAGTTTTTTTCCTTCTTTTGCTCTTAAGAAGAGAAGAAAAAAAAAATCCAAAAATGCATGAAAATCCGAATAAATCACACAAAAGAAAAAAAAAAAAAAAATCTGATATCAAATGAATTAAAATATAAGACCTATTAAATGTTAGGGTTAAATACTTTTTTGCCTCCTGTGGTTTAATAACTTTATTTTTCCCCCCCGCGGTTTTATTTTGTATCATAGATGGTACCTCAATAATGGCAAAAAAAGGAGATGGTACCTCCGTCTAGATTTCTTCCAAAATTTGATGGAAAGCCACGTCAGGACCATTAAAAAATCGACATATTTCCATATATTTATGAAAAATAAAAAATAAAAATTTTAAATTCAAAAAATTATAAAAAATAAAATAAAATAAAATAAAAAGGGAAAGAGGTTGCTCGAGCCACTCCTTTCAACAACATGGAGGTGGCTGGCCACCCCCATTTTGCAAATTGGGCGTGGCCATGTTGTCCAAAAGGGTGGCTCCTATATATATATATATATATATATATATATATATATATAAAATTTTTTAATATTTTTTATTAGTATATGGACACATGTCAATTTTTTTATAGTGCAGACGTGGCTTTTCATCAAATTTTAGATGAAATTTAAATGGAAGTACTATTTTCTCTTTTACCATTATTGAGGTACCATCTATGATACAAAGTCAAATCGATGAAGCAAAAAATAAAGTTGTTAAACCACATTGGGTGCAAAGGTATTTAACCCTACATTTTAATACAAATAAAACTCATTTAATTTTGAACGTTCGAAATAAATACAGAGAAAAATAAACAAAATATTTTTTTAATAAATATAAAATAAACAAAATCTCCATTAAAATGGATGAACAAAATCTAAAAATTATAAATAAAAAAATGAAGTAAAAAGAAAAGAAGAAAAAGTTACATTAACATGGAATTAACATGCGTTGCAATCTCAATTAGAATTTTATATATTCATAACGTATTTTCGATCGGTTGTTGGAGCCATTGTAATGGATAAATCGAAACTACATTCAGTAGGCTAGATAACACATAAGTCTTAAAGATAATATTCTAATACTTATCATGGTCATCTTAAACATAAGTCAATCAGTGAAATAGGTGATCAATCTACTTATAAATACTAAATAGTATATTAGTATTTGTATAAATATTTAAAATTATAAATAATACTGATTAAGTCCAGGGCAGCTCTCGGCGAGGTCCTGGGCAGGCGGGTCCTGGTCAAGTCTCGGGGGAGTATTTTTATATTTTATTTTTTAAATTATTATATATTAGTATTTTTATGTTGTGAATATAAAAAATATTTGTGATTTTCTGTGCACGCGCCAAATGCCGGAAATTGTTTTCATTGGAAAATATTTTCCTGTAAATTCACTTCCCTGAAAATATTTTACAACGGAAAATATTTTACGCCGAAACAAACAGAGCCAGAATATGTATTCTTTCGTTTGGTACAATACAATATGTTGATGAATTGAATCATATTGTGGCCAAATTTCCTAAAATACCCTTATAATACAAATATAATTTAAATTATTAAGGACTTTCTTTCTTTATTATTTAAAGATAAAAAACTATACTATAATTTTTTTTGTTTTTAATTATGTCAGGTATGTGGCTTTTTTTATTTTATTTTTTTAAAAAAAATTTTATGCAGTAATAAAAAATGGATCACCAAAAAAACTGAGATAATCAGAGCATGCCATAAAAATAAAAAATAAAAAATAAAAAACTACAAAGAGAATGATGAAAATCTGTTTCTTTGTAGAGAAACAGAGAAACGGAGAGAGAGAGAAAGAGAGAGAGAGAGAGAGAGAGATAAAAAAAAAAACTGGTAGAGAAACAGAGAGAGGGATGAAAAATTGTTGCTTTGTAGAGAAACAGAGAAACAAAGAGAGAGAGAGAAAGAAAGAGAGAGAAGAAGAAGAAGAAGAAGAAAAAAGACGAGAGAAGAAAGATCGAAGTAAAAAAAGAAAAAACTTGTTCAAAATAGAGAGAGGGGGCGAGAGATGAGAGATAGAAGAGATGGAGAGAGACATACCTTGCAAAGAAGACGTGAAGACGGTTGTGGGTGTCTAAAGGGTTGGGGGTTTTGTGGCAACTTAGACAGTAATTTAATCCCACAGAAAAAGGATTAGAAAAGCCACACGTTTTTTAGTGGCTTAGCTAATCCTGTGTGTATGGGATTAGTAGTCCCATGAGAATAGACTATTCCCGAGAATAGTGTGTTACCAAACAAAAGAATAGCTATACCTAGGATTAGCTAGTCCATTCTAAGGGTTTATTCCGCAAACCAAACTGGGCCCTATTGTAAAAAACTGCACACACGGTTAATTGAAAACTGGTTGAAAAGTGGAATGGTGGGAAAATAAAACTATGAAGGCAATTTTAATAACAACATTTCACTAGGAGGATAACATGCATAGTTTCACTTAAAATAAAAACTTGTCAGCCCTTTGATTGGCAAAAGAAACGAACGTATGTTTTGATTAACAAAAGCTCTGTTTTTCAATAAAATTTTGAAAGAAAAAAAATTATTCGTCTTTCCCCGTCCCTTATCTGCTAGGGTTTCATCTCTACCAGAGAGCGCTGTCGGAGGGGGAGAACCTTTGTTCTCCACCCTCTAGTGCTCTTCCCCTCTCCCTCTTCTGCCTCCCCTCTCCCCTCCCGTCACCCTCTTTCTCTTAGCTAGCTAGCCTATTTGCCTGATGCCCTTAACTCTTTAGGCGATTTTTTCATTTCCCTTCCTCTCTGCCTCTTCCCCCTCCTTTGGTCCCCTTTTTTTGCTTTAGGCTTTTGGATCGGCCGTTCTGTGCCCGAGCTACTATCCTTGCCGAACCCACGTTGTCGCTCACCCCTCCATCTGTCCTCTTCGGCTCCTTCCAGGTTCTTCATGTTTCGGCCATTTTTCCCTGGCAACCTTCCTCCCCGACGTGCTTACTGTTTTGGGTTTCTTATTTCTTTGTTTTATTTTCTTATATTCTCTCATTTTCTTGTTTTTTGCTAGATTTTGTGTTTGTTTCTTTATGTTTTTGCTTTTGTTATTTCTGCTTGTTTACGTACTCTTTGTGGGTGATGCTCATGGGGTTTCACTCAAACTTCCCCCTCTGTTTGAGTGAGCCGCCGATCTCATTCGTGCCTGCTCCGCTGCCCACCGCCCTCTACTGGGCGTTTTTCTCGCGCCCCCCACCGCGATGAGCTTCCAACGCCCCCGTCCGTTTTTGGTTTCAAGCGAGCGCACGATTGGCTCTTCTTTCCGACTGCTGTCATCCTCTTAGTGTGCTTTTTTCTGTTGGTTATTTCCCTGTAATTTTGTCTAGCTTTCCTTTTTTTGTTCTTTCAGTCTTGTTTAGTTTCCCTGTATCGGTTTTGTTTTTGCTTATAATAATGTTCGGTCCTCTCTCTCGATCTACTTGCCTGATGCCGTCGGGGTAGTTGCTTTGGTCCAGACCTTTGGGTTGTGGATGTAAACGTTATCCTAGCTTTCGGGTCGAGGCAAATGAGTTTTGGCTTGGGGTTCTCTGCCCTCAATGCCAAAGAATAAGAGCTACGTATGCATTGGTTTGAGTTTGTTTGGCATAGATCTGTTATTTAATTTGAAAATTAGTCATAGGTTAGCGAATTTTGTATGAGTCTAGAATGTAGTACGTCATCTTTGACGCTTGTAACCTCGTAGCTGCTGTGTTGTTTGATCTTTATACTCGTTTATCAATGAATGAGATTGAACTGTTTCAAAAAAAAAAAAAAAAAAACAAAAATAAAAGCACTATTTCACTTAAACGTGCCTCTTGATTTTAAACTCATGGTCTAACTTAAAATGGATACAGCATTTTAAATAGCCACTTGTCTTTTTTTGGCCCTCCGACAATGATAGAAAGTTGAATAAAAAGTAATCTATAAATTAGAAAAGAAAATAAGGAACAAAAAGGGAAATGGAAAAACAAAACCACATAAAATAAAGACAGACAAACGGAAAATGGAAAATACTAATATAATAGAAAATACTTTTCTTTTTATATATAATTTTCTTGGTTCCCATAAAATTGATAGGTTTAAGAAGATATCAATTCAAATACAGATTTTTTCTTTCGACTATCATTTGATTATATAATGTATAAGAAACTACTTTTAGAAAATAAAGTAAAAATAATACATATATTGGAACATGAAATAAGGACAAAAAAAAAAAACAAAAAAGATAGGAAATTCTCTCTCACTATCATTTTCCTCAATTCAGTGAAAAATTTACAAAATAAAAAATAACCAATTTCAATATATATATGAAAACGAAATAATAGAACCACACAAAATAAGGACAAAATATCACAATTTTTTTATGGTTAATTTTTTTTTTTTTTTTTTGCTAATGGGCCCTTGCCCATTAAATTTTTTCAGCCATGGGCCTTGCCCATTCTCAAGCCTGGCTCCGTCCCTATTCTCAAATAGAGGTTTTTTTTTTTTTTTTTTTTAAATGTTTTGATCATCTTCTCAAATCTCAATATATAATGTAAATGAAACTACTTTTAGAGCAGAAGTTAAAAAATAATATAAAAGTTAGTACAAAAAATAAAGAGAGAAAATAAATACATAACGACAAAAAATAAAGAAACTAATGGTTTATTTATCATTGTTTCTACATTATTTATCATTATCTCTTAACACGCAAATGTAAAGTAGCCTGCGAAAAGAGACTGAAAATTCGTCGAAGTCAAGGGTGAGAGAGATATTTGAGCATTCAAAGTGAAACTTACGTTCGAAATGTAAATCTGACATTTCGTCTAAAACTTACGTTTAATGAGAGGGGAAGTGGTGTTTGAGTGAAGGTGTGAAACATTGTGCTTTAAACCGAGTCCAAAACTAATGTTTTGAAAAGGGAAGGAATAGGCCAGTTTCGAATTTGAAAAGAGTAATTTTCCTAATCAAATTGGCACCAACAACTACCAAAATAGACATCACAAATGAAAAATAAAAAATAAAAATTCAAATTTCTATACGTGAAAAAGAGGGGAAGTGGTGTTTGAGTGAAAGTGTGAAACATGGTGTTTTAAACCAAGTTCAAAACTGACATTTTGGGAAGTGAAGGAATGTGTCCGTTTTGAATTTGAAAAGTGTAATTTTCTTAATCAAATTGGCACCAACAACTACCGGAATATACATCACAAATGAAGAACAAAATAAAATAAAATTCAAAATTCTTAACGTGAAAATGAGGGTAAGTGGCTTTTGAGTGAAAATGTGAAATATGGTGTTTTAAATCAAGTCCAAAACTAATGAATTTGAAAAGAGTAATTTTCCTAATCAAATTGCCACCAACAACTACCGAAATATACGTCACAAATGAAGAATAATAATAATAATAAAATTCAAATTTCTATACATGAAAAAAATGGGAACCTTTAAAACTCGATTGGCTGAGTGCCAAACATGATGGTTCATCTTTTTCTTTCTCTCTTTTTGATTGCTTTGCTTCTTTTATTGCTTTGTCTGATTGCTTTGCTTTGTTCACCAAAATATCTTGAACCAAGCCGCATGCCATAGACGTTTGGGAGAAACAGAGTGGGGAGAGAGGTATGGAAAAGAAGCTTGCTTTAATGTTTATTGGATATGCTATTTTATTATAAATGTTGTTTTGAAAAAATAACTAAAGGCACAACGTTTCACCAAAGTTTGTATATTCAACATTAGATATTAGATTAGATTAGATTAGATAATCAAACGTTTGAAAAGGATTTTTTCTTTCTTCTAAAGAGTTCCAATGCTATAAATAATCTAAAGATAAGAAATCTCCTCAAGTTGGAAAATTGTTGGAAATATGAAGAGTCTAAATGCTAAAAAAAAACTAAAATCAAAAGAAATTGAGTTGAATTGTTGCTTAAATTGGTCGGCAGCTGATAAATCCGGTCAAACCCTACGTCAAGCAGCTCGAGTGAGGGGCGAGATTCTAAGATTGCGTTTGAGGGACCTAAAAGTGCTTTTAACACTCAAAAAGTCCGTTTGAAGAAAAAAGTATTTGTTTGGTAAAAAAATTAAAGTGCTTTTAAGGGTCCAAAAATCCTAAAAATTACAAAAAGGCACTTTTGGCAAAAGCTTAAAAATGAAGCTTTTGTCCAAAAGCTCTTTTTGACTTAAAAGCTTAATTTCTCAAACGCAATCACAAACAAGCTCTAACTCACCCCTCCTGACTTGCCTACATCATATTCAATCACGTTTCAAATACTGACACCTGACGAGGTGCCTAAACCCACAAGGGGGGATTTTAGGATATTATGTTAACTCACAATCCCATTATACTTGTACAGTTACCGGCGGTGAAATAGTAATTAATTGTTGTGTTCTGTCGGTGTTACCAGACCGCTGGAGAAATGTTGGTAAATTTCCAACCACAAGGTTCATTATATATATATAAGTTGAAACCCTCCCATAAGTGCCTTAAAATTGCGACATATGGCGTGAACCAATTTTTTTTAAAGGCTAAACCGGTTTTTTAAGACATAATTTTTTAACTAGTTTTTTAAGAATGAACCAGTTTTTTAAGAAAAAACCGGTCATTAATTAGCATCATTAATTGCGTTAATTATATTTCAAGAGTTTTCCATATATAAATTATTTATTATTAATGTTCGGATCAAACAAGGAAACAAATAATATAAATCATATTATTAAGAGAGGGGCAATCACAAAAGGTCGGCGTCAAATGGAGGAATTTCAACGTACTCTTGAAGATTGTGGTCTAAATGATTTGGGGTTTAGAGATCCCAAATTCACTTGGAATAATGGTAGAGATGGTCGAGCTTTCACACAAGAGCGGTTGGATCGGGTGGTTGCTATTCATGAGTGGTGTGGTAGTTTTGGGGATGTGGATGTGGAGGTCTTGGCTAGTAGAAGTTCTGACCACCATCCATTGGCTATTTCTTTTACGGATGGTAGGAAGTTGAAATGGAGTAAGGGGAGGCCCTTTCAGGTTGAGGCTAGCTGGAATTGCCTTGCAGGATATAAGATAACTGTCCAACAGACGTGGAGGAAAAAGAATAGACACGAGAACCCGTGGGATAACATGCATGGAAATCTCACACGATGCCAAAGAGTTCTCAAGCAGTGGGTGTGGAAAGAAGTGGTGAGGGCTAAAGATATCATTCGGGACAAAACAAGAGAATTGGAAACAATTCGATGTAAGGATGTGGGGCGTGATGAGGAATATGAAAAAACTCTTAAGAAGGAGATTAATAATTTGTTGGAACAAGAGGACTTAAGATGGCGTCAAAGGGCTAAGGAGGAGTGGTTGAGGAATGGAGATAGGAATACCGAGTACTTTCATGCTTGTGCCAACCAAAGAAAGAGACGCAACCAGATTTTACAAATCTAGGATGAGGAGGGCCGGCTATGTAGTACTTAGGCTACTGTGGAGTTTGCTTTTGTAGGGTATTACCAAAAACCTTTCATGACAGCTTCTCCAACCAACTTTGGGGAAGTCACGGGTGCTATCCGAGGATCAGTTTCTGAGGCCATGAATAACCAGTTGTCAGTAGAATTCATCGATGAGGATGTGCGGATAGCTCTCTTCCAGATGGCCCCTCTAAAGTCACCTAGCCCTGATGGTTTTACAGTTGGGTTCTATCAACATCATTGGGATACTGTAGGCCCGGAGGTTTGTCAGGTGATTTTGCAATTTCTAAATTCTACTATTATGGATGAGAGAATTAATGCCACACATATTGCACTTATTCCCAAAAAACATGATCCGTGTTGTGTTGTTGATTTTCGGCCTATAAGCCTTTGCAATGTTCTATACAAGATTATTTCAAAGGTCTTATCTAATCGTTTGGAGGTGGTATTGCACTATGTTATTAGTCCTTATCAAAGTGCTTTCCTCCCAGGTAGGCTAATGACTAACAATATAATAGCAACAACTTATGAGACTCTACATTCTATGCATACCCGTATGTGGAGCAAAGTCGGTTTTATGGGGATTAAGCTCAACATAAGCAAGGCATATGACCGGGTGGAATGGGCTTTTCTAGAGGCTGTGATGGCTAAAATGGGATTCACTGACAGGTGGATTTAGCTTATAATGAGGTGTGTGTGGACTGCTAGTTATGCTATCATGGTTAATGGTAATCCTTGTGGAAATATTTAGCCGACCCGAGGAGTACGACAAGGAGATCCTCTTTCTCTATATCTTTTCCATATTTGTGCGGAAGTGCTTAGTGCGCTATTGCCAGAAGCGGAACAAAAAGGTGTTATTCCTTACCTCCAAAAAAGGACGTCTTAGCCACCTTTTCTTTGCGGATGACAATTTGCTGTTTTGCAAGGCAAACTCGGTAGAATGGAGAAGGGTAACTAAGATCTTGGAAAAATGTGGAGCGGCCTCAAGGCAACGATTGAACAAAGATAAGACTTCTATTTTTTTCATTCGCAATAGTAGTCATTTAAGGAGGACAGAAATTTCTCAGTTGCTCGGTATCCTGGCTTCCCAAAGTTATGATAAATACCCTGGGCTCCCAACTTTGGTGGGTAAGTCGAGATCTATAGCTTTCCAGAATATTAAGGACAAAGTGTGGAATTGCTTAAATAATTGGAAGGTCAAATTTCTTTCACAAGTTGGGAAGAAAATTTTAATAAAAGCCATCGTCCAAGCTATTCCGACGTATTGTATGAGTGTTTTCTAAATTCCGAAAGCCTTTTGCAAAGTGCTTAATGGGATGATGCAGTGTTTTTGGTGGGGTCATAAGGAGAATACCGCAAGAATCCCATGGATGAGTTGGGCTAAGATGGGGAAATCGAAAGATCAAGGAGGGTTGGGTTTTAGAGATTTGGTTTCCTTTAACAAAGCTCTATTGGCCAAACAATTATGGCGTCTCCTCCAAAATTCGGATTCATTGGCAGCACGTATCTTACAAGCTAAGTATTATCCCCAGGGTTCGGTTATGGAGGCAATTTTGGGTTTAAACCATCTTATATGTGGCAGAGCATGATAGGGGCTAAAGAAGTTTTAAGCCAAGGTCTAATTTGGAGGGTGGGTAATGGTTGCGACATCAAGGTGTTGGGGGACCGGTGGTTACCTTTCCCGATTACCTATATGGTACAGTCACCAAATTCTCTTCTGGTAGCGAATGCAAGGGTAGAGGAATTGATAGACAGGGACATTAGAGGCTGGAAGGTCCCTCTTATCAATAACATTTTCTTTGAAGAAGAAGCAAAGGCCATCCTATAGATTCCTTTAAGTCCGATGTTCCCCAAAGATCGCCTGATATGGAGATGTACCAAAAATGGAGATTTCACGATCAGAAGTGTGTATCATCTTGAGGTAGAAATCAACGAAGCAAAACAAAGTGAAGGGTCACGGATAGTGCAAGAATCACCGGTGTGGAAGGCCTGTTGGAAGCTCAATGTCCCTAATGTGGTGAAATTGTTTTTGTGGAGGGCTTGCAATGATCTACTTCCTACTAAAGTTAACCTATCACGTAAGGGTATAAACCTCTACAAACTTTATCCCATTTGTCAACAAGAAGAGGAAACGACAGTACACACCTTATGGAATTATCCGGCAACTTGTGATGTGTTGGGTGCTGGCCCGATTATTTGGCAAAAGAGGGGAGTTGGGACAGGTACTTTTCATCAGATCATGGAGGACTTGCTAGGACGTTGTGACAAAAAGGAGCTTGAGTTGTTTGGGATTGTAGCTAGAAAGATCTGGTTTCGGAGGAATAATGTGATTCATGGAGGGGCTTTTGATCATCCAAACATGCTACTACGTAGGGCTACAATGGATCTTGAGGAGTTCCAACAAGCCAACTCTAAACATGACGAGGGGGGGCGGGGTTAGTGCTATTCGGGGGGATATTAAATGGCAGCCACCTCCCATTAACTAGGTGAAGATCAATTGGGATGCAGCAATAGATAACAAGAAGAACCGGATGGGTCTGGGTATTATTGCTCGGGATTGTAATGGGAAGTGCCTTATTGCTCACAGCCTATCTTATGAGATGTCTCTGGATCCAGTGATGGCTGAAGCTTATGCCGCTTTACATGCAATGCTAATGGGAAAAGACTTAGGTGTTGATGGAATTTTATTTGAAGGAGATGCATTGCAAGTAGTTAAAGCAGTACGTTCGCTTTAGACCTGCCATAGCAACTTCAGGCATTTCGTTGAAGATATAAAATCTGGGCTGCAATTGATAGGGAGAATTGATTTTATACACGTACTGCAAGAGGCGAATTGTGTAGCACATGGGCTTGCTCGAGAGGCAACCATTCATACCACATATCAAGTTTGGGTGGGAGAGATTCCACCATATATTTGGGGTATTTTAAGGAAGGAAGAAATTCTTCATGTTCCTTTTGTGTATTAATCTTGTTTCTTTTGAGATTAATAATATTATCAAACTTCTTTTCCAAAAACAGATACACAATTTAATAATATTATAAGCGGTTTTTTTAAGAAAAAAACCAGTCATTAATTAACATCATTAATTGCGTTATTTTTTTTTTTTTTTTGAAAAATTGCGTTAATTATATTTCAATATAATCCATGTCATTAATTAGCGTCATTAATTGTGTTTACTATAATTATTATAATCAATGTACTCTTTTTGCTATTTTTTTTTTCTTTATACTATTCATTTTAAATCATATATACCTATAGGAACAAAGATTTATTTATTTTTATTTAAAGAGGTAAGATATTTTTATACGTCTTTTTAACTTATAATAAAAAATGATGTGTTACCAGAATGTATTGACAAGCTTGTAAGGGAGGAGATTTCACTCCTCTCTCCTGATTCTTTTTAATGAAGCAATGATCTTTTCACTCAAAAAAAGAAAAAAAGAAAAATGATGTGTTTAAGTTTTAAAATTAAATTATACTGAAGCAGGTTATAAACTAGTATTATATAATAGCTCAAAACGGATTATATATATTCCCATGTATGAGATGACTGTCAAAATACTCCGAAACACTAGTGTTTGCATTCCCTCTTAACAATCATAATCACTCCTAGCTACAAAGTACAGATCACAAAACATACATGATGATACATATATCCATACACAGCACAGCACGCATGCGAAAAGGTAGGTAACAACCTCGCCGTTGGAGACGGGAAAATGACAATATAATAAAGCTTTCCTAGAGGTACAAACTGAAACAAATCCCCGCAGAAAGCAGGAAATACAGGTTTCACCATTAAATTACTGGTAGTACATCAGCTGCTGGGCAGCAGCAACATTCTGGAACCCGCCATCATATATAGCCTGGCTTGCTCCAGCTGTACCCATTCCCATTGCTGCCTGCTTAAGAGGATGCTGCCCCTGATGGTGCATCAGGGCATGAACACCACCCATTTTGCTCATTGCTAGTTGCCGCTCATAAGCCAAAAGATCAGTCGCAGAGAGGCCAGGTAAAGGTGCCGCTGCAGGCGGGGGTAGCGGATTTGAAGTTGTTCCTGGTGGGGTCGGTTTGCTGCCCCAAGAACACTACAGGCATCAAGGGAAACCACTAAATAGTCAACATCCAATTAACCAGAAGAAAAGGGAAAAGAAAAAAGGAACTAGCAAGATTCCAAATTATTTGCCAAAAGAATTTTACTGCATTAACATAAGAGCAAAATAAATAAGAAAATATAGCCAACTTTCTGGTTTTTTTCTTATCTGAAAAGTTAAAACAATATTAACAGTTTAACACTCTTAACACACGACAATTATCACAGATTTTCTTTTTCAAGAGTCCTGTATTATTATTAGCTACCAGCAAGCTGAAAACCAAACCTTAATTTGTTTTCCACACAGATACGACTGGGTATTTCCCATCTGAATAGCCAGTGCTGCCTCAGAATGATTACTGTATCTCACAAAACCAAAGCCTTTATCTCGCTGGACCCGGACCTCCTCAATCACTCCTGCACCAAGAGCATGGAAGTGACGATGGAGATCAAGTTGGGTGACCTGCAAATCAGACAAAAATACAATATCCTAGAGATTAGAACCACCACCGAAACTTCTAAGAGCACTAACAACTGCTTCCCTAAATCCCATTCTCTTACCTAAATATAGGAAAACAACTAAAAAATCACCTGAATCAAACTTCCTTGGTGTTGTACTAGCCTAAATTTGGGGTCAAACTTCCTTGGTGTTGTACTACCCTAAATTTGGGGTAGCACTTTTGATTCCCTTAACATTATTTTAATATAAAAAGGCTTGCTCTTTCCTCTAACATTTATTTGAAACAATATTTAAATGGTTTCACTTTCCCCTCTTTTTCTCCTACTATTTAATTTAAAGAACATTTAAATAGGAAAAAGATAAGGAAAGCTATTGTGAAGCTTAAAAACGAAAAGTAGTTTGATTCCCTACATTTAAGAAAAATCTAAGGGAAGCTGCTGTTAGCGCTATAAAAGATTAGACTACTACAACATACATCTCTCAAGAATTTCTGCTATATTCTAAGAAACATAGTGGAAAGAACACATAACAAAGAAATTTATATCATTCCCTCCCTCTTCATAGTAAAGATGTGGAGTCGGTATGAGAAATTGGAATGTGCACAAATCCACCTTATTGCCATACCCCAAAGTAAGCTTGTAGAACTTTTACAAACATGGCAGAACAAAATTAATGTCTGTGTGCTGTGTATTTGTGCACACGTAAGTGTAAATGAACAGAACAACAAACTGATACAAGATAGTTTTTTTTACCTCTGAAGCAAGATTGCCCACATAAACAGTAGTATACTGAGGGTTATTCTCAGGAGTATCAGTACTTGTAGTCTCTTTGCCATCTTCTGCATGATCAAGATAAAAAAAAGAGTATGTCACAAGCTTCACACACCATCGGTTAGCCAAGAAGCCAATGGAAAATCGACAATTTTGAACTTATGTAAACCAAATCTGTTCTCCTTCCACCAAAACAAGAAAAATTAAAAGATATCAATATAATCCACCCAAAGCCCAGGAAAAAAAAACGTATAATCACCCAAAAATAAATTGTCCTTGCAGAAAACTTTGAGGTAATGCAGCACTAAATAAGGTAGTGAAAGCCTGCCATGTATGAAACAAGATAATGGTAATCCACCATTGATTCTCATCATTATCTCAGGTTGTCTCAGACTCACCTGATGAGCCATTTGTTAGTTCTACCACGCTTTTGGCATCTGAACTCTGCTTGTCTTCATTGCCACCAGCACCTTTTGTGGCCCAGTTACAGCGTATCTGTCTACTGCCAAGCCACTTTCCTGAAAAATTAAGCAACAGGTTCATAGAACAAATGCAAGTAATATATGGATGCATACATACATACTTATCATAAACAAACGTAGCAGAGGGAGATGAGAGAAGCAGAAATTTCAGTAATCACTAACAATTCTTTATTTCCTCAACTTTTCTTTTATTTTTCTGGATCATTATCAAGACACTCTCAGAATTTATTATGTGAATTCACAAAAATAAAGAGTTAAATCCTGGTAATTTTTACCTCAGGGCACAGAAATATAAAAATGGAGCATCTTAAAGCTGATAACTGCAGCTTCATTACAAATACGGCACCAGAAAGAAAAACAAAGGGAAATATGACATATAACTGAATCATCCTTACCAGTTAAGTCATTTATTGCACTTTGCGCTTCCTGAGCAGATTAGGAAAATATCAAATGATGATCATAAAGAATATCAGTAAAGAAAGGGACCACTAACAACAAGCAGATGCTAATAAAGTTATCACCTGTTGATTCCGGAAAGAAACAAACCCAAACCCTCTTGACCTCCCAGTCTTCTGATCCCACATAACCCTTGCATCTCTGAAATCAGCAAACACCAGATTGTATGCCACCCATTAAGGCACAAAGAATTATGGTAAGCATCATGCATTTATGAATAAGTTTGTTAACTACTGAATTTTGCATTCCTTGAATTTTTAAAAAACAGTCCCATCAAGCTTGTTATTCTGCCAAGAAAATAAAAGGGAATCACGGATGGATCAAAGATATGAAGCTTACGAACAACTAGGATAAACAGAGAAGCAGGCAAACAATGTAGCATCTGTAACCTCAGGGCTGAGATCACCCACAAATATGTTGAAGTGACCTGCACATCATTACAGCAGTATGACACAGAGCCCATGCTAACACATGCCACAGCATTGCAAAAACGAGTTTCAAGCATAAGAGTGCACACATGAAAAGAGTACCAACCTGACGTATCCTCCCTCTGACCACTAGCATATGCCCAATTAACTTTGATAGGCTGCCCAAACCTGAAAATCATATAAATAGATGTAAGCAAAAATACAAAGTCAAATCAGCATAAATTTTTTACAAATGTACTTACAGATGCCTTCCATTCAGATGCAATATAGCAAGAGCAGCTGATCTGCGATCGAAGTAGTGGATAAACCCATATGATGACTGCTTAAGGCAGAGAAAGCAAGTAAATTAAGTAAAGAATATATCACATTAAACAACTCAGAGAACGATTAAATAAAACATCAATTAGAACATATGAAAAGAATAGGCAAACTATCTTCTTTCTTATTATATAAGTAATTGGCCTCAAAGGGAGGAAAGATGAGAGATTCGAACTATAGACCTCCACTTCATGAAGAGTGGTCCACAGCCAATTATACTACCTATTGGGGTTAGAATATGCAAACTATCCAGACAAGTGATAACCCTACCTTCTCCTTTCTAATAAGCTTGCAGTTTTCCACGGGACCAGTACTTGCAAAAACTTCTTGGAGAAGCGGTTCTGTTACTTGTGTATGGATGTTCCCCACATAACTACATTTGAACAAGAAAGAGATTAGAAGGTGTAGAAAAGCAGGTTAAAAAAACAAAACAAAACGAAAACGTAGCAAAATATAAGTATTCAATTTCATTCCCAAAACAAGAGATAACATACAACTAGTCCTAATAATTAACATTTTTCTGAATGGCTTTTAGTGGAATGGGTAAGAATAGAGTAATAACTTGAAAAATGATAGCCATCCACATAGCTCACGAGAGAGTTCCTATCAGTTCGTGGTAAGGAATAAAAAAGAGATGAATAAATGCTTAAGTTCATAAGCATGCAGATGAAACAAGCATTAAAAAAAAACACAAGAAAAAAGAGAAAAAAAGGGAAAAAAAATTAAAAAAAAAAAAAAAAAAAAGAAAAATGTCTAGACAAACACTCACACACTGCGGCAAGTACTCGGATCAAAACCAGGAGGCAGATTTCCACTTGGAATTGGCTCAATCTGCAAAAGGAAAATGTGAAAAAGAAAAGAAAATAAAAAGAGCAAAATAAAACAAAAATTCTGCTTTATCCACCACCCATCAAGACTATTTCAATTTGAGAAGGTGTAATACTTCCATAGAAAAGACACACAGACCAACCTAAAACACGAAGAAACAATAGTTCTTTGTTTCGACCTAAAAGAAGATATAGACACTTCCAGAGGATGCCGGATATTTTCACTCAGAGTTAATCCATTTGGCCCAGTTTGCACATCCATTTTAGGAATCAGGGATACTTTTCCAATTTTTCTGTTAAGGGCTTTACTCTTTCAATCTATTTGGTCTCTTTTGGGTCGATTATGTTATAGGGTATTTATTTGAGGTTTTACTAGTAATTCAGTTTGGAAGCAGTCAAAGCCCATTAAGCCTAAGTCTTATTACGTTTATGTATTTATCATCTAATTGCATATATATAATGTTTTCTAACCCCAAGGGGTTGGCTCAGTGGTTGGACAGCTTGGGACTTTGAACATGCTCCTCAAGGTCTTAGGTTCGAAACCCACAGAGTGCAAACTATTTCTTGGGGCCATCAGACTGGGGATTTGCTCCTTGAATTAACCGAGGTGCACTTGCGGGAAACTCCTTGCCGAGGGCCTGTGCACCCCTGGGATTAGTCGGAGCGAAGCTCTGGATACCCGGTGCCAAATCAATATATATATATATATATATATATATATATAATGTTTTCTATTCAATAGAGGCTATTGTTTGCCAAAATCTCAAAGCTACGAGGTTCTATTTGAGGTTTATGTGATACAATCATTATCCAATATATGATGCTAAGGAAACTCTATATGATTATTAAGAAATCTAAGTGTAATGCCTAGATTTATCTTTTTCTATTTTCTCTTTACGCATCCAGACTTCAAACGCTACAATCCGACCTTAATTTCACACCCGTAAAACCTAAAAGCTCCTGCCTAAAAAATAAAAGAACCTAAGTCAATCCATCATCAGATATACCAAAACAATCCAAAATGGCCTGCTACAGTAATTGGGGATGCAGTTCATGGTTCTATAAATTCTAAGTACTGTCCATGGTGCTATCAAAATAACTTCCCTATGCTACTGTCCGCATCAGATATGGTGTTAAGAGCCCTTTGTCCAAGATCATGATATATCCTTAAATTCAAAGACTCATTATATATATATATATATATATATATATATCCTCCAGTTGCATGTTCAACCCACCTAAATTCCGGTCATAGCTTAATTGGCTTTTAAACTTAAAGTAGAATAAACAAATTTCTGGTTCTTCCATTCTCTTTGCCTTCAAAGTGTATGAAAGAAGTAATAATAAAAAAAATATCGATGATATGAGGATAAAAATAATGGTTCTATGTCAAAACAAAAACCATGTATCAGAGTGGATTCAATGATGAGGGTGAGAAATATATTCTACTGCCAACAAACTTAACTTTCATATGCAATTTGCGTGCAAAACAATTTTGGAGGATAGATCAAACATGGTCCTCAATAACTCTATGTGCAACCTTACTGCCATTCAAACTAATTGATATTGTCAGATCAAAGGAAGTTTCTATCCAGTTACTTTCCACCACTTTCAACCTAATTAAATGCTGCCAAAATGAACTCTCAAAGTGAACAACAGAATGATTTATTTATTTACTTTGATAGGTAATTTGATCTTATTAAAAAGTGTAGAGGGGACCAACCCAAAATACACATGGCATACACATGAGAGACACCCAAGTATAGAGAAGAAGAATACAAATCCACCAGAATGATTTAATGGGTCTTTTTTTCTCTCCATATTTTGCTACCATGAGAGAGAGAGAGAGAGATTGCTACGAAAGTATACATAATGGTGACCAAGGAAAACCAAACAGCTGTCAACATGACCAAAACAAGGGCAAAGACTCAATACAAGTGAAAAGGAATAAACCCACAATGATTTTTATGAAAAATACAAAAAATAAGGAGTGGAAATCTACTAAGGGTCCATTTGGGATTGGGGTTTTAAAATGTACAATTTGAAAATAGAGATTTCAAAACGTAGTTTATGACGACACAATTTTGAAAATCGCAGTTAAACATCTGATAAAATTTGTAGAAGTGTTGTTTCTGTCATTTGAGCGTTTGGATAAAAATATTATATGAGTGCAGTTTCAGGTTTAAATTACCAACAAAGACATAATAATACTGTTATATATAAATCTAATTATTGTTTTTGTATGTTATATTTAAATCTAATGCTTATGTAAATGTAAGACCTAGGAGATGTCAATGGTGTAGTGTTTAACATTGATTTAGAAGAACAAAGTTTTCATGTGTGGGGCAGTAACACAGTGAATACAACTATGGGGAAAGCCTATTATAATTTAGGAAATGTGAGAACTGGTCAAATGTCACCATGATTTTGTAACTCATGAGAGATTCTTTTGGTGGGTTTCTTGGACACAAATGCTTCTCCATTTTTCTTAAGTTTTAAACTTTAAAACTTTAATATAAAAGAAAGGTTAAGAATAAAGTGATGATGAGAAAGACAACAGATGCCCCACACTTGTTGTAGAGCTTTTTGCCAATCTTGATGATTTTGTTTCTAAAATTCGGCGAGAAAGGATTGCCTCTAGTTGGATCCAACGAAGTGCTTTCATCCTTAACCTTGGAAATAATAACCACAAATATTTACAGTGCTCAAGAAATAATGAATTAAAACAAAACCAAATATTTACACTGCTCACTGCTCGAGAAAGAAAGATAAGGTGTGGTTATCAAGAGAGAGTTGAGTGGACAAATAGCAACGTTTACTTTCACCAGTTCCACTATGTTTTTGAGCTTCATATAATTGTTATTTTGCACTGCTCAATGCCCAACAAAATTATAACATGAAAACCTTATTGCAAATACTAACGAGTGGCACCCTGTTCGAACAAGTTCTTTTTCCCTGTTCGTCTGTCTTCACATCTTTTACTCTCTCCGTTCCATAAATTAAAAAGAATAAGAAGCATGTGGATTTGAGACAACAAAGGAAAGGTTTTGGAAAGAAAAAGAGAGAGCAGTTACCCTTTGAAGTAGGAGGAGGAAGAAGGAAAGTCACTTTTAGTAGCAGAAGAAGAACAAGTACTATTAGCTTGAACAAGTACTATTAGCTTGAACAAGTACTGGGGTTTCACTGTTGCTCATGCTTTTAGGTTCATGCTCGAGAGATAAGGTAAGATGCTTACCTGAAATTTAAAGGTTGAGTCGTGGTAGAAAACAGAGAGGATGACCAGCACGGTAATCAGGAGAAGATTAACGAGAGAGTAGAGGTAGAGAGAGAAAAAAGAGACAACCAGGGTTTGCTCTTGTTTTCAGTGGGTATTCACGGAATTTTATTGTTTAATGAGGACAATCTTGGTAACATACGCTTATGATTCCTGCTACACGAAACGTAATTAGGCTTTAAAATTGTGCATGAAAAAGCACCCAAGGTTCTACTGCACGAAAAAGGAGTTTGCACATTTTCAAAACGTTGATTCCTTTCAAAGGCACTACCAAACAATCAGATTTTTGCAATTTTATGTGAAAGCGCAAGTGCCCTAAACAGAAAAGTGTCCATCCATGGTAAGGCACAGTACCTAAAGCTTTCTAACACAAGATATACAGAAAAAGGTAAAGATAATACAAATTCATCAACAAGCATCGAAACATCTAAATATCAAAACAAGGATCTCCATTAATTGGGTCATTGTGAAAATTTTAAAGATGAGAACAAGTAAACAATTTCACCTGAGAAAAAGAATAGCCTACTCCACACCCTTCACTCAACTGAACTTGATACAATAACACTCGTAGTAGAAACCAGTGTTTCATTTCGCGATATTATTCAATTACTTTTACTTTCCATTCAAGTCCCAATTTTTCACAGCAATCAAACACAGAACAAAGAAAATATAGCTAATGTAAAATTCAAAATACTACCGAATTCTCTCTAATTGAAAAAAGAAAAAGAAAGAAAATCTTCTATAAAAATAAATATATCCAAAACCCTATCTTTCAAATATAGGTCCAAACAAGCCGAGCTAACCCTAGCTCCCACAATCCGATTCCACATAAACTTCCTCAAAAAAAAAAAAAAAACAAGAATGAAGAAAATCGAAGCAAAACGTAGAATCAAAATCACACAGATCATCATCAATACCAAGAATCAAAGGAAATGAGAAGGAGTGAGCTGGAACCTGAGGAGGTGCTAAGAGGCCAGGGTGGTAGATTGACTGTTGCTGAAGAAGAGCTTGCTGCATCAGAGCCTGTTGCTGCTGCTTCAACCTCTGTTGCTGCATTTTCTCGGCGATTCCCGAGAAAAAAATCGATTTTCCGAGAAAGTGAGAGGTTAGGGTTAGGGGTGGGGGGTCGAGTGAGGACCTCGGGAAAGTGAAAGAAAAATGTTAAAAGGTCAAAAGAAAAAAAAAAAAAAAAAAAAAAAAATAGAGAGAGAGAAAAAGAGGCCTCTAAGAGAGAAAGACAAACAACTATCATGGGGGTATTTATAGAGGGATATTTTTGTGAAGGATGATGATTGGCCTACATGGCTTTGTTTTTTTTTTTTTTTTTTTTTTTTACGCAAATAAGGATAGGGTATAAGGAATAAAAAAATTAAAAAATTGTTGAGTTCCCCAGCAATATAATGCATAAAATACAAATAAATAGGAAATTGGCCAAAAAATATCCCAATCCACTTGATCTTAGTCAACAGACCAAAAAAGGGCACAATCAAAGTGGTATTTAAAGCAAGCCAAAGAGCTAACCAACTTTGAAATAACACCCATCGAAAGGAAGCTGTTGAAGGAGAGGCACTAAATTCCTATTTGAATCCGTTGCAAGTGAGTAACGATATCCGGTTGATGAAACAATCTCCACAAAAAGATCAAACTAAAGTAGCTATTAGAGACTAAAACTCACAAAAGAACAACAGAATAGAACAAACATAGATACAAGACAGAAAACAAAGCAAAATACAAGAAAGAAAGCAAAAAACCCTCAACAGCAGCAACAACGGAGGAACAAGATTCTTGGCTGGCGTGTGATGAACACATGCCAGTAATGTAATATCCCGACAAATCACCATTTCTTTTAAAGAGCTAAAGATTTCTTAACCAGTTAACAAAACCTTAAAATAAGTGGCCTAAACCTTCTTTGAATAAATCAAGCCCTTAAGACCTTTTAAGAAGCAAAAGCACAAAAACACCCTCACTGGGCGAGCGCTTGCCTTGGGGACCACACGAGTGCTCGCATGAACAATGCAATACCCCTTGTGCAATACCCAATCGTACATTAGAGCACTTTTAACCTTTTTGTAAATAGTACACGAGCGCTCAATGCTACAATACGCGAGCACTCATTGACCAATTTTCAGACTCTTGGACAATACCCAAATCACATGCCTAAAAAGCATTTTTAACCCGGTGTGAATTGTACACGAGCGTTCGACAACATAGTACACAAGTGCTCGCACCTTTTCAGGATTTCTCCTGCGGCCATCAGCTTTTTTCCCAACCCTTTAACCTCGTTTTAGCCTATGTTACTCCCCAGAACTGCTGTGTGAGTGTTGTAGTGAGCCTTGAGTGTTTCCTTGATATTTTTGGAGGAAGAAAGGAGAAAGTGTGAAGCCTTGTTATCTTCTAAGGTGATTTCTTAAGCATTCATTTGTGCTCTTTTTAATTATTGTTACTACTCTCTTAATGTTATAAGTTTTAAAGATGTCATAACAAGTTCTTGTACAAATTTTCTTGTAAAACCAAGAACGATTTTGAAAGGCTTTTAACCCACCCTTATTCTCTTCAGAAGTTGTATAATAATATGTTTTGCACTTGGATGTGCCTATTTCTTAATAAAACCAAGAAATGTTTCAAAAATGATTTTAAACACCTTTTTGATTCTTTGTGTTGTGTTTTTCCGTGGCATATGTGTTTATTTTGAGCCTAGGAAAGAAAATACAAATCCATAGCCTTAGATAGAAGTCTAGAAGCATTTTTTGGGGGATTTCTGGCCAAACCCTAGCCCCTAACTAAACGCTCACCTTAGGAAGCGAGCGCACGCCCAGAGAGCGGGGTACACACCCCTTAGCCTCATAAATGTGTATAAAGGTTTTTAGTAGTCCCTTTTCGACAAATGGAACTTCGTGGAGTTCTCTAATACTGCTTATAATGATGAATCGTGTTTCGTTATAGTAGGGATTCGTGATGTCCGAGGATTCGAGTGAGTGAACGAGGTAATTAAATGCATACGAACACTTTCCTTAAAAACATGGGATATGTCATCTGACTGACCACATGTATGATATAAGCATGTCTACTTTTTGTAATAACTTGGTAACTGCTTTAATAACTAGTTGATAAGATACATCGTATGACATGGTATATCGGTACTGTGGTATAATGGTCCTGGGTTTACTATAGAGACTTGATTTTATGGTCAAATGTGTGTGTTGTTATATGGGTCTTGGATCCAATGGTTATTTCATGACCGCGCGCAACCATTGCCTAATGGTCGGTCACTTCAGGACGTACATCATTAGTAGCGTAGGCCACCCGTGGTCTAATTCGGTTGGGTTATTAGTGTTATGGATGGTAGCGTACAATGTTTGGGGCACCGGCATTGTATTACAGGTCCCTCGGGATAGTGCCAACCCTGCTGAGAATGGGTAATATTTCGGGTAAACCATATCTGATAGTTATAACCTATAAAACATTAGTTTTGTTACATCAAAATACTTAAGCGATTTTCGCTGGTAGTACACCACTCTTTTATTAACCAAACAACACTTTTATAGTGTATTAATGAAAACAACACATCCTTTTCAATGTTTACAAAAAACGGCACGTTTATTTCTATTTAATAATACTAGGCTTATATCATATCAAATTGTGAGGTTTACTTACTAAGTCGTTAGACTTATATGGTTATTACTCTTATAGTGAGCTTGTTCCTAGAACCTAAGAGTGGTACCGTTGTCATCACAGACCTTGTTTTAAGATCTTTATGTTGTTATCAGGTTTGCTATATTATTGTTAGTTGATCAATGTCTTTAATTTGAGGATTATACTTGCACCTGTAATGATTTATAGATTTCTCAGATTTATTTCACCTTCCTATGCAGTAACTCTGATAATGCTTAGAGTGGTGGTTCCCCATTTAGCCACCAGTTGGTTAAACTAAAGTAATTGCCAATAACCCTGATAGGCTGGCCAATTTAAGTTTTGTGGGCATTACAGTTAATGGAGAACGGAGGGAAAAAAATCAGAGGAACAAAACACCACAATACATCAGCAAGAGCGACGGTAGGTGGGCGAAGGAGATACCGAAGGAGCCACGCGTGGATACAGCTGTCCATGCCTACAGGGCTTAGTTCTTGGGCTTTATAACACTTCCAAAGTGCCAACCAGAGAGTAGGACCAATAGTAGAACCGAGATTTGCTACCTCCAAAATAGACCATAGCACTGCACTTCATTTGCCTTGCAAATTAATAAAAAGAAATGATATATATATATATATATATATATATATATATATATCATATTTTTATTTTATAATTATCTCACAATGCAAATGTAACAATTTTAATTTTTTTTAAAATAAATAAATAAATACAAATTTAAGAGTTGGTTAGAACTTTAACCTTAGAATTATAAAATAATTATAAGATAAAAATGTAGCTCATGACATTCCTCATTAATAAAAGTGCACTCATGACTTTCTTTATAAACCACTATCTCTATATGGAGTAATGATATAAGAAGGACTAGCGTCTTCCTAGAGTCCTCCTAAATGTGACGTGGCTTTCAAAATCACCATTGAATTTGAGATGATCATTATTAAATTTTGATCTATTTATTATTTTAAATGACACATCACATTTGGAAGGATTCTAGGAGGACTCTGCCCTCCTTATATCATTACTCTTTTATGTGAGTTACTCATCATCTTCTAATATGAAATTGTGGTATTACAAACTCTCCATCTTAAACACTTGAGGTTGTATGGCGTGGCATTATTAGGTGGCTCTAATACTATTTATAACGATCCCGGAGAAAAGTGATAGCCACATATTCGCTATCACCACAAAAATGACTAATCAATTTGGAGTTTTTATTTTTTTTATTTTAATAATTCATTATAAAATACAGTTTCACTTAGTAACTAGATAATGCAGGACTTAGCACTCATAACTCTCTTTATAAAGAATTCACTTTATGTGGAATACTTCTCATCTTCCCAATATGGGACAGAGGTGTTAGAGTACTAGCAGCAGATGCCATATATGCTATTCCCTTCCTTATGTTTAGGAATTTTTTTTTTTTAAAAAAAAAAAAAAAACTACAAAAACCTACTCACATCAGATTCTCTACATTTAATCAACCCTTAATGGTTGCTACAGTGTTTTCCAATGTATAGGGAATCAAAAGTATACATTATTTTAATGTAAATATTTCTCTTTTTTCTCGCCTCTTTCATTTTTTTGTCTTTAATTGGGGATTGTGTTGGATTTTGTGAAAAAAGTGTAGGTAGTTAGGAAACTTGTATTTTGTAAAGAATTAATATTTTAATGGTATAGAGAAAGGTAAGGGAAACTATTGTGAAATATATTTTCATAGGGAAGCAAAGTAGTTTTGTGTCCTAAACTTAAGAAAAATCAAAGCGAAGCTACTGTTAATTCTCTTACACATACAACGTACAACAATGCATCAAAGGCGCTTTTCCACACCAATCACACATGAATGTACTTTTTAATTAAAAAGCGTGTATGTTGGATCCATTTTTTTGAGTACCTACTGAATTTATGCCTATATTTCTTAACATTTTTGTTTTAACTTAAATACAAAATACTCATAAAAATACAAAAATAATTTACCTTAATATCATATTGGAACAATTTTTCAAATCAAAAGTAAGACACCCTGCAAAATATATTAAGCACATCACTTTGGCCACAAGGGCAAGCCTATATAACTAATATGCCATACTAAATGTTTATTTCACAAAAATTCTCAACATTTTACAATAATGACCATGACACACAATTAGAGATCTATATTACCATATGAACGTAAATCAAGAAGTAACAATCACCCAATTATGCCATGGTAAGATTCATTTCAGCATACTTGTAAAATTAGGGCTCGTGTCATTAAATAAAAAATGTTCAAAATGGCATTGTAAAGATGCACAGTTCGTTGCAAAATATTCATGCTCGAAAATCTTAGTTTAAGAGTCTACATGAGAATTTACTCACCATGTTCATAGAAATCCTCGAGGAAGTTATTTGGTTACTCGTCGTATTCCTCATTAGCAAGGTATTCTACTATTAGTCACATTTGTACACCAAATTTTAACTCAAAAGCTAAACCTTAGGCTATTGAGCATTATGCGAGTCAAACTGTTGGGACGATACAAGCTTATTGTGTTACATTTTGATGACATTTGATACTTTTGGCTATTTTTGTTTCCCTTTGTCCTTGGTGACAAAAAGGGTGAGAATTTTGAGGATGTTAGTTAGTTAACCTTTTTAATAACTTGTTAGGATAGATTTGATCTATGTTTGGTGTTATGAGTTTTAATGTTACTCGCAAGCGCACGAGTTGTTTGCAATATACCTTTTGCAAATGCGAGATCGAATCTACAGGAAATTGTGTTTTTGACAAACAAATTATATCTAAACTAATTAAAATCTTAACCTAGTTCCAGGAGATTTTAGATTTTGAATAAAAAAAAAAACATAAACTAAATAATAATAACAATAATCAAAAGATAAAATACTAAAGTTGTGGAATCCACACTCACCAAGTCAAAACAACACATTTCATGTTCATCAATACCATCTGAAGTTCTCACAAATAAAATCATATATTTGTCTTACCATGCTTCACAATTTAATAAAATCATCTAATATATCCATCCATTATACAAATTACAAAAGATATCCAGATTAAACCAAATAATCAATTGTATCCGTCAGACAAATCACAAATAGATATCCAATTTTAGTTTAATAAAGATCCAAGTAAACAATTAAATTAAACTTTCCTAAATCATCACATGTATTCGAGAATCACAATAGATATTCAAGAGTAATTTCAGTAATTCAATTAAAGCAAAACAATTGAAACCTTAAAATTAAATCCATAAAATCAGATCACATTAACTTACATGAAAGTGTGTTGTTCTTTATCGGTGAGGCTTTATATTCAACATTTGTTAAGAATTTAGCTCCACATGAATATTAAAAATAAAACCTAAAAAAACTAAACTAAAAGGGAGAAAAATTGTGGAAATTCGGACGTAGTCTCCCTAGCCTCTTTTCTTGAGGCTTAGCCGTCATTTTATAGGAACTTTTAGGGTTTAAAACCCTAAAAAGGACACTGAAGCCAGTCTGTCAGACGAGTGCACTCGAGCGCATGGCCAGTGCGCTTGATCGCACTCGAGCATGTAGCTCTTCTCTTACAGCGCAACAGTTAGGCATTTGTGGCTTGCTGGTGGGCGTGGGTGCGCTCGAGCGCAACCTAGCTGGGATCGAGCGCAAGATGGTCTGCTCGATCCTACTTTGATGGCACTTTTTCCACCTTTCTTCCAAACTCTGTATTTTTCACATTAAAGGCGCAGTTTTCCCTTAGCAACCTACAAAACACTAAAATACCAAAACTAACACAAAACAGCAAAACATAATACAGCTAAAGGATTAACAAGTGTAAATTAAGGGACTCAAATATACAATATTTGGCACTCATCATTGGGTATATTTATTCATGGATAGTTTATTCTAATTTTGATATAGGTTGACATCATTCATTTATGGTGTATCTTTTGTTGATGATTTTTTTTTTCCTTGACATGTCTACACAAGGAGGGAAAATGCGGAAGGGAATTTGAACTAGTGACCTTTGCTTCATGAGGTGTGGTCCTCAGTTAATTGAGCTGGTCCTTGGAGACGGTTGATGTTATCTATGAGATGGATTAAGTGATTCATATTATGGTGTTATTATGTATGAATAATATTGTCTATCTATTTTTGTTATGATATTGGAAGTATTGAAATTTTGATGCATGCTCTTAAAATTATTTTTTTTTTGTGCATCTAAATTTTTATTTTGGAGATATGTTAATACCTGTTAGTTCCCCATGCGCGTAATGAATTTGTTTAATAATTTCAGGAACTATGTTCAAAATTGCTTCTAACCTTATTTTGAGGTTTGATAAATAGGTTAGGTTGAGTGTCAAGGGGGGTATGAGAATATCTGCAATTCGGTTGGTGCAAAAAACCCCCATTTGTTGCCCACCAATAAACATAAGACACCTCAGCATGGAACAAGTTAAGAAAATAAAACCAAAACACCTGATTATATCAGGTTTAATTAAAAAACAAATAAAATTTAAATTAAAAAACCAAAACACCGAATATCTACAATTCGGTGGATCGGGCACCCCATAGGAGGTGGCCAGTTGAGGCAAAGGGTGGCCGAAGCCACCCCTTGGGGTGGATCGGCCACCCCCCTCCTTCCCTCTTCTTCTTTCTCTCCAATTCCAACCCAACCCAACCCAAATCAAACCAAAAAAATATGGAGCTTCTCTTATTGCTCTTCCCGGCCTTCTTGCTCCGCAGCCCTCCGAGCTTCACTCTTGTGTCCATCTGAATTTTCATGGGGACGCCGCTCTTCCGCTTCAGATCCAACCGCAGAGATGTCACCAACTCTGTGTCTAGATCTGCCGACGTCGTCAGCATCGCTTTGAAACTTGTCTCGTTCTTCTTGTCGCTAGTGAAGGAGTGGTCCAGCGAGAGGTGTCATACTGGGGTGGATTTGGAGGTGAAGCAAGAGGAAGAGGAAAAAGAGAAGCTCCATATTTTTTTATTTGATTTGGGTTGGGCCGGATTTTGGAGAGAAAGAAGAAGAGGGAAGGAGAGGGGTGGCCGACCCACCCCCGGCCACCCCTTGCAGATCTGTTTGGGGTGGCTCTACGGCCACCCCGGGGCCTGAGGCCGTGGCCGGCGGTGGCGGTGCAGCCACCCAGCCGTTATGGTCTTTTATTGGTTGCTTTCATTTTGATTTGGCGTTTTGTTTTCATTTTAAGTTTTTGCATTTTTCTTAAAATGCTAATGTGTCACTTGTTGATTGGTGGGCAGAAAGAAAGCCCATGATTTTTGCTACAACTATATAGCAGCACCTCTCGGGGGGTATTGGTGTTCTGACATAGTGGACTTCCAGAAAGTTAAGTTTGCTAAGGTGTGCACAGTTGTTTGAAACATGGTGGCTTGATTAGGCGTGAAATTTTAATTAGGGGTAATTACCTTTTCTCTCCATCAACTACAATACATTGTTAATTTCCTTAATGAACTGCCAACCTTACTATGTGACCCTATCAGACTACCATTTTTTTTCCAAAACCCTCATTCCATCAGTCAAACTTGTTAAATTAAATGGAATATTCTCTTTTAGACGTTAAATCTCATTAAAAGACAGAAATGCCCCCAAATAAAAAATTTAAACAAAAAACATAAATATATAAAATATATAAGGGAAAAGTACAGTTTACCCCCCTAAAGTTTGGGGCGATTTTTAATTCGACCTCCAATATTTCAATTTTTGCAATGCACCTCCCCAAACTTCCAAACTTTTGCAATTCGACCAATTTTATCCTAAAATTCCCACATTGCCCCTAATTTTTTTTTTTTTTTAAAAAAAAATTTATATAAAAAAATTGGGGGTGTAAAAATGGCCAGATGGCCAAAGGGGTGGCTACGGCTACCCCAATTTTTTTTAAAAATTTTTTATATTAAAAAAAAAACTGAGGGCAATATGAGAATTTTGGGATAAAATTGGTCAAATTGCAAAAATTTAGAAGTTTGGGGGTGCATTGCAAAAATTGAAACATTAAAGGTTGAATTGAAAATCGCCCTAAACTTTTTTTTTTTTGGGGGGGGTAAAGTGTAATTTTCCCAATTTATAAATTAATTTTAAAAAAAAATAGTAAAATACCTTTAGACCCCTAAAATTTAAAAAGAAAAATTCAAATTTACCCTTATTTATAAATAAAAATTTATTATTATAATGATTAAAACAAATTCAAAGTAAAAAAATAATAATAATAAAATTCGAGGGGTGGCGCCACCCATGGTTGGGGGTGGGGGGTAATTGCCTGTTTGGCAACAATTTATTTATTTATTATTATTTCTTTTTAATTTAGTTTTATGTGTGTGGATAAAAGAGGAGAAAATTTTGAATTTTTTGGGTGTGGATGGTTGTTATAAACACAAACTTTGAGCGCCAATATTTTTAAAATTAGAGACGTTTAAATAGTAACATATTGTTAACGAGTTGCTGATTATGAGTGAAAGGCAACATGTGAATAGTGTTACTATTCACGCGCGAAAGGCGACGTGTGAATAATATTACCATTCATGCGTCGCTATTCACGTGTGAATAGTGACACGTCAATAGTATATTACTATTCACACATAAATAGTAACACTATTCAAATGTTCGTATTTATAAAATATGGACATTTGAACAGTAAAACACTGCATATATTAGTGACGTCACTAATTAGACTTTTTTTGTAGTGTATTCAGGATGAGTGTTCTAAACATGGGGTGCTTAGAATAATATTGTGCTAATTAGAGATAATTGAGGATATGAGCATTAATTGGAGATTAGAATCCGATTAAACTATTTTATGGAGAATCAAGAGTATTTTTTGGTAGGGGAGGGGGAGTTTAAACGACATGACAATATGGCATTTTCAGTTCCACAACTTATACCAGATTTCAAATATTCAGATATTGCTGGATCTATTTGATGAATAGTATATACAAATTTATTAAATAATTGAGGGGAAAAAAAAAGTACACAAGGCCTAGCAATTGTATAATTAGGAATTTTAAGCCGCCATATATGGAGGTCCTCGGAAATGGTGAGGTGGTCATTATAACTTAAGCTCGAGCAGTTTTGAAGATTGGCCTTCGAGGTCAATCCAGGGATTGCTTTCCTTGGGCTTCGGAGGAGCTTGGGAAGGTGGGTTGACTTGATATGGTGCTTTTGCCGCCACCCTGAAAAATAAGTAAAAAAAAGATTAATAATGTAATTAATTGATTTTTTTTTTCAGCAATACAAGTAGAATGAGAAGGGAGTTATAAAAAAAAAAACCCACAAAAACATTGAAAAAAGTTTTGCTTACACAGCATTATTCTAGAAATATAGTTTTTTTTTTTTTTTTTTTTTTATCAAAATCTAACTAAGGGCTTGTTTGGAATTGTATTAAAAAGTAAAGCTTTTAAAGTCTTTTTTTTTTTTTTTTTTTTAAAAAAAAAAAGATAACTTCACTTAAGACTCATGAACTTCCACCCGATTTGACAAACCTCTCAAACTTCAAAATCTCACAATTTATTCCCCTGAACTTTTAATTACAATCAATTTGAACCCCTCCATAAGATTTTAAACGTTAAATGATGTTTATATTCTTGAATTTTTTTTATAAAATTTCAACTTTACCCTTAATTTCAAAACGTTTTTTTATTTAAAAAAAAAAAAAAAGAAAAATCAGGGATATTTTGGTTTTTTTTTTTTTTTGTATTTCTAATGGCTAAATTTGACGGAAGAGTTCAAATTGAGAGCAATTGAAAATTCATGGGACTAAATTGAGAGATTTTAAGGTTTGGAATGTTTGTCAAATCGAGTGCAAGTTCAAAGTTTTTCAGTGAAGTTTTTTTTAAGTGTGTTTTGCCCTTTTTAGAATAAAAAAGTTGAAAAAATGCTTTTAAAATTTTTTCTTTCAAACATGCCAACTTTTTGTTTCGCAAAATGTTGGAAACCCAACATTCAATGGACTTTGACCTAGATTTCAACTCGCTCTATTGAGCTTCTTAAACTGGACCAGGCTAATTTGTCGGAATAGATTTGGCTTAATTAGGTGTGGTATGTGTTATAATTTTTTTAATGATCCATATTTAATTAATAAAAAAATTAAATCTAAACCATTAGAACACATATGCCATAATATTTTTTTAATGGCACCTTATAATTAGTTTCTAAACTGACCTAACCATCCTTTTTTTAAAAAAAAAAAAAAAAAATTTGAAGTACATGTAAATTATCGCTTTAGCAAACCCTAGCCACCTTCAAAGAAGAAACAAAAAAAGAAGAGGAAAGAGACGATCGCCTCCATAAGAGTAATATTGCTTACCTATCCTTCCTCTTCTCCAAGAACCGGTGAAGTGAAGCTCTCCTTACAATTGGCAAATCTAAAAATAAGAAATAAGAAATAAAAAATGTTAATACAATATACAAATCTCTCGAAACCCATTATGAACAAATCCTCTTATATATAATATTCACATAAGCCAAGAAAATTACCAGAACCAATATCTTGGGTGGGATTTCTTTGAGACGTGGCTGCAATATTCGATGCAGCAGGAGCAATAAAGCTTCCGGAATTTACTTTGTCTATGCCAGAAATATAAGAGCTACCCTTTCTGCCCAAAGCCATGATCGCCCTTGCCTTGTCGGCCGGAAAGTCGTTGAATACTAGTACTTGACCGGCGTAAAAAATAGTCATCTGGGCTGTTGCAGCCTCCTTGATCGCCGATTTCCTAAAGCAATGAAAAAAAAACTGATAATTTAGCAACAGTTTAGTTTAAGGGATTAATGCTGGGGTATTTCATGCAAGATGTACGTATGTTTCAGATATGTACGTGCAATTAGTTTTTATTCTCCCCTTTCCTTTTCCTTTTGGTGACAAGGGCCGGCATTTCGTGTCCACGAGGTGACCGATCCACCAACCAGTTAAGGGTCCACTTTGACACAACTTGTAATTTAGTTAAATCCGTCACATATTAATTTCAATCGTGGTACAAATCATTTAAATAAGTAGGTAACACGACACGACATGCTTAATAATCAAATCATGATGGATTCATTCAATCCGACCAATATAACTCATTTAAGAAATAGGTTATAGGTCTTATTGGGTTGACACAAATTGTTTAACTTGTTGTAATTTGAAAACTAACACAAATAAATGAATAAGTAATCATATTAGAGTATTTTCGAGAGAATAGACAAATCCTTTATAATAGTGAGATTTAATTATTATTAGCATTTTTTCCGTCCCAGCAAAATAGTTATTTTGTAGTTTTTCCTTCTAGTATGCATGGTGAATAAGCTAATTATTATAAACTTTGTTTATTATTCTTTTTTATCTTCCTTTCTTTCTTTTAGTCTCTCTCATTTTCTTTCTTTCACAACTTTTTCGGTAACTATTTTGTCTATTTCTGCTTGAGATGCAATTACTTATAAATAAAAATTAAATCAAGTATTAACGACATAATTTTTTTGGGGATTCTAAGAATAATGAGGAAGAAGGTTTGGCGAATCGTTTGATTTTATAATTATACAGATCAAACGGGTCACTCATAAGTTAAAGCATACGTTGACTCTCGAGATTGACCTGTCTTTTAGAAACGTTAATTCGAATTTGTAAATCATATAAAAAATTTCAGCACTTATGCTAAAAAGTAGGGGATCTTTAGTAATTTCAGAAGATCCTCCGAAATGTGAGCAAAAGTATATGCTTCGAACTAACCATGCGTATCTAAATTTAAAAATGAGTTCAATTTCATACATGTCTGCATACCTGAAATCAGGCTTATTAGAAGCGACGTCGCTCGAGTTTGAGGGATCGAAGCAACCAAACTGTTGAAGAAAATCCGTGGATTGCGCCTTCGAAGGAGTCCCAGTGTTTTGTCTCAAAGCCTCAGCAGCTGAATTTGCCATGTTTGTTAATAAATCCATAGTGGTCGCCACCGGCGGAGATGTTTCTGGTTTTTCTGAAACATGGCAGGACAAACTATGAGACAATTTGTTCAAAAACAAAAGGGAAAAACCAAGACTACCCCAGAAAAAAGATATGAAGATGAAGAAAGAATGAACACCTTTAGACTCCAGTTTCCTAGTCATCCCAAGGCTAAAATCGCCAGTCATTCCTTTCTCCTTCACGTACTGGCTCAGGAGGTTGCATGTCTGAGCGAAGTTGGACCTCTCCGGTGCCTTAGTAGCCTTCAACATGTTTTTTGCTTGGCTGAAAAACTTCACAATAATGGATGAGTTGTCGGCGGCCGCTGTGTGTTTGAAATTGAAAGCTTGTTTTGTTGTTGCTTTGGAAAGAAATGGGGAAGATTTGGAGGCAGGGATATATGTGGAGGGAGGGAGAGGGGAGTTTCCTAGCATGTGCTTTGAACCTGGCTTGCCCTGACGTGGACGCGGAATTATCTTATTGTTGTTTTTAGAGCACGTGTTTTTTGCATCAGAAAAAGAGGTGGAAATTAAGCAAGATGGTAATCATATTCCAACAAAACAAGTCAATGAAAGAACAAAGAGAAGGGGGCTTCCTGGAGATTCTCTTCCAAGTTGACACATTTACAAGATTGCCCACGGTGGACTTGGTCCAATCTGGCTTTCATTCCTTCTTTTACCTATTTGACATTCTAGATATTTCTGTTGTTGCGGGTAGGGATGAGCAAATTAACTTTTTATTGCTTATTGACTGATTATCGACCATCATTAAATTGTTATTGGTCACAACTGACTTTCAACAATTAGTAGACAGAATAAAAATATTGTTTCGACATCAGTTCGATGGTTCGGTAGGCAGTAGAATTTTTTTTTTATCGGTTAGCCGACAATTAACCGAGATAGCCGATTTTTCAAGTCAATTTTGAATGTTATCTGGAAACTTTCCTTATTGTGTTTATCCCGTTGATTTGTGGTTGTCATTTTGGTCCATGTTCCATGAATTTACTTTTTATTTTTATTTATAAAACATATTATTTACTAATTCAGTAGTTACAAAGATAAATCTTTAACATAAAAACTTGTAACAAAAAATTAATCAACTTAATCAACCACCTATTAACCGACTTACCGATTAACTGAAAAAGTCAAAACTATTCATTGTCGATATGAAGTTGGCTAATTAATTGACTTAACCGATTGTTACGAATCGGTAAGCGAAAATGCACTTACCAACACCGACCGAACCAATACCCAACCCTAATTGTGGGTAATGAAAATTCCACACTATTTTGAATAATATGTCTATTTGTCAAAGTTCATTATGTTAGCTCTTGTGTTAGCTAATTCAGTGATCAAAACGGAAATTGCAAAGCACCAAGATTCACCCTCAACGCAAGGCAGGAAGGTAGCTTGTTCGGACATGAATTCCAACAAGCTACTTTCAGCCCCAACGCAGTGGCCGTTTGGACAGGGAGCTAGGCTGTCCGGACGGGCTTTTCAGAAAGTCGACAAACGCAGTTTTGAAAGTTGTTGTCCGGTCTGGCACTTACCCCTTCCTGACGCCCCATACGTTTTATACCTAAATTGTGTATTTTATGTGGGCCCAGGTATAGGGTTTTGTAAATGATAAATATTCATGTTTATAGAACTAAAGAGGTATGAGATTTAACATTTGGTTTTGTGAGAGGGCTATGCTTAGAGAGAACATCAGTTGTGAGCCTAATCGTTCATCTTAGAAGATTATTGTAAATTTCATTGTGAGCTTCATTAAGAGGTTTATTGGAAAGGTCCAGTAAAGGAGAATCACGTTGAAGCAGATTGTGAGCGAGGAAATGAGTTGGAGGCTTGTCGATCTTACAAAGTCAAGGACTTGCATCGGGTTGTAAGTGTTCATAGTATCTGTAAACATCTTTTTGATAGTGATTTCCTGAGTTTGGCTGCCCCGAAAAAGTTTTACTTTTAAAACGTTTTTTAAAAAGTTTACTCTTTGTCATCAAAATCTTTGTATTTGATTTTACGTATTTTGGTGATTGCATCCTTATAATTAATTATCTGTTAATTTCGAATATCGTGTGATATTTACCTGCAAAGTGTTTTTCACATTAAATAAGGGAGACTAAAAGTATAATTGATAACTCATTTCTTCTCTCACTTTTTTCTTAAAATAATAATAATAATAATAATTAATTTCAAAACATTTTAAGAGGATGTATAAGATTGTGTTGAAAAATATATTTCTTAGTCTGTTAAAATTTTATATTTTTGTTTATTATTTATTTTTAAATAAAAAATTAACAACCAATTCAAATACAAAATATTTCTAAAAATACTTAATAGAGACAAAAGAGTGTGTTTGCTAACCTCCTTTTTTCTTTTTTCTTTTTTTTTTTCCTTTCTACCAAAAAATTTAAAAAATTAACAAATAATTTTCAACACAAAAGAAACATTTTTTACTTTTATTCACATCAAAACATTTTTTTCAATTAAAATACAAAAAAAAACCCTAAAAATACTTATCAACACAAAAAAGAACACTAAAAAAACACTAAAAGAACGATTATCATTTCTCACCCTTATATGAAAAATTCTTCAATGTTGGAAATAAAAAGCAAATAATAACTCCATTTAAAAAAAATCGCACATTTGAAAAGGTCAAGAAGTTGGGACTGAAAAAAAAATAGTAGTTATATAATTTGCTCAAATGAGGCATGGATTGCTAAAAAAATAAAAAATAAAAAAGAAAGCATGGATTAATGAAGTTGAACAGTAATGTTGTGGGGTCACAGTTCTATTCACTCATTTGGGGCACTGACGGAGTTCAATGTGTTACGCGGCCGACAAGGACTGACAGAAGCGACTCCTGCACGTCTCTTCGAGATTCGCGACTTGTATAAGAGCACGTGATAAACAATTCTGCAATTCAAGTGGCATTTCCGTCATTTTGAGGCGGCCCTATTGACCCACCCACGACGTCGTTATCAACGCTTTGGGGTTTGTGGTGGATACAACCGTGTTGCATATGTGGCACACAATTCACGTGGGTACACTTGAACGTTCTTCGCGTGAATAGTGAATACGAATAGAGAAGCATTAGAGGCCACGTAAATCTCTATTTTTGTTTTTTTTTTTTTTGTTGGCACACAAATTTTGGGGTGTTCGGTGTTCTTTCTTTCCTCACTTTCTCACCTCTTTCCGTGCTGTGTTTGTTTGTTTGTTTTTTTTCTCACTTTCTCACCTTTCCGTGACAGCACTTCACTTTTCTTTTCTTTTCTTTTTTTTTTCTTCACTTTCTCACCTTTCCGCCACACAGCACTTTCTTTTTTTTTTCCTCTTCTTTCTTTCTTCACTCTCTTTCCGCACATTACTTCACCTTGCGCCGCTCAGCCTCCTCTTCTACGGCCACTCCTTCGCTCAGCCAGTCAGCCTCCACTTCGAGAGCCTCGATCACCCAACTTCCAGCCTCGAGGTTTCTCTCTTTGAATCTCTTTCATTCTCTTTCTCTCAGCCTCTTAATTTGTTACAAAAATGACCAAGCACATAATACTCACCTCGCCCCGCAAAACCCGAGACCCACGAATGTTGTTCATTATAGCTGGATTGCGAATCTAATATTTAAGGGATAAATGTAAAATTGGTTCATGTGTTTGTTCAAAATTATAAATTATTCTATGTAGTATAACAAATAATTTATATGGTTTCATAATTAACTTAAATTACAAATCACTTCATGTGATATAAAAAATAATTTATAGGTCCTTAAAATATGTCAAAATAACATTTATTCTCAAAAATCAATTTCTGTGAAGTAACTTAACAAAATTCATTACTTTGTCACATAATACAAGTACAATAAATTAACTTAATCTCTTTTGTCCTCAAAATTTTATTTCGTGCGTAATTCCCCTTCATTTTCATCTCTTCGCTATGATTTGAGAGCATTTTGTGAGAATTTGACTATTGCATTTTGTGAAGTGCCGAGGAAGATGAAGATGATAAAGTGTTTCGCACATGGTAAAATTTCGGGGATATAAGAGATTATGTTAATTTACTATAACATTAATATAACGTGGAGTGAGATGTGAAAAATCATAATTGTCATTTTTTAACGTAAAAAATTAATAATAACACGCGTCGCATTTTTATTGGGTATGACGTGGCAAAGTGACAGATTTTGTTAATTTACTTAACAAAAAATTGATTTCATAGAGTAAACTGTTATTTTGGTATATCTTGAGAACCTATAAATCATTTTTTATACCACATTGAGTTATTTATAATTTAGACCAATTACATGGACTTATAAATTAATTTTTATACCACATAAATATAGAGTACCGACTTATAATTTAGACTAAACATAATGACTAATTTTATATTTATTCCCATTTTTAATACCCACAACCTCTAGATGGGTATCCGAAATACCGAATACCCAACCCGTGCCCACCCATAGCAACAATATATCTCTCAACAAACAGGAGTTGATGAATAGTAAGTCATATGTCAACAATCTGATTCTCCAGAAGATGGCAAAAAAGTTCGAGATGAGAATTAATGTATGCTAAGCTCATATTTTGCTCCCTCTATCTCATACTTTCTTTTTAGAAAACTGTAATTTAGTGTTAATAAGTAAACTGCAATTAGTCATTCTTTTATTTTAATTTTTTTTAAGGAAAAACTTAATAGAAGCCTATGAAATTTCATTCATTTTGAGAGAATTTAAAATGAGGAATAATAGAACAGATATATAAACAAGAGCGATAAGATTAAGGTGGTTCGGCAATATATCTACATCTACACACTAAAGCCCTATACAATGTGTTTCTTGTATCTTAACAATGTGGGATAAGAGGATGGGACTTTTATACAAGTCAATGGCCAAAGTTTCCCCTCACTTGGACAATGTGGGACAACCCACATATTATCTCTAACAATTTTGACACACTTTTAAAATTTAAAAACTCTCAATTAAATATATCGAACTTTTAATTACCTCGTTTCGTTAAATGTTTTTAAAGTTCTCAAAATATTCCTATTTTATATTATTAAAAATAAATTAGTTATCTGAGGCACGAGATTTCAACGTTTTGTGGTTATCCGAGGGATTGGACGTTTTGAGCAAATTAGAGAAATATTACACAAAGTGTTCACCTTTTCTTCTCTAATGTTTATCCATCTACCTGCGTACGTCATTCTTGTGAGCCATTTGAAAGTGTAATTTGGATAACTTAAGTTCATTGATCGGACTAATGCAAAGCTGACAGCATTTGGATAATATTACTGCTACTTTTTTTTTGTTTTTTTTGTTGGTATTTTCAAATCTGGATTGACATTGACAGTTTAATTCAAGTCTGTTTTTAAGTCAATCTGGATTAGCGATTAAACTCAATCTGTTTTAATTTGATTTGTCAATACTGTCGGTTCAGTGGATTATATACATTCTTCTCTCATTCTCTTATTTTTTAAAACAATCATTTGATATGTGGAGTTCATGCGTGGAGGTCACATGGGGTTTATGAGACTTTTATAACCCCATAAGATTTAATGGTAGTTTTAAAAAGTGAGAAGATAGAAAAAGAACCAAGAGGAAAAGTAACATTACTTTTTTATTTTATTATTATTATTATTATTTTAACTCATTTAAGATAAAGCAAAGCAAAACTGAAATGGGAATGCTAAGTCTTTGCATAGTGTTTTGTGAGTGTTTTCTTGATCATATGTGAATATTATTTGTTGGGATTATTTCACATCAGTTGAAAAATGGGGTTGATGGTCAGTTTATAAGTGTGAAGGAAAGCCTCACCCTTTTGAGCTAGCTTTTGAGGTTGAGAGAGATCCAAGACTACCTAACACTGATATTAGAACCCAGGTTTACTAATAAGTCTCGGCCTAACAGTTCACAGGAGAAACAGGTTGTCCCTGCTCCGACCTAGGGCCCGATGTGTGAGGGAGAGATTGTTGGAGTTATCCTACATCGGTTGTGAGAAAGGGCTGATGGTCCCTTTATAAGTGTGAGTGAAGCCTCACCTCTTGAGTTAATTTTTAGGGTTGAGATAGGTCCAAGACTACCCAACATTATTGTCTATAAAAACAAAAAAGAGACTAACCCTCATTTATCTCACTCAATTTTTAGAAAATAATATTTGCCTAAGATTAGAAGAATACTAGGAAAACACCAAGAAAACATCTAGCATTTCCAAAAAAAAAAAAAAAAAAAAAAAGGTTTATCTGGCCTATTACCGTAACAAAAGGATGAAAAACAGACGTAAAAAAACAAAACAGAAAAACTGTCATTCAAATTCTGACCATAAAACCCGACCCTAACCCGAAGTTCCAAATTCCGAATATATATATTCACACGAGATCTTCGCCGATTGAACAGTGTGCTTCGTTGCTCGGGATACGGGGCTCTATTCTTCTAGTTCCCAGTTTTATGGCTCAAACCCATCTAAAGCAAGTAAATAGTTTGTACCTAAATGCTTTTTCTCTTACGACCCAAAACGAGGTTCAGCCTTCAGGTTCCTTTTTGGTGCTTGATCTGTGTGGACGACGAGGCTATCAACCTTTATTTATTTATTTATTTTTTTTCAAAAAATATATATACCACTAGTTAATTATTTGTGCTTTAGATCCTGTCATTCCTTCACCCCAATACCCTAAAATTGGTATATATATATTATATTAAAGAGGAATCTATAAGAGAAGAGCCTATAATTAATTGCGACAAAGTGCGTTCTATTTTCTAGACAAGCGCGTTTAGTTATATGTCTTCTAAACTACCTTCAAAAACTGCAAATAACAAATAATCGTTTCTAAACACTACTTAGAAGTATAACGTTACGTTTCCTGATTTTACGTTGATATTGTTTTCTAAAAAAACAGAAAAAAAAAAACTTACCTTACCATTTTTGTTTTCTTTCTTTACCTATAAATTTTATTGAAACTTGGAAAAGTATACAGAAAAAGATAATTCTTTTTTATTGTATAGTATTTTTTATTTTCTGTGTTTCTGTTCTTCCATTTCTTTTTTTTTTTTTCTAATTTATATATTATTTTTTATTCAAATTGCTTATTTTCTCTTTTGTAAATTTTACATTGAATTCAGTAAAATGATAGTGTGAGAGAGAATTTCTAATTGTTGTTTTTGGTATGAGGTATAATGATTTTTTTTTGCGTTGTTGTCCGTTGAGTAGGATTTTTTTTTTATTTTTTTTATTTTGGCAATATACTTTGTATACGTGCTTAATTGATGGACGATATGAGCTTTCAAGGTTTTATTAGAACTGAAAAAAGTATACATGAAATACAATTCTTTTTTATTATATTAATATTTTTCATTTTTTCCTTTTTTTTTTGTCTTTAGTTTCCTATAGTTTGTTCTTCCATTTCCATTTTTTGTCCTTAATTTCTATTTTAATTCAAATTGATTATTTTTTCTTTTGTAAATATTACATTGAATTCAAAAAAATGATGAAAAGAGAGTTTTTTTTCGTACAAGGATGATATTTTAGTTTAAGCTATTGTTCATTGAGTAACATTTACAAAAAAAAAATTAGTACAAGGTATGTCGATTTTTTAGTTTAGATTGTTGTAAAATTGAGTAGTTTTTTTTGTAATGCACATTTTTTACGTACTTAATTGATAGACAACAATGGGTTTCAAAGTTTTTATAATGTATTACCATTTTTTTTCCTCCTTATAATTGTTTACGGGATTTTATCGAGTTTGTTTCTGAGTAGCTTATTAATTATTTAATAAGAGAAATAGGCTTTGGGCAACAATATGTTATTTCAAGAAGTCCAAATGACTCACAAAAAAAAAAAAGAGTTTAACCATAGATAATCTCGTTGTTATAAATATTGGCATGACTCATTTAGGTACTTATATGATTTTTAAAATTGGGTTTTTATTGCGGATATAATTAAATGGTTGTCTTGAATGGTTATATAGCCGAAAAAAGTATGGCTTCAAAGTAATGGGATGTAACTAGCACTATAAGCATTTTAGATATTTTTTAACCGTTCAGGCCAGATCTCCGTTCAGAAAATTGATTACTAATAATCTTTTAAATACTTTTTACTAAGCTGCGCATAACACGGGTTGTAAGCTAGTTTATTTTAACTCTAGAAGAGACCATTTACAAAAGGACATTCCCATCCATAATAACAAATTAACAGTTATAACTGTTTTTCGAATTGACTTATTCAAACAAAAGGCTCTAATTCTCTCTTATTCTGAGGCTCTCTTGCACTATACTCTCCCAAAAGAATACGCACCATGAAGAGAGCACAACAAATTAAGAAAAAACGAAAAATTAGCATCCCCAAAAAGACCCACAGAATTATTACACCATTTTCTTCAGCGGCCAAGACCTTCCTTAGGCGTCAAGGTACCGGCTGAGTAATGGCCGCGGCTCGGCTTCTCCTCCGGCCGTCCTTTTTCTTATCCATTTTTTTGGTCCTTTCTCCTATCACATGTTCAATGACCGAATCCGAAGCATTGCTGAAGCTGAAGAAGTCGTTCACAAATGCCGATGCTCTCAATTCTTGGATGCCCGGCTTGCCGCCTTGCAATGGTGCCTATTGGGTTGGACTGGTTTGTTATGATGGGATTGTGACGGGTCTTCGGCTTGGAGGAATGGGTTTATCAGGGAAAATAGATGTCCATGCTTTGCTTCAACTTCCGGGTCTTCGAAGTATTAGCCTTATGAACAATACATTTTCGGGTCCGATACCGAAATTCAGCGAGTTTAGTGTTTTGAAGGCCATTTACTTGTCAAGGAATCAGTTTTCGGGTGAAATTTCATCAGATTATTTTGCAAAAATGAAGTCCCTAAAGAAAGTTTTCCTTTCTGATAACAAATTTACGGGCAAAATCCCTTCTTCGTTGGCTAAACTTCCGAGTCTCGTTGAAGTACGTCTTGAAAACAATCAATTCAATGGAAGTATTCCTACTCTTGATCAACCAACATTGTCCACAATCAACGTGTCAAACAACAAATTGGAAGGGGAAATCCCGGCTAATTTATCAAGATTTAATGTGAATTCGTTCGCGGGAAATGCTGGCCTTTGTGGAGGAAGTTTGGGCGAGTGTCGAAAGGCAGTTGATCAGCAAACACATAAGAATGGTTCCAATAGGATGATTGCTGCAATCATAATAACAGTGGTGGCTCTTGTATCAATTGTTGTTGTGATCATTGTAAGATTAAAGCCAAAGCCAAAGCCAAAGACAGAGGAATTCGATGTGTTTGAGGTACATGAGAAGGGAAGTGCTGATGAACCGGTTGAGGTGCATGTGTCTCAATCCGGGCGAAATAAGAAAGAACCCTATACAATCCGAAGGGGGGGCAGTAGCTCATCAAGCCGTAGGGCATCTAATCACAGCAAGGGCGGCGGCGGCGGCATGGGAGAGCTAATTGTGGTGAACCAAAAAAAGGGTATCTTTGGGTTGTCAGATTTGATGAAGGCGTCGGCAGAAGTTCTTGCAAATGGGGTACTGGGGTTTTCATACAAGGCCGTGATGTCTAATGGGGTGACAGTGGTTGTGAAGAGGATGAAAGAGATGAATGCACTTGGAAGAGATGCGTTTGATGTAGAGATGAGGCAGCTTGCAAAGTTCAGACACCGGAATATCTTGACGCCTTTGGCTTACCATTACCGGAAGGAAGAGAAGCTATTGGTCTCTGAGTACATTCCGAATGGCAGTTTACTCTATCTATTGCACGGTAGGAATTCATGAAAACATTCTTAATTTTTTATTTTTCTATTGCATAGTAGGAATCTCTTTTTCTTTTCTTTTTTTCTTTTTTCTTTTTTGTTCTTTTTTTGAATGAATAAGCTTCATTGAAAACCAACAAACTGAAAACACGCAAACCAGGCTAAAACCAGACACGATTGCCCACCCCACTGAGACAAATTTACAAACATCTGGACAAGGACAAAAAAAAAAAAAAAAAACCAAAACAAAACAAAAGAAACCATTACCAAAGTACTTTATCTTGCAAAAAATCCAATTTCCACATAGTTTCTCATTGATTGCAGACTTCTTGAACTTAGAAATTCCCACTACACGGGTAGGAATCTCAATATTAATGTTGCAATATACTTGTTTAGGTGATCGTGGAGTGTCGCATGCTGAGCTCAATTGGCCTACTCGTTTAAAGATTGTTAAAGGAATTGCCCAAGGGATGGGTTATATTCACACAAAGCTTACTTTCTCTAATATTCCCCATGGAAATCTCAAGTCCAGCAATATTCTTCTCAGCCCTGATTATGACCCATTGCTCTCAGACTATGGATTGGTCCCATTGATCAACCCTGCAAACGCAGCGCAAGCATTCTTCGCATATAAGGCACCGGAGGCAGCACAGTTGGGCAAAGTATCTCCTAAATGCGACGTCTACTGCCTAGGAATTGTCATTCTTGAAATCCTCACGGGGAAATATCCTTCCCAATATCTAAACAATAATAAGGGCGGCACTGATTTAGTCCAATGGGTGGCATTGGCCATTGCTGATGGGAGAGAATCAGAATTGCTTGATCCTGAAATTGTGAGCTTTGAAAATTCGCTTGGTGAGATGGAAAGACTCCTCCACATTGGCGCAGCCTGCACTGAAAGTAACCCAGATCGACGGTTAGGCATGATGGAAGCCATTAGAAGAATAGAGGAGGTACAGGTGGAGGGAGAGGGAACCCACGATCAGGTTTCTAGAACAATGTACGTCTTGCCATCGCTTCGAGATGGGTATGCAGATTCTGTGCCACCAGCTCACGTGTTAAGAGGTTCACAAGAAAGCCTTGGGGTGAACTCTTCGAGGAGACATGGATCCGACAGCTTTTTAAGCCAATCAGGGCGTCATATTGACGATAGTTTTGCCTTTGACATCTCATAATTTGTAAAGCAGTTTCTTCTACCCTTTTGATTTGATAAAGGATCAATGATATGTTTGTATTCAACCCTGAACGGGAAATGAGTCGAAGTGGTGTTTCTCGGGAAAAAGTTTTGCATGTATACAATGTTATGTAGCCTTTTTTTTTTTTTTTTTTTTTTAACGAATTATCTCTTCATTCATATAACAATCAAATGAGGCAAAATACTCTGTACAATGCCAAAGATATAATTTAGAATTTTCACAACTCAAACATTATTTATGGCATATATAATTGCCTCTCAGGCTATTATAAAACAATATCTATGAAAAGTCACCGTCTCAATTAGTTTCAGATCTATAGCAAATTCAGGCAAATTAAGTCTCTATTCGCTGCCAGGTTCTTGATTCCTACCATAGTGACAATTTTTCTTTATGCTTAATAACTTCTCCGTCATTGGTCTATTGTTTGCTCCAAGAAAATGAATCATAAGAAAATAAAAGACCGACCGGAAACTAATTCCGTTATTTTTATGGATTCATGAAAACAAAACTTAAGAAAATGAATAAAACTTCACTCCATAGATCACTATTAAAAGCAGATATAGAGAGAATACATTCTTATTTAAAAAGAACAAAAATACAATAACAAACACCCAACACACCCTCACGCGTTCCACACGCCACCCCTGGCCAATCACGCGCCACTAAAAAGCACTCCGAAGACCATTGACACACGCGCCTTGATCGATCTATGGTGGTGGAGGGAAAAGGAAGGGGGAAGGGGAAAAGAGAAAGGGGGTGAGGAGGAGGGAGTCGTAACTCCCTCCCCCACTCTGTTATGCTCTCAGTGTGCTGCTTTATGTAACTTTAAACACATTAATTCTCTAACTTTTTCTAAAGCATGTTTTGCTTGGTATCACTTGCAAAAAATAAAAAATAAAAAAACTTGAAGCTACTAAGAATCCTTAAAAACTTGAAAAAAATTTATGAATAACAAAGGTTTAATTGGAACTAGTCCAATGCCTTCTAGCAGCACTCACAACAGCCTTATAGAAACTAATAATTTGATAAATATAGAGTAGAATTATGGTAAATATAAAGCAGAATAATGAGAATGACATAGAGATTTAGGTGGTTCGGCATATAGCCTATATCTACATATATAGTAAAGCCTACATCTTTTCTTGATTTATGACTAGAGCACATAACTCTATTTATAGAGTTTTACATGTACTTTGAAATATTTTAAATACCAACATATTCTTTAAATTAAGGTTAACAAATATCATCTAAATCCCTTAATTTAAGAAATACAAATTAACTTTATCACAAAGGATTTATATCCTTAACAAACCTCACCAAAATAGCTTAGTTTTTAATTATTTTGATGAGCCAAAATGTTAAAAGAGTTCAAAATCACACTCCATTTGCCTAAGCATTTTGCTAAAAACTTTTGCTCAGCGTGAATAGTGCTAAGTTGATTTGTTGAATACTATTCACTCACCAAAAATTAAAATTTACTCTATCTTTGCTCTTTTCTCTATCTCTCAACTCAATGCCCCTTGCACGGCAACAAACATAAGAGCACATCCACCATGCGGCATGGTGGCCGTTGATACACACGGCGCCACCCCTCTCAGCCCCAAAATTTCACTCCCCTTACTAACCTTTCCTTATCTCTCTCTCTTTTTTTTTTTTTGACGCCCAATGCCCTACGTCCGCTGAATCTCAAGCAGGATTGTCCATCTAGAGCATTAGAGCTAATGAGCTATGGCTTTCTTCTTCTCCGATTTGCCTTACTAGCCGGATCTCATTTTTTTGTCTTTCTTCTTCTCCAATTTGACTTGTCTTTCATTTTTGTCGTAAAAATGTGTTCATGATATTTTCATAAAGAAAGAACAAAAATAATATTTAAACGAAATAGTCAAAGTGAATATATGAAAATTTCTTAGCTTAATATATTATAATCACTTGAAAATTACAATGGAGAGGCACACGGCCTTATATACACACTAGGTTTTGCTATACAAAGTTACAATCTAGAGTATAAGAATAATATACATGAGATTACAAATATTGATTGAGAGAAGATTCTTTGGATTGTGAATCACGAGTATCTTTCATGTTTAGCTCTAAAGAGGTTGCATGCAATATTCTCCTCTCTCTGTTAGGCTTGCCTTGATCGTCACACTTTGACAGCTTGTCAACTACTGTAGCTGTAGTGGGGTTCTCCTTTCCAGAATTAGTGAGATTCTTTCCATCTTGAGGTAATTTGATTTGATGAAGGTTTGCACTGTGACTAAACTTCTTGTTGTCATAAGTGACTGCTTTGCTATCATGGAGGATTCTCTTGCTGTCATAAGTGGGCTGCTTGTCATTCACGTTAACATCCCCCCGCAAGTTGATAAGGGGTGAAACCACCATCAACTTGGACTTTAAGAGTAGAAATTGAGCTGAGGATAGACCCTTGGTAAATACATCTGCCACTTGATCACCAGTAGAGATAAACTTGAGTAAGACATCACCATTAAGCACTTTTTCTCGGATAAAGTGATAATACTTCAATGTGTTTAGTGCGAGCATGATAGACAGGATTAGTGGCTAAGGCAAGAGCACTAAGATTGTCACACCAAAGAATAGGAGCATTTGAAAGGAGTACTACGAGTTCTTTGAGGAGCCAAAATACCTTAGCTGTAGTAATGGCAAGGGAATGGTATTCAGCCTCAGTACTGGACCTTGAAACTACTGGTTGCTTCTTGGCACTCCAGGAGATAAGACAATCACCAAGGAACACAACAAACCCAGTGGTGGAGCGGCGGTCATTAGGGTAACCTGTCCAATCGAAGTCACAAAAGGCATTGAGCTGCAAATTACTCTTAGTGTAATGAATACCATGATCAGAAGAACCTTTGAAGTAGTGCAAAACTCTTTTAGATGTTGTCCAGTGAGTAGAGGAAGGAGTATGCAAATGTTGACATAACTAATTAACAGAGTAAGCAATCTTTGGCCGTGTGAGCGTACAATACTGCAGGGCTCCCACTATTTGCCGATAAGGAGTAGGATCAGCCATAGGGTCACCATCAAACCTATATAACTTGGAACTAGAGGGACATGGAGACTTTGCAGGCTCGACCCCATCCATATGTGTTTTAGTGAGCAATTCGGATATGTATTTTTTTTGACAAAGATGAAGTCCATGCTTGTGGCGTGTAACCAGGATGCCAAGAAAATAGTGCAAGGGACCTAAATCCTTCAAAGGGAATTCATGTTGAAGTTGAGTAATCATATATGTGATCAATGAGGGATGAGTTCGTGTAATAATGATATCATCCACATAGACTAACATATAGAGATGAGCTTGACCATGACAATAAATAAATAATGAAGTATCTACCAAGGAAGATACAAAACCAAGATCAAGGAGAAAGGTAGACAATCTAGTGAACCAAGCTCGTGGAGCTTGCTTGAGACCATAAATAGCCTTGTGGAGACGACAGACTTGCTTAGGATGATTCTTATCAATGAAGCCCTGAGGCTGTTCCATATAAACTTCTTCAAGTAAAAAACCTTGTAAGAAAACATTAGATACATCCAATTGACAAATTTCCCAATCAAAGTGTACTGCCAACACCAAAATAACTCAAATAGTAGAGGGTTTGATAACTGGACTAAAAGTTTTAGTCTAATCTATCCCACTGAGTTGATCAAACCCTTTTGCAACCAACCATGCTTCAAACCTTTCCACATAACCATCAGCCTTGCGTTTAATTTTGTACATCCATTTGTTTATGATGATATTCTGGTTTGGAGGTCTCAGCCTCTCGGGCACAAAGTCCATGTTCCATTAGATATGAGGGTTGCATACTCAAGTTACATAGCATCCCTCCATCGTGGGTCAAGAGCAGCCTTGTTGTAGGTGACTGGTTCATTCTCAGGTTGAATGGTATGGAAAAGCTGGTAATTAGCAAAGTTCTTAGGTCTAAGAGAGCCTGTCCGGGACCTGGTGATCATTGGATGCGGAGGTGGTGGCAAGGGCAGTTGTGATTGGTCAAGTGATGCATGGGGTGAGGTGATAGTGGGAAAAGGAGAGGCAGGGGAACCTAAAGTTGTAGGGGCAATGGGCTCAACTGAAGGGGTTGAGGTTGAGGCTGAGTCAAAGGTTGTACCTAAAGGAGTAGGAGATGTGCTAGATGATTCATGTTGAGCATGCTGAACAAATTGAGTAGGGATATTAGAAAAACCAGGTTGTAAGGGAGGGTTAGTAGCAAAAGGAATTGTAATAGGGAGAATAAATGGAGCATCGCCTTGAGCACTAATCTTGGATGGGAGCTGTGAAGTGGTTTGATCTTTTGCAGGAAACAAATTTTCATTAAAGATGACATGTCTTGACAAATAAACTTTGTTAGGAACAGGATTCAAACATTTATATATAGCATACTTGTACTCTAGGAAAATGCAAGGTTTTGATCTATACTTTAATTTGTGTGTTCCATAGGGTCTAAGAAGAGGGTAACAGAGGTAGCCAAAAACTCTAAGGTTTTGATAGTCAAGTTCGAGTTTGAGATAAATAGACTTATACTTAAGAGTTGGTGTAGGGAATCTGTTTATCACATACACGGCAGTTAAAAAGACATCTACCCAATATCTATTGCAGAGATGTGAATGAGCTAGAAGAGTTAATCCAGTTTCTAAGATGTGTCTTAGTTTTCTTTCTGCAAGACCATTTTGAGAAGAAGTATGAAGACAAGATTTCCTATGCAAAATACCATTCTTGGTTAGGAAAGATTGAAAGTGAATGGATGTATATTCCCCCCCACCATCTGATTGAAATTGTTTGATTTTGGTAGAAAACTGATTTTCAACTAAGAGCTTAAATTTTACAAAGGTGTCAAAGACTTCAGATTTGTGGTAAAGGGGATACATTCAAGTGTATCGAGAGTAATCGTCTATAAAAACCACATGATATTTGCATCCACTAATAGATTGAATTGGGGAAGTCCATATGTTAGAGTGAATTAATTCTACGGGGTGCAGGGAGACTCGGTTGGATGCTTGAAAAGGCTGCCTCTTACTTTTGCCAAGTTAACAAGAAATACAAGCATAAGTTTTATTGAAATTGGAAATTGAAACGCACAAATTTGTATTCTTAACAACACGATTGACAATCTCTAAAGAAGGATGTCCTAGTCTAAAATGCCACACTAAAGATGTGGTCCTTATTCCTATCAAAGCAGCAAATGTCTTGGTCCCTTTATGAAGATTTCTTCCAAACCGCAATGGGTATAGGCTTTCACTCCTCCCTTCTAGTAGTACCGTGTGAGTCAGTAGGTCCTTGACATAATAATGAGAATCAGTTAGGATAAAATAATAGGAATTGTCAAGACAAAATTTTTGTATTGAAAACAGGTTGGTAGAGGCTTGTGGACAATGCAAGATGTTATTGAGTTTAAAAAAGGAATCAAGAGTATGGATAAGAGATGAACTAGTGTTTGCTATAGCAAGAGCAGTCCCATTCCCCATTGTGACATCTTCAGTCTCTTGGAATGGTTGCTGGACTTGTAGGTTTTCCAAGTCATTGGTGATATGTGTGTTGGCTCTACTGTCTGCTAGCCACTATTGGTCCTCATAAGCAACATTAGTGTGTGCTACCATGGCTGCTAGCTGTGGTGGAGGATTCATTCCCTGAAAAGCATAACCCATTCGATGCTAGGAGTCAATGGCTAGATGACTAAGCTTACCACATATTTGACAAGGTACTCATGAATTGTTGGCAAATGAGTTCCCCTGCATAGGGCTATTGTGATTCTACTGTATAGAGCTATTGTGATATGATATGTTGGTAAAAGGAGCCCTCTGATTGGAGAAGTGACTTCCTTGAGGCTGCTGCTGATATGGGTGGTTGGAGAAGGAGGAATTGCCTTGATTGAACTGAGGATTGTACTGCTGAGGTCCTCAAGTGAGCTACTGATAGTGGGCACGTGGTGGTGGGAAACCACTGCTAGGTCTGTTGTGGAAACTTCTAGGTGCATACTTGGAGAATGAAGGGGCTCTACCTCTGGTGAATGGAGGTTGTGCAGGTCTACTTGCAGTGAGAGCAAAGGTGGAGCTGTCTATGGCCTTTTTCTACTACTGATTCAGCAACATCTTATGGCCTAGTAATTGGTCCTGGAAATCTTTAAAGCTGAGGTTGCTCTCCCAGGTTGCAAAGGAATAGGTGGTGATGAAGCTAGTGAATGATGTATTCAACCCATTGATGATGTAGGCAATGAAATCGTTATCATCAATAGGCTTTCCTGCGGCAGTAAGTTGATATGCATATTATTTGGCATTCTGTAAGTAATCTGAGGCTGACTGTGGACCTTGGGATAGGTTCTGCAATTGCTACTTCAAGTGTGTGATTCTGGATTTGGATTGTGAGGCAAACTTGGTTGCAAGGGCTGTCTATGCCTGTCTTGAGGTATTTAGTCCATTAACTATGGCTAATACCTTTTCAGTTAGAGGTGCAATAATAATACTAAGGATCCATTGATCCTTTTTGTGCCAGGTATAAAACTCTGGATTGGGAATCTCCATCTCTTCATCATTAGTGATAGTCTTCTGAGAGCATGGTTCTGAACCATCAACGATACCCATCAGGTTATGGGTATGCAGTATAGGAAGTACTTGCGTTAATCGCATGAGGTAATTGTTGTTGTCAAGTTTGAGGGAGCCATTCTAGTTGGTGTTTAGTAGAGTAAGGGTGAGGGCAGTGTTTGAGGATGGAGCATCAATAATGAAAGTATGGATCAATGCAAGAATTTGCGTATGCTTAGAGAGGCTCTGATACTATGAAAATTTCTGAGCTTAATATATTGTAATCGCTTGAAAATTACAAATGGAGAGGCACACGGCCTTATATACACACTAGGTTTTGCTATACAAGGTTACAATCTAGAGTATAAGAATAATATACATGAAATTACAAATATTGATTGACAGAGGATTCATTGAATTGTGAATCATGAGTATCTTTCTTGTTTAGTTCTAAGGAGGTTGCATGCAATATTCTCCTCTCTCTGTTAGGCTTGCCTTGATCATCACACTTTGACAGCTTGTCAACTACCGTAGCTGTAGTGGGGTTCTCCTTTCCAGAATTAGTGAGATTCTTTCCATCTTGAGGTAATTTGATTTGATGAAGGTTTGCACCATTACTAAACTTCTTGTTGTAATAAGTGAATGCTTTGCTGTCATGGAGGATTCTCTTGCTGTCATGAGTAGGCTGCTTGTCATTCTCATTAACAATATATAGCTAAAATGTTAAGACTGATGTAGGTGCTTTGAAAAATTAGATAGTTAAAATAGAGAAATGTATTTTTTTAGTTATTTTGACTAGTAAATTTGGTGAGGCTGTTACGAATGCTCAAAGGACTAACTTCTTGTCGAAAATAGTGGTCGCCTGAATTAGGGGTTGGCATGAGCCATGACTAGAGTGGGTCGATGATGGTAGGGATTTTTCACCTACCATCCGGAGTTTGTTAGTGAAGTCGATAATTTCATTGACTTCGTTCCGACTTGGCCTATTTCGTTTAATACCATCACCGGTGAATCGGTGGCAGTGATAGTTGAAAAGCAGTTAGAGAGAGAGAAAGATTTTGGTTGATTAGGAGTTAAAAATTAGTAAAATCACAATAACTCACAATATTTCTTATTATTTTGAACAAACATGATTCACTACACAAACAGCAAAGATAAGTTCTAAAATGAAAGCTAAATAGGAAAAAAAAAATCAACGTTTGACATTGATTTTTTTTTAAAAATAATAATTAAATTAAAATTAAAAATTTAGACATTTTGCTTTAAGGTATAATGCGCAATGCACAATTTCGTTGAGCTTTCAAAAGGCGTGACACCAATTAAGGCTTTTACCTTAAAAAATAAAATAAAGAAAAATTTGGTGTGATTACAAAAAATAAAGAGTTAAATCCTAAAGAGGTTTTTAGTATTTATGAACAACAGTCATTACAAAAAAAATAGCATTTTCTGACATGGCTACAGTACATGTTTTGTTGCCACGTCAGAAATTTTCTGACGTTTGAATTTTAAAACGTCAGAAAATTCTGACGTGTTGAATATTGCAACGTCAGAAAAATATTACAAATTTTAAGAATTTAAAAATTATATAATTTCTGACGTGGCGACATTTACCACCTCAGAACACTATATATATAATTATGTAGATTTTTTTTTTTTTGGGGAGACTTTTCCTGTTCTGACGTGCGACACATGGCACATCAGGAAACTTCCTCGAGCCCCTCCCCGCATAGACTCGCCATGGGCGGGATTTTGAAAATTTTCCCTCATTTTATTCTTCCCTCTTCATTTATTTCCCAACACTCTCTCTCAATCTCCCTCTTCTCTGCACGGTATGTAGCTCCTCTCTAGAGGAAGAAGAAAAAGAAAAGGTGGTCAGAAAAAGAAGAGAAGCAGCAGATCGAAGAAAAGTAAAAGAAGAAGAAGAAAAAGGAAAGAAGAAGAGAAGCAGAAGAAAAAAATAAATAAAAGGAGAAGAGAAGAAGAAGAAGAAGATAAGATAAAAAGATTTTTTGGGTTTTTGAAGATATGTTGGGTTTGAGGTTTGGGTTTTTTATTTTTTGAAAACTTTTTCGGTTTGGGTTTTTGTAAATGGAGAAAAGAAGAGAGAGGCAGTGAGAAAATGGAGAAAAGGGAGAGCATGGAGAAAAGAAGCAGATCAGAAATGAAGAGAAAAAAAGAGGAGAAAAGAAGCAGCTGGAGAAACGAAGCAGCTGCTTCTTTTCTTTGCAGAGAAATTACAAAAAAATAATAATTTAAAATAATAAATTTTTTAATTGAAAAAAAAAAATTTCCAGAAATTTTTTTTTAAAAAAAAATTATTTTTAATTAGTTTTTTAAATTTTTTGACGTGCCAATTTTTTGACATGTTATATTTTAACATGTCAGAAAATGTTCTGACAAGCCAAAATTGGCACGTCAAAACAGTAACACGTTAGGAAAAAACATTTCTTTACACCTATGCTTCTGACATTCAACACACGTCAGAAGCGTCACGTCAGAAAAATTTTCTGACGTGTCAGACACCCTGACACGTCAGAAAACTCCATTGAGAAAAAAATTGTTTTTTTTTGCAGTGAGTGTAGAACTTACGCAAAGATTTGAGAAATCAAATCTCTGTACATAGTTTCTTTTTTTACATGAACGCTAGTTTTTTTTCTTCTTAAAAAAAAAAAACTTGCCTTTTTATTTTATTTTATAGTGTCAATTATTGTCTCATGCGTTGACACACACATAGTGATTGAATTAAATTTGACCAAGCAGCAAGTGAGAGATGTTTCTCTGGCTTTCATGTTTTGTTACATGAGACATACTAAAACAGTGTTTACTCTTTTGAACTCACTCACAGCTCGGCAAGAGAGACTACAAGAGAATGTGAGATTCAGAGTTCAAGAGAATAGCGTTGGCAACGACAAGAGAGACAAAGAGTGAATCTAGACTTCTTGTCTATTCTCAGTATGGCAACAAGAAGAGAGACTGAGTTTCAGTGTTTGTGGTTTGTATTTCTTGAATGGTCAACGGTGTATCATGTTAGGTTAGGTTAAGGTTATTTTAGAAGTAATGAATACATAGGGTGGCAAAACGGCTTCTGTTTGTATGACACAAAATTGAAAGAATCGGATGATTGTGTTCTACCTCCAAATCAACAAAAATTTTAAGCAATAACTATCATAGCTAGTAATAAATTGCTTGAATACTAAATCAAACAAACACACATAACTACAACACGGTTTTTTGGTTATGAAGTTGAAAATCTCTTTGAATACATCAAAGGTCTAAAAACCACTTCATGTCAGTCAAGCCCTGAGAAATCATTATATGAAAAATCAATTATTACAAGATAAAATGCAACTCATAACCCTTTACAAAATCCTAGATCTTGTAAGACAACTAGCCACCTGCTAGCCTCTCAACCCTCCAATCTTCCTATAATGCATATCCTTACCGACCATTCGGTAGACTCTTTTTGAATAACGGTTGTGTATGATTTGTTGGCTAAACTCTCAAGAACACATCAAGTGTGGGCAAAAATCTCCAAGCTTTCGGGATATCCACACTTGGGCACACTCTTTTAGTTTTGGTGATGGATTATCCTACATACTCTCACCAAGAAGTACCCAATAACTCTTATGGAGCATATGAAAATCTCTAGAAAAAATGGCTCTTTAATCTCTTTTGAATGAGATAAAAATACATTTTTATAAATTGCTCCGCAAGCTACCATTAGAACGTCAACCGTGACGTTCTAACAATACTTCAATAGGGTTCCATTGCTAACTTTTTGATACTTGTTAGTTCCTGGGTCTTTCTTTAGATCAGGCTTCTGATGGGACTTTACAAAAAATGCTTAGGTCAATCTAAAGTTTGAACCAAATGTGTTTCTGATGCCCTTTTGATGGAGGATGGTAGAGAGGTTGAAACGTCTTCCAGTGGTGTACCGTTAGAACGACTTTGATTTCGTTTGAACGGAGAAGTAAGATATCTTCTTTCTTTCATAGGCTTTCTATTAGAACGGATTTTCCAATGTCCTTCTAACGGGAAAGGCAAAGAGAACACTTCTTTCACCAAGTTGTTGCTGTTAGAATAACCTTATAACGTGTTTCTAAAACTGTGTCACAAAAACTCCAAAAACACCTCAAAACAACCCAAAATACTTGGAAATTTTTTCAGAAGGTTTTGTGCACCAAATAAGGCCAATTAACTATTACCTAACAAAAACCCATTCAGACCTCAGCTATGCGTATGCTCTTCCCTCCCCCACTCAAATAAACCTTCTCTAACCTCCGTTTTGTTTTTCCTTTCCATTTTCTCATTAGTTTCAACAACTCTTTTGTCTAAGAGTTTACTTATTAGATTTATTCCAACTTCTTCACCTCTCCTCTACCACCTTTGCCCAGCTCTTTCTCCACTAATATTACCTACTGTGGCACGTGAATGCCATGCGTCACAATGGTGCGCGTGAGCTGCACTCTTTTTGGTAGATCCGGCAGTTCTCGACCCCTGCTCCTCTAGCTTCCTGCTTATAGAGCTTCTTTGCTATAAAGAAAAAAAAATTTAGATCTAGATGTGGACCTCATAATACACCACCCTTGTTATTTGTTTTACAATCCATGGTAGAGACTTATTATCTGCACGTAAAGTTATTTTTTAATTTTCATAGCCTTTTTATGCGGTTGGTTTCTTTTGATTGCTCAATGCACTTACAAATTTTACCATGGGCCGCTACTAACACAGTTGGGAGCTTACATCTTACTCCTTATATCTTAAGGTTCCTCTCCAATGTTAGGGAATGGATTTCTACAATGAATTATGTTATTGTTAGTCAGGGGTGTTAAGTGGGCAAGCCGCTTGCTCGCTCGGGATCAGCTCGTATAAGTTTGGTTCGTGTTCGACTCGATTATTAAATGAAACGCTTCATGAACACAAATTCTGTCTCGAATATTAAACGAAGCAAGCTCGGCTCGACTCGATTAGGCTCGTGAGCAAGCTCATATATATATATATATATATATATTAAGTAACACATAATTAATTATAAATCTCATAATTATTAAAATCTTAAAATTACATTTATATTTAAGCGTTAAAAAATGAAAATTTCTAGACCCTTCGTGATCAGAGAGAGAGAGAGCAATAATTAAAAAGACCCCGATTCAATTAAAGCAGACCAAACAAAAGGAAGAAGAATCAACCAGAAACTATTGAGGGAGATTGCGAAAGGCAGAAACTATTGAAGAATCAAATAGATCCAAACACTACCACTACCTATCTGGTGAGCGAGAGTGAGAATGTGAGAAATGAGAATTCATGTGGAAGATGCGCTATGATTGGTGAGGGAGATTGAGAGAAAGACGTTGAAAAAATATTTTTTTGTAGGGGGCATTGTCCCAATGCAGTCTAAATACAACGTATTAACTTATCCCACATTGTTAAGAAAACATCAATCCCCAAGTTTGCTTATCTATAAAAGAAAGCATATCCTCTCTCTTTGAAACCAAGTGCTTTGTTGTATTGACTCAGGCTCTATATTCAACTAGCCAGGCTAAGTAAATACTTATACGCAAGTTGGTTTCTTAAGACGTTTAAGAGTACTTGAAGTTTATTTTTTATTTTTTATTTTTTTTTAAAAAAAAACACATTAAATATAAGAGCCAACTCGTGAGCTGGCCCATCTCGTCTTATTATGAGCTCAATCTCGATTTTTTTGGTTCGGCCTTGAGCTCGGTTCAAGTAAAATTTAAACGAGCCAAGCCTGAACAAGAAAAGTTCGCTCAAGCTCGACTCGTTTACACCCCCATTTTTAGTCATTGTTTTGGTTATATGTAATTTTACTTTGCTTTAGTTTGTTGTTATAATTTTATCTTTACTCATCTAATAAAAAAGAAAAGACTAAAAATTATTTAATCATTCCCTCTTAAAAATAAAGTTGTGTGAGCTTTTCTCTTCACCCATGCTTTCGACATAATTAATTGGGTTGAGTGATCAGCAATGACTCTAATATTTCACCCCAAATGAGCAAAACCTCGATCAGAACTTTCGCCCTGATTGGATGGGCCTTCTGAAGCCCAATGAGACTTCCAAGTTCCAACTCATTTACAGAAATATTTAATATAATATTTGCTGTGCTCAGTAAAAATATATATATATAAATCTCTTTTGATTATTTATAATTTCAAAGTCAACATTTCTCTGCTTCATGAGGATAGTACAGCTGGAAATACACAGGCCACCGATTGTTCTGAAAGTCCATCCAAAATTTTGGATATATAATAATAATAATTAATTATCCGTACATTAATTTAGATTTACAATATTACAGTATTGGAGAGTGTGCAGCAATGGCAACAAAATGCTCACTCTCGCGGCCAATGCACGCTGCACCACTCGTGCAACTCCAGATTTAGAAAGAAAAAAAACATGTTTCCCCTGACCAACAAGATTTCATAAAATCTTTCCCGCCCTCTAGATTGTTGTTAATTGATAATTAAGGAGCAGTACTTGTTCTCTTATTACAAAAAAAAAAAAACATTAGAAAACTGCAATCAATACGGGGGTAGTAAAGTAATTGTGTTATACTAATTCCAATTAATTTTTATAAAAAAAAAAGTAGTGATTATTTCTTTTATTTGAATTGTATTGTATGCGTGCATGCACGTGAATGTCGGCCTATTTTGTCACTAGATCGGTTGACTTCATTAAACTTATCATTCAATTCTTTATTAATTAATGCTGTATTTATATCTGGCGCTGCAGCAGGGGTAAACAGGAATATCTGCTAATTATTCGCTTTTTTTTTTTACCTCTTTTGAAGAGAAGGGTTAGACAGAACATCAAGCTCTTTCCCAGCTGGCCTCAAGATGAACCACTTATTTATTTATTTATTAAATGTGCATATTTTTCTTTTTGACTTTAATTTGAGAGACAACAGTATTATCTGAATTGTGTAGGGGCAAAGCTAGAGCTTTGAAAGCTGCTTACAAACAATGAAAGGTCACCCATGTTAATTGTCTTTTAAATAGGGCGGCTTATTAGCTAGTCAAAGAAGCGCTGTCGCTAGGAAAGAACTTGTTCTCCTTGAGAAAATTCTTCATTGTATTCATGTTGAGCGGCGTACTTTAATTGATCATTAATGAGAAGTCACTTGGCACCTTTTTTTTAAAAAAAAAAAAAAGAAAAAGAAGAAACTATTATATGACTCTTATACAATTAAGATAATATAACATTGAAAATAATAAGTATTTGTAAAAAAAAAATAAAAAATAAAAAGGTTGTCCAGTCATTTTTGCCCTATCTCTAAAGTGGGCTTGGACATGCCCTACAATCCTTTTAAAGCAAGATGCCAGATTGGACCAACTATAAAAGATACTCCCAACTATTACCAGCGGCCAGAGCCCAAAAAGTCCAAACCAACCCCCTCCAAGAGGAGGCCCATACAAATTATACAATAAATTATATTTCTTGTTTCTTTTTTTGTTTTTGGTAAGAATTGTCTGGTTTCTTTTGGTTAACGGTGGGTTTCAACTTATATCTACCCGACTGTGAGTAACAGTGTAAGTCTGAGTGAACCCTAGCGTAACAGATTCCACCCTGGCAGCCAATGAGAGGTAAGTGTAATTGTCAAAAACAAGTCCATATTTTCTCCCTCTTCTTTCGTATCGAATTTAGACACTGAAATTTTTCAAGTCAAGACCAAAAATCTCAAGGACGACGCAAGCAGCCATTCCAACCCCAGAGCTCCACCACCATATTACTCTCTCTCTTTCTCTCTCTCTCTGTCTCTCTCTTTGCTATTCCCACTCCAAATATCAGAGAAAAAATAAGACGAAAAGTAGAAAAAAGAAGACGAAAAGTAGTTATTGTTCTGTTCTTTAATGGAGCCGCCGGAGGATAAGAGAGCACCGTTGGATGCGGCGGAGGAGGTAATTCTTCGGTGGGACTCAACGGCGTCGGAGGAAGCGCGGGAGAGAATGATATTTGAATCCGATCGCCAAGAGGTCGATCGCTACTTGCAGGCCGTCGATGAAATCCAACTGTCACTGTCGTCGGTGTCTCTCTCCGGCGACGAGCAGCAAAGCGGAAACAAGGCCAACTCGACCATTCAGATCGCCATGGCTCGGCTCGAGGACGAGTTCCGCAACATCCTCCTCAACCACACCTCTCCGATCGAGCCCGACTCCTTCGACTCCACTGCCCTCTCCGCCGATCCTGGCTCCTCCAGCCGCTCCTCTATCGACACTCCCTCTGCAGAGCTCGACGAGCTCGACGATGACCATCTGAACGAGGAAGATCTCTCGGCAAGCAGCGACAGATCGAGTTACAGGTCCACGAGCAGCATCCGCGAGATCGATCTAGTGCCGTCGGAAGCGGTGCTCGACCTCCGGAGCATTGCCGAGCGGATGGTCTCCGCCGGTTACCTCCGCGAGTGCATTCAGGTCTACGGAAGCGTCCGGAAATTGGCCGTTGACGCGAGTTTCCGGAGGCTGGGAATCGAGAAGCTGAGTATCGGAGACGTGCAGAGGTTGGAGTGGGAGCAGCTGGAGACGAAGATCCGACGGTGGATACGCGCCGCGAAGGTCTGCGTTAGGGTTGTGTTCGCGAGCGAGAAGAAGCTCTGCGAGCAGATATTCGAAGGGATCGGAACCGCTGTGGACGACGCGTGCTTCATGGAGACGGTCAAGGGTCCGGCGATCCAGCTCTTCAACTTCGCCGAAGCGATCAGCATAAGCCGGCGGTCCCCCGAGAAGCTGTTCAAGATCCTCGACCTCCACGACGGGTTGATGGATTTGATTCCAGACATAGACGTCGTGTTCGAATCCAAATCGTCCGAGTCGATTCGGGTTCAGGCGGCGGAGATTTTGTCTCGGCTGGCTGAGGCGGCGAGGGGGATCCTATCAGAGTTCGAGAACGCAGTGCTCCGGGAGCCGTCAAGGGTTCCGGTGCCGGGCGGGACGATTCACCCGCTGACGAGGTATGTGATGAATTACATAAGCTTGATTTCGGATTACAAGCAGACTTTGAATGAGCTTATCGTGTCGAAACCGTCTACCGGGACGAGGTATTCGAGTGATCCGACGACTCCGGATATGGAGTTCGCGGAGCTGGAGGGGAAGACCCCTCTGGCGCTCCATTTGATTTGGGTGATTGTTATTTTGCAATTCAATTTGGAGGGCAAGTCGAAGCACTACAAGGATCTTTCCTTGGCCCATTTGTTTATGATGAACAATGTGCACTACATTGTTGAGAAGGTGAAAGGATCGCCGGAACTGAGAGAAATGATCGGAGACGATTACCTGAAGAAGCTAACGGGGAAGTTGAGGCAGGCGGCGACGAATTATCTGAGGGCCACTTGGGTGAGGGTGTTGTATAGTCTCAGAGATGAGGGGTTACACGTGAGTGGGAGTTTTTCATCTGGGGTCTCCAAGAGTGCTTTGAGAGAGAGGTTTAAGTCGTTCAATGCCATGTTTGAGGAGGTTCACAGGACTCAGGCCACATGGTTGATACCCGATGTTCAGCTCAGGGAGGAGCTGCGGATATCCATATCGGAAAAGTTGATCCCGGCTTATCGGTCGTTTCTTGGGCGGTTCAGGAGCCATATAGAGAGCGGAAAGCACCCGGAGAATTACATCAAGTACTCGGTGGAGGATTTGGAGGCTGCTGTCTTGGATTTCTTCGAGGGTTTTCCAGTATCCCAGCACTTGAGGAGGAGATCTCAGTGAGGGATTGAAGTTGAGTTTTGTGAGTTAGAAAACTAGGACTCAAAATTCTTTTAATTTTTTGTGGAGTATTTGGGTGATGTGGTGCTGGTCAATCTGTGGGATTTCCTGAGCTCTCTGATTCTTTTGACATTTTCATCATTCAATATTCTGTGGGTTGGACAAGATCAACTTCTTTGGGGACTCTCCCGAGAAAGCCAATTCCCTCAGCCTGAATGCTTCTGCCCTGTAAGCATGTGATTTGTTCTCTTACAATTCTAGATTTTGTTTCATTTGTTTATATTGGAATTGTTGCATGTGTGTTTTTCTTTTCTTTTCTTTCCTTTTTTCAACTCTGTAATGTCAGCAAGCAGTTTCCTTTTATAGATTCAGATGATTCTTGTACAGTTTTTGCACTTTTGGCTCTTGGTAGTATAGGAAATGGAATCTCATATAAGCATTGACAGTCTGAAAGTTTCCTTTTCAGGCTTCGCATGACTTCTATTCCATGTAATGTTTCCAGCCTTGATGAGTTGAATATCGAAAATGGAGTATTAGATGCCTAATTGAGAATTGCTTTAAGATGTTTACTAGGTAAAACCATGTATGAGTTCAAATTTGGTATAAGTTGATTGCTTTACACGGGTCCGGAATTTTTCCTTCCGTGGTGGGTACACGAGGTGACCTACCTTAGGGGTTTCGTAGTCAAAAAAATTGGTATAAGTTGATCATCCCGGCAGCTACTTATCTAGTTGCTTGGTCTGTTCACCTGTCTCCTTCCAAGCTGCATCCCCTGTATTATTGAGGTACTTGTAAATAATCAATTTTCAGCTAGGAATTTCCTGGTACAATTAGTTAGTTTTTTTATTCCTTTAGCTTGCATCTTTATGTAATTGTGATTCAAATATTCATGTTAACAATAAATTACATACTTTGATATTCATCCAAATAAAATGGTGTGATAATTACAGGTGCTTTCTCAAAATAGCAAAACGTTATATATGCTCTGTTACTTTAAAAGGAGCAGTCAATTTAGAGCTTTCTTAAAATCTCGTATAAAGTCTAGTTTTGGTTAGTAAGTTAACAATGTGGAATTTAACACTCATGAATATCTTTTTTAAACTGTCAATTTTATATGAGTTACTCATCTTTTCAATATGAGACCGGAATGTTATAGTTGATGTAGTTGGAACTTGTATTGGTATAACTCTTTTCTCTCTGTTTTTTTATTTTTTATTTTTTTTCTTCCGGTTGGCCAGCCTCTTCCTACCTCACCCTAAACTTAAGCTCAAGAGATGGAACACAGGTTCAGCACCCAAGTTTGGAAGTGGGGTAGCTAGGGCTCAGAACTGGCTCTTGGAACAATTTACAGAAAATCCAAGAGATTGGTGCCATATCAGCATGAAGATATAAGATATTAATGACAATTAGCAAAGAATTGGATATTTCTTTCTCTTTTTGATTTGGGAGGTGGAAGATGTGCTTCAAGAGTGTCGATATAAACAAGGCATCATATACCTCCTTTTCAGGGTTATCATGTTGAGTACACAAGTCTAGTGAAAAAAAAAAAAAAAAGCCAACCATGTTTTGGTGCCTCATGGAGAAGAAAATTTGAGTATAGCGTGTTATGCAATTTTTTTTTTTTTTTACCTCTTTTTTATGAAAGATTTTAAATCTTAACAATTAAAAAAACTACCACCGTATATATATATTTTCCTTTATATAATTCCAATATGAATAGAGAAATGATTCACGTCTAGGGGTGTTAAGTAAGCGTAGCTCTCGTGACTTCACTCAGGCTCGGCTCATATAAGCTCGGCTCAACTCGATTATTAAATGAGGCATTTCGTGAACACAAATTTTGGCTCGAATATTAAACAAAACAAGCTCAACTCAACTCGGTTAGGCTCGTGAGCAACTTGTATAAGGTTTGAATTAGTAGTTGTTTACATGGTTGCTTATATATATATATTTTTTTCTACTAGCATCCTTTTATTATAAAAGGATGTATAACTTCTCTCTTCAAAACCAAGTGTTTTACTGTATTGACTCGTACTTCATACTTAGCTAGCCAGACTAAGCAAATGTTCATATGCAAGCTGTCTTTTTGAGCCGTTTAAGAATATTTGAAGTTTAAATTTATAATAAAAAAATTAAATTAAATAAAATATAAGAGCCAGCTCATATTATGAACTCGAGCTCGGGCTCAATTTTTTGACTTATTCTTGAGCTTGGTATGAGCTTGAGTAAAATTTAATTAAGCCGAATCCAGATAAAAGAAGCTTGCTCAGACTTGACTTGTTTACATTTTTATTCACGTCAATATTTTTAAAATATTTTTCTCTTATTTTACAAATTTAATAGATTAATTATTAAATTTATTGATAAAAGAGTATGAGTGAAAGGACTTTTGAAGGTTAAAAGGTCCCAGGAGTTGTGAGCGATGATGGGGGTTGGGGATGATTATTGGAAAAACTGTTTCACATTCTGAGTGACGGCCACTTGCAGGGAAAGTTCAGGAGGATTCCTTTGAAAGGTGAGGGGGAGTTTAGGTGTTAGTGGGTGTTTCTCTAGTAAGGTGTGAGTGGAAAGACCTTTTGATAAAAGTCAAAACCTTTAATCCTATGTTTCAGGTGCTTCTACTCACAAGCTTTGGTTTGTGTCCTTTATAGGTGCGCTTGCTTTGTAGGTGCGCACATTGTCGTAAGGCAAGGTGTTGCGCAATTTCATTTGCTTGTTATGCGTCACTTTCACTTTCACTTTCACTTTCAGCTTGTGCTATAGTTTGTTCGACCGTACAAATTTAAATGGAAAACTTTACTTAATTTTTCAGAACTTTCATTATTTTTATAAATTCAGTTCAAAATTTAAAAATTTTTAATTTAGTTTATTAAAATTTAAAAAATTTTCAAATTCACTATTCCTGTTAGAGCATTCTTTGCAGTCTCATCAAAATCATTTTTTAGTTATTTTAGTAAGGCAATTTGGTAAAAGTGACTAAATTCCTTACTTTTCAGCCTCACCATTTTAACCCAAAATAAATGATGAGTAAATAGTACTCACTATCTGTAGTGAGTACTATTTACTCACCAAATGAATAAGAAATAATATAAATTTTCTCCCATTCCTTATTCTTGGAAAAAAAATAAAAAATAAAAATACAGAAATATCTAAAAAAAAATATTTAAATGGAATAGTAAAAATTGATAGTTAAAATAGTGAGGCTGCTAGAAGTACTTTAAAAAAGTGGGTAGTTAAAATAGAGAAAAAATATATTTTTAGTTATTTTGGTGAGGCTATTTGTAGTTAAATTACACTGTCAAATGGTAAAATGATTATTATACCCCTATAAACTTTATAAAATTACAAAATCACCCTTAAATTACAATTTTTTTTTTTTAAAAAAAAAAAAATATATATATATATATATATATATAGGAAAAATACATTGGTATTTTGGGAAATTTTCACCCATTTGTTAGGATTTGACATAAAATCCTAATAGATGGGTAAGAGTGCAAATTTTGTAAAGTTTCATATACTAAATTGAGATTTTTTGAACTTTAAGAAGAGATTAGAAAAGCAATGAAAGTTCATGGGATTAATTGAAGTTTTATCAATTTAATTTCAATATTTTTAAGAGAAAGAAAAAGTGAAATTAAATCTGGTGTACTCAATCTCATAAATCATTTCACATTTTTACTCTTTGATATAAAGCGGATTAAAAAAAGGGGGAAAGAAATGTATCACAAAGAGTGCCAATCTTTGCAAGGTGCATATGCATCACCTTGCAATTGCAAATATGTTTACTACACTACTTAAAGAAACAGAAAGAAATCCAAAAGTATAAAGCGGATGATCTGTCATCCTTGAGAGTGACTTGTTTGGCGGATTATGGTTGCCCTTTAAAATTCAAATCTTATCTTAGCATGGTCCATGGATTGGCAGATTTCCCTCATAATCTCCGATTATCTTATCTTCCATCCCACCTTCTTCTCCTTAAGCCATAATTAATGATAGAGGCAAAGCAACCTTTGACCCAATTTCCCTATTGTTGACATGAACCAAAGGGAAACGACAGGCAACATGCGCATTGAAAAAGGAAGAGGTCTGGCAGGTGAATCAGCAGGCCCAGCACCCCAGTGCAGCATTCACAACTTCCCTAATCCTACTACTTAAGATTTTTCCTTTGACCAAAAAAAACAAGAAGCTATCAATTGCATTTATTATATCAAACGAACATGAGCGCGGGAACCACAGATTATATTTGTATCACAAAAGAACACTACAAATCATCTCCATTTTCCCCTCTGCCACAGCAATAAATTAGCAATCAATAACTAATTTAACTAACACAAACCCCAAAAAAAAAAAAAACAAAAACAAAAAGAATAGGAAAGACTAACAGAGAAACATGGAAATAATTTTCGTATCGCGATCCCCACTTCTGTATAAGTGCTAGTGGGGGAGAGACCAGCCGGAGGTTTATAAGGATAACAACAAACTCACAATTGGATCTAAATTTACTCCGTCTTGTCTTCTTCCAGATCCCCATTTGATACTCCATTGCTGTCTTGCACTGGCCTAGCTTCGCCTGCACTTCGAACATCCTTTGAAGGTGTTGGGGATGGTTTTATGAGAGTCAAACTTGTGTCATCCTTGTCAAACTCCTCGCTCGTTTCCTCCGAGAAAGTGTATCTGTCAAGAGCAGAAGAAGAAACAAGTCGGAATAGAGTTTTTGTTTTTGAAACTAGTAACTACAGAGATATGCTGCTTGAACCCAGGGACAAAAAAAATCCCTTTTCATCAGCTATTACCTTGTTGAGTTCTTAGAGGGCGCCCAAAGAGCACAGATTACACAAAGGAGAGAGAAAGACAGGACTTGCCAGAAGGCAGGAATGATCCATGCAGTTTGCCACTTCTCATTGTAAACATCAGTTGAGTTGAAATAAAGCTGCAATTCACAAAATTGTGAAATATGTTATAAATGACCCCTTATATGAAGCTGCCAATACAAAGTTCAGAATTATGTAACAATTGACTATGTTACCAAAATAACAAGCATGATACAGAGCAGGATAAAAAAAGAAGACATTCTCAACAAATAACAAATTAAATTTTCCACCATTTATAGGCATAAAGTACAAACTTAATTTTCCAAGAATAAAAGTGTCAACCCATCTTGTTCAGGCATTTTCAATCCAACCTGTCCTAAAAACATGAACAAATTCTTGACAGGTTGAGCACCTAATTCACATATAATAAAGCAATAAATAGTGGAGAGTTTTGACACCAATGTTTTTGTCCCTCCAAGGCTTTTTGATGAAACCTTCTTATCATCTTCTTTTCATTTTTCCCAGTTTATATAGGATGTTCTAGATTCAACTCGTAGCTGACTAAGTCATTTGGTGAATATAACAGTTTTCTTGAGCATGCGTTCACATTCTATTTTTTAAGTGTCAGTGTGAAGATTACCTCATAGCATATCCAACCCACAGACACAAGTACAGCTACGGCCAAAGCATTTGTAAACTTCCTGTAAATATCCAGTTTAACCATCATCCGTCTAGCCTGTCATGTAACATAAGCATATAAAAGTCATCATCTAGATTTGTGTATATGAAAAAAAAAAAAAAAAAAGTGATAGCAAAATCCAATTTCTGTTGCCTTTTGTTTTCAATTTGAAAACATGACAGAAAGGCCATGTTTTTCCATCTTCCATAGATCTAAAGCAATACTGTACTGCTTATGAACCACTTATATAGGTATATACTAATTTTTTTTTTTTTTTGGATAAGTAATTAAAGATATACTAATATTAATAAGGGCAGATGCAAACAAGTACCTGAAGCTTATTTAAAGTTGCAGAGAGGGACGTAAATATCCAAAGAATGAAAAAAGCATCCAAGATTGCTACAGGAAGAACCAAAAAGAGTTTTGCCTTTCCTGAAATGTCACTTATTGCACCAACATTTTCTACCAATTCAAGTACTTCAGATGCCACAAAGAACGTCACCCCAAGCATGATTACCTTTGATGTAAGCCCACCAAGGGTAGGTCTTACAACACCAAAGCCCATCGAAACCATTAAAATGATCAAACGTGCTACTGAACGTTTAACTGTCCCAAAGGTGACAGCCCACATGGTTATCCCAGTTGGCCGGATTCCAGTCTCGTTGAATTCAGCATACTCAAAATACCATAAAGCCATCTCAAACATGCCCAGTGTTATTACTAGTGTTATGCAGTTCTGCAATGTAAGAACTTCTCTCCAAAATCTTGCATACTGAGAGAACCAAAAGATCCCAAGTATCACAAAGGCGAAGGACATGAACCCATAGAAATTCATAAGTGGCGCCATTCTACCAGGTAAGTAACCGGTAGGATTTTTCCATATTGTTTTTCCCTCCACAACCAAATCTTTCAGCTTCGGATTACAGTGAATGAAATACAAGTTATACATCCCAGTTTTAGTTATTTGTATTGACTTTGATGGCAATGTTGCAGTTAGTTCATCCACATCAAATGAGACACCAAACACTTTGGGCCAGCCCGGATTCTCTGTAGATGGACGGTGAATGATCTCTCCTTCTGAACATACACCTAGTTTTGCAAGATCTGACGTGCAACAGACTGCTCTTTGACCCCCATAAGCTGAACCCCCAATCATTTGTCTATCTTCGACCTCAAAAACAATAGCGTGGACCAAACCCGAGCTGAAGTTGGCAAGGTCCTTGTCTCTCCGGAATGTAACCTTTTCAAAGCTGGTTTCATATTGACACATAAAAGGTGAGGTGATGGGAACAAATAATTTAACCAAAGGAAACCACAGAGCAAGAGCAAACAAAAAAAGAATTATGATCAATAAAACTAAACCCACTTCCGTGGAATAAATTAGAAAGGCGGCAGAATGTTAAACCAGTATTCTAGTTCTTTCAATAGATTTCTTCCAGTAGCAAACCAACACTAATGAGCTCATTTATGCTTTTTATTTCTTAACCAGATCTTGCATATAACATGAAATGCATCTGAGACAATTTTGGATTGTAGTACTAAGCTTTGAATTGTCATTATTCAAAATTGGTTGAACACTCATGCTCTCTCACCAGCGCAAGAAATAAGATTAAAAAAAACATGTATAAATTAAACAAGGGAGATGAGAAAGAGAATATGCACGAACCCATTACTTTATTTCATATGAATTCCACAGCAGAATCATCTAGCACCCTCACTTCATTAAGTCATCAGAGGTAAATAAGTTGTTAGAGGTTTTCAAGCGGCCATCAATTTTGATCCTTTTTTTTTTCCCTCAACTACATTACAAATCCACTCTCCGCCCCTATTTAACATCAAAACCAGAGCATTTCTCAAAATATAAGTAAATAGATAATAGTAAGATTGAGAGAAATGTTTTTTTTTTTTTACTTTTGCAAGATTATAGGACCTTATTTTCCATCTTTAAACGCGTAGTTCCCTAACTTCTGTTCTTAGTCAATGATCTTTGCCCCAAATTTCAATTCGCACCAGACTCACAAACATATCCATAAACATTTCAGTGTCTTAGGATGCAAAAAACACATTTCACACCAGATCTTAACAGATTATACCAAAATAAATCGAATCATCACCGAAAATCAAGTAATACAAACAATTAACCAAATTTTTATACAAAAAAAAAAAGATGAGAAAAATCGACAAACTTCATTATTTTACCGTATGTAATGGTCGCCATTGGCTAACATACAAAACACAAAAACAAAGACTAGAAAGTCAACTAACTTCATAATTTTACCGTATGTAAGAGTCGCCAGTGGCGGAGATCGAGGAATCGTTGGTAGTAGGGACAGAGGAGTAAATTCCCTCGCTTCCGGCGTGGATTACGTAGGCGTTTCCTTTGGAGGCGAACCTCTCGCCAGCGTATTCATGAACCGAAGCTTCGATTGCAATGCACGCAGAACAAAGGCACAGCAGAGCGAGAACCGCACGGGAACCGTAGAGCCGCTTCATTGGAATGAAGCTTCTGGAGCCACAGAGACGGGGAGCGAGAGGGAGAGAAGCTTCTGGATCTGCGCTTCAAATGAGCTCAGTGCTTTGTCCGAGGAGAGAGTGAGAGAGAGTCAGAAAGTCTAAAGCTGAGCTAAAACCTTTGTCGCTTCCTCCCTTTCCTTTTTTTCCTTTCTTTTTTTTTTTATTTTCATCTGAAAATAAGAAAAATAATTAATAAGAGTAATTAATATAATATAATAATTCAAATTTAATAAGGCTGAATATTAGAAAATGTTATGTGTTCTTCTGTATTCTGTATCCTCTCAACTATGATGTGATTTTTAAAATAATTATTAAATTTAAAATTATTATTATTAACTTTTAATTTATTGATGATTTTAAAAGTCACATCATAATTAAAATAACACTAATAAAACGCTAAAAGAACATCTAACATTCCCTTCCCAAATATTATTGCAATATATTAATAAAGAGACTTCCAATTTGCTGACAAGTTGAGCTGTTGAGGTTAATTGGTTAACTAAAGGCTTAAGTGTGAGATTTAGCAACTTGAGCTGTTGAGGTTAACTGGTTAACCGAAAAGGTTTAAAAGTCTGAGGTTAAGGATATCCTGCAGCGGATATAAGGAGTGGATTCGTGAGTTTGGGGTTTGGAGTCGTTGGATTAGATGACGTGTCTGTGTCAAAGGTAGAGGAAGAAAAGGGTAGACGTGGAATCGGGAGTTGTAGATCATTTCTTGGTTTTATTTGTACGGTTTACGTGGTGGCCTGTGGGTGGCCAATGGGCCTTCTATGTTTCGATGAGTGGCCAAGTCAATGTCGGTGATTTGTTTTATTTTATTTTGGGAAAACTTCAGTATGTCCCATTGAATTTCTAGCCAATTTGGTAAAGTTTTCCTCAACTTTTAAATCTCTCGCTTTGTACTTTTAAACTTTCAATTTCTATCATTGTAGACTCCTCTGTTAGTTTTCAATGTTAAACTCAAGCGGTTTAACTTTTTATGCACATTATACCCTCACGTTAAAACTATATCGTTTTGGGCCCCAAACTTCAGCATCCACCCAGTCCAAAACGACACCATTTTTGGGCATTAAATTATTATTTAAGAAAAAAAATGCAAATATTAAAAAAAAAAAAAAAAATCAGGGTGGTTGGAGCCACTCCCATGGCCAAGAAAGTTGTTCAGCCACCCCCAAAAGGCCAAAAAAAAAAAAAGGGACTGGCTTTGGGGCTTTTGGGGGTGGCCGGACCACCCCCAAGGGCCTGGGGGTGGTTTCGGCCACCCCCA
>NC_081547.1:11093607-11107210 GCF_901000735.1 Corylus avellana | reverse complement strand
AGCCCAAACCCATCTCAAGACCCTTTTTTCTTTTTTCTTTTTTTGGCCTTTTGTCATGGGGTTGGCCCAAATTTGCCACCCCCTTGGCCATGGGGGTGGTTCGACCACCCCCAGACCGGTCATGGACCACCTCATTTTTGGCCAAGGGGATGGTTGGAACCACCGCGATTTTTCTTAGTTTTTTTAATAATATTTTCTCCTTTTTTTTTAAAGAAAAAAAAAACAATTTTAATGTCCACAACGACATCGTTTTAGGCTAGGGTGTTTTTTTTTTTTTAATATTTTGCATTTTCTTTTTCTTTTTTTATTTTTTATAAAAAAAATGGGAAATTATATATAAACTCCTTAAGTCAACACGCTTTCATTAAAAACTCCATAGGTTTTTTTTAATGACTCCTTGTTTTTTTTTTCTTTTTCAGAAATTGACTCCTTGTTCAATCGAAACTACAATAAACTCCCTACCGTAAAAATTTTTTAACAACCGTTAGGGCCACTCAAAACTCTCTATTTTACCTGATTAAAATATTATTTTTTTACACTGAATTAAAAAAAAAAATGAAGGGTGTCACTGCTACCTCTCACTCCCCCAAGGGTGGGCCGGGCCACCCTGTGTGGGAGCTGACCACCCCTCGGGTATGGCCTCCCCCCGTGTGGTTTAGTGGCTGCCAAGCTACCCCAAACCACCCATGGGTGGCTCTGAAATGCCTCTGGGTGGTTTGGGAACACAGCCACCTATCAGGAGGGGAGCATGCAAGTGCCCACCCTAGTCCTGGGGTGGCTCAGCAGCCTTTACCCTAAACCACCCTGGGTAAGCCACCCCATAAGGGTTAAGGCCACCCTTCAATTTTTTTTTTTTTTAAGATTAAATTTTTTAAATTAAATTAATAAAAAATTAATATTTTAATCAGGTAAAACGAGAAGTTTTGAGTGGCCCTAACGGCCGTTAAAATTTTTTGACGATAGAGAATTTATTGTAGTTTCGATTGACACAGGGAGTCAATTTCCGAAAAAAAAAAAAAAAAGCACATAAGGAGTTTTTAATGAAAGCACGTTGACCTAAGGAGTTTATAAATAATTTTCCAAAAAAAAAAAAAAAATTAATTAATTTTAATGCCCAAAATGGTGTCGTTTTGGGCTAGGGGTGGGTGCTGTAGTTTTGGGCATTTTTGAAATTTCAAGTAGACTAGGTGGGGGTATAATTGACATAAAAAGTCAAATCGTTTGAGTTTAACATTGAAAATTAACAGAGGGGTCTAAAGTGAGGACAAATCAAATTTCAGGGGTCCAAAGTGAGTGATTTGAAAGTTGAGGGGACCTTTGTCAAATTGGTCCCTTTTATTTTTCCTTTTACCAACTTGCCAATGTCTTTATCACCATCTTTAGTATTAAAGATAATCCTCAATTTGTCGCTAATCATTGTTATAAGCAATTAGTTTATTTTCGGTGTTTTAATGCTCGTAATCCTTTCCTCATTTACTTAGAAAAAAAAAAAAAAAAAGCGCAATGATTCTACAATGAGTAATGTTATTTAATAAATTGTTCTACAATTGCCATATAATTGAAATAAAATTCACCCTTAATTTTTTTTAAGTGTTAATCCAATAAATAATTTTCATTGCCACATCATCAAGTTGTATGACAAATGTATAATATTCTATTAAATAGTATTAATCGTATCTGAAAGCACGTTTAGTATGCCAAATAGACTCGTAGAATAGCCATTATTTTGTTTGGTAAATACGTCATTCCTGAAAATAGTTATTCACATAAAAATTTGTGTATATATCTAGAATATTTTAGTAATTTTGGTACAACTCCCACAAGAGCATATGTATTATTACAAAACTAAAAATTTAAATAGCTATTCCATTCCACAATTTTTTTCATTTCTTAATAGGATAATCGGTGTGTTCCAAATGTGTCTTAAATGACATGGGCATGGTCGGCTTGAACAAAAAGTAGCCTTCATAACATGAGATGAGTAATACTAAAAAGAATACTAGAGTCTTGAGTTCATCCAAATATAATGTGAATTTTAAATCAAAATTTAATAATAATCATTTCAAATTCAATGATACATTACGTTTAGGGAGACTCTAACATATTTGCCAAAGGTGTCAGCCCTTCTCTTTGTACGGAGCCAAGTTAAAATTTTGGCATTTTCCACCTTAAAAGAAAAGTGAATCAATAAGAATGATTGAAAGCAGTATCTTCCCTACTCACAAATAAATAAATAAATAAAAGAGCAGTATCTTCCCACATCATTCTTAATTTAGATTTTATAAATTACAAGAGCAAGAAAAGTAATGCTTTATCAATTTCAAATCCGCACTAGAATCATCAATCTTCTAAAGAAAGGAAATACTTGTATTCACTCCAACAAATATTACACTGAGGGAATTTGAACAATGTTAAAGCTTTATAATTCTAATTCCCATACATTTGACCCTTTAACATCTAACATTATCTAACCAGCCAAAGGAGTGGGGAAATAAAGATAAGGGAGAAAAAAATAAAAAATAAAAATTAAAAGAAGAAACCCGCTATAATATTTGCGGATGGCCATGTGAGGAACTCCATGAAGTAGCAAATTTCATTAATCCAGATCGAGGAATTCCATCCTTTTCCTCATGGTACCTTTAAGATCTGTAGCTTCCCTTTCTGCTTTCTGTGCCTGCACAATTTCAGGTTAAAAGATGAGGAAACCAAATAAAAAATTGCAAGGCAAAAGCACACAACCAACTTTCTCAGCAACATTGACAACATATATGCTACTTAGATTATGAAAATACTAGTGTTTATCTATTCTATTCTAGATATGGTATATATAGAATGTGAACGGAAGCACACTTAGAAACTGAACCATTCACCTAATACTCTCACTTTGCAGCTTTTATTCCTTTAATTTTCTTAGAGTTCACTTTCGAGCCTAGGATGTTTCAAAATCACATATATGAGTACTTTTCATTTTTATAAGTAATCAAGATCTTCTTAAAAACGTAAGGCGTCCGATGTACACCGGAAGTATACAAAAGAAACCATCTAACTAGTATGGGCAAAAAGAATAAAAGAATCACAATAACTAATCACCAAAAGAAAAACATAAACAGTTGTTAAAAAATACAAAGTGTTAAAAAATAAAATACTTAATCTCTTCCAAAGTCCTTTTGTAGTCCTCAAAACTTTTATCATTCCCTTCCCTCCATAGACACCACAAAAGGCACGAAGACTCCATCTTCCACACAGCAGCACTCCGAGTGCTACTAGCAGTCCACCAACAAGCATACAAATCGACTATTCGTCTAGGCATAACTCAAGACAACCCAAATATGCATATGAGATACTAAAAGTTCGTTTTGAATATACGGAACCATGATCATCATTATTCGTTATACTAAATTTAATAAATGTACAGATTCCAATATTACTCTTGTATGATTTACATCAGAATCACAGCTATATCTTCTCCTGATTATACATGCCCTACTTCGTACTTGGTGTTCTTATGTCCATCTAGTGATGTTCACATTCCTCTTCTTTAAGCATTTTTCTATCAGGTTTTAATTGTTTCCAGCTCCCCCCATTTCCAAAAGTCCCCTTGTGGCTTTCAATCTTCATCTCTCTACCTGAATTCACATTTGCAAATGGCAATATATGTGGATAGATTGTCCCTTCAAAAGATCACCCCATTCAGCAGACCATTTTTTAGATACCTGCACCTAAACAGTGCCCTGACACGATAGTAGAAATTATCGTGTGGATATGTAAGGTCTAGCCATACGACACTGGGCTTTTCTCCAAGCTTTGAAACTGAAGAGCACATATCTGCCTCAGTCGATTCCACATCTCTTTTAAACAACTAATTACTAGCTCTCTTAAGCAATTCCACATCTCCCTCCCTATTTTCTACCTTTCCAACTGCCTAAATGTGCTAACTACGAGTTCACCCCTTTGATTAGAAAAGAAAGAAAAAAACCACCATTAATTAGACCTTAAAAATAAATAAGTTGACCAACATTGATGCTGAATGATAGACCAGAACTCTGTGGCATTGTACTCACATTTGAACTTTAGAATCCATACATAACGACAAAATGCATGACAGAGAATATGCAAGCAGAATTTCAGACTTCGCAGCGTCTCAACCGACCAGAAGAGTTTGTTTTGTAGGTCAACCTTCAACATACTAGATGATTTTTGTGGTTACATTTAACCCTATGTTTGATGAGTGCCACTAGTAAAAAATTGACTCACATAGGTCACGTAGGTCCCCCAAGTGACAGAAAACGAAAGTATCTGCTCATAATATTGTGGTTTCACTACTCAAAGAAATCTTTTACATTTTTTATTGCATCTCTAATGAAAGAAACTTACTCAAGCAGAAGTAGATACTCTCAAACAGATAAAAATTCATTCGCAAGTCATTCAGAAAAATCTATAAATTTATCCACAACTCAACCAACTCAATCTACCAGCAGTAGTTTGACGACCTTGATGTGCAAAGCAGATTTTGACATGATGGAGAAGAGAAGAACAAAATTTGAAATTCATATTCAAGCACACTGCACATCACTAAAAGCATGTACAGCCACAGAGACATCACCATATTCCATAACTTGATACACAATCTATATTTATTTGTAGCATGACACTTGCATTTAGGATTTTAATATAAGGAAAAATGAAAAATTAGTCCTGCAAATAACTCCCTAGTATTTAAAAAGTGACTGAAAACTCCATGGGGTAAGCAAAAAACACAAATAGGCCAATGGACGTGTTTTCTGTTAGCAAATTAGACAAAAAAAATCCTAGGGAGTGTCTAAAATTACTTATCAAAAAAAATTAGACAGAATCCGCTAATGTGTCATGTCAGCACCAATAATATTATGACATGTGTCTTTTAGAATAAGAAATATAAAATTTTTTTAAAAAAAAAAAAATTAAGAGGTGGTTCGGCCACCCCAGGCCAGTCAAATGGTCTCCTCCATGGAGACCCTCTAGCCAGCCCTAGAGAGATGGGGCTTGATTCGGCCATCTCCTTAAATTTCTTCTTGTTTTTATATTCTAAAGATTATTGGTGCTAACATGACACATTAACGGATTCTGTCCAATTTGCTAACGGAAAACACATCCATCGACCTATTTGTGTTTTTTGCTTACCCCAGAGAGTTTTCAATCATTTTTTAAACTTTAGGGAGCTATTTGCAACTCAATAAAACCACATGGATTAATTTTGCTATTTTTCCTTTAATATAAGCTGAAATGAACTAATTTCTATAATATTTAACTTTAAAGGATGATATATTATTATTAACACTGAGTTTCTCTTCCTTTCTTCTTCTTACCCTCTTGAATTTCTCTAATCTTAAATCTCTTGAATGAAATTTGTTTAAATAAATTCCCAAGATAAAAACAGGAATAAGACTTACTACTTTAATCTCTCTATTAGGGCCCACATTATCATTAACTGGCAAAAGAATTTACCACACACCATATCATTATTAACTCTGTCCCTAAGGAATTAATAGAAAAGAAAATATGTATAGTGCCAAAAATAATGTATAAAAGGAAACTATGCAAGTGAGGATACTTGATGAACCACAAATAGAGCCATGATGATGTATCTCAAAGTCTGCAGTAGTATTTTTAATATTATCTTTCAATAGGTTTTTCTTTTAAACCAGAATTCATGTACTAGAACAATATCAAGATCAAAATAATTACCCGTTTAATTTCTGCGTCTGAAACACGAGTCATATGTGGAGGAAGTTCCTCCCTCTCCAAGTCCTAAAAAATCGAGTGCAGATCTTAAGAAAACACAAGGGTGTTTACTACAATTGAGATATCTACAATATGAAAGGAACTATAAACCTGTCATACCAGCTCTCCAATTAGAACAACATTCTCTCCACGGATTATATATAGGCCCAAAGGGATGTCACAGTAAAGATCACCAACAATAACTCTCTCACATGCTTCCTCAAGAACAGCATTGGCTGCAATATGAGAAATGCTACATTTTCAGTCAATTAAAAAAAAATATAGCATGTGAAACCTGAACAATGAGAGAAGAAACATTTCATACCAAATTGATCAAAAGAACGAAGTATCCCCATGAGCTTTCTACCATCTCGTAGCAGTACAAGAAGTTTCCCTGTAGCATTAATAATAGTGTAAGTCCATAAAAAAGAACTGGCAAGAAGAAAAAAAAAAAAGCTCCATCCAAGAATTTGTAAGCAGATTTGAATCCACAACCTAAGCAACTCTATGTCTTAAAAAGACTCATATTTTAACAATATTTCTATCTAAAATGCATGGATATGAAATATTGTGGAAATCTGGAAAAGAAAAACTCCACTTAAGAAAACAAATATGTTAGCATAGAAACATTCTCTCACTAAAACATAAAATATATTTGTTTTTACTATGATGTATTCACATTTCCTAAAAGATAAAGTCTATAGATATCCTAAGAAGAAACAAAATCTAAAGAATCTAAAATAATGCCCAAAAAGTTGATCCTTGATATTCAGAGCACCAAGTAAGCATACTACTAAGTGTTTCCTGCTTGTTAAGAGAAACGGACAGAAGGAAATCTTCAGAGGGCGTAACCTTCAAGTTGCATATAAAACCAATACGGAAGATTATAAAGAGAACGTGGAAAAAAAAAAAAAATCTGTGTACGGAAAGGTGACAAGAAGGAAATGTGAATCGAGGAGATTAGACATTATTATGTTAACTAGAACAACGATCAGTACAATTGCTGCCACATTCTTAATACAAAAACACTAAAATTAGCAAAAACCCAGATGAGTCTTTGCATGCCCGACCAAATTGACAACAACCCATTAGCATCGATATATCAAAACAACAACTAGTAACAACTATTACTCCCATCTCTTTCGAGATTATATCCATAAAACCATATCATAGATTCTCGCAGTGTTACAAAATTCATAACCAATAAAAATATCCAAACTTGAAACTAGTAACATCTAAAATCAAACACATCTACAATTCAGACGCGTTTATATGTATAAGTAAACCACACACACACACACACAGAGCGTACGGTCAAGATAGCTGGCAAGGGAGGTGGAGAGGTAGACATCTTCCGGGCCTGCCCACGACATTGATGCGCTCAAACTCAAGCTTTTTCGGTATCTCAAAAACCACCGAAAAACTCTTTCTAGACCAAACCAATAATGGCATTGGCAGCTCAGGTTCCTCTCTGCAATGCCACCTCACCAAACCCTTTCAAAACTCCTCCAAAAACCTAACTCCAACAAACCTTAAAAACAACCAAAAAAAAAACCTTAAAATTTTTAGATCCAAAACACTAGAAAGTGCGAGACCAAAGAACTGGGGTATCGATATTTCTCTTCCGGATTGATGGGTCTAGGTGGGGCTGTAAAAACACTCAGATCCAATCGCACCGGAAGATATTCAGGAGCGAATTGAGAGAAAAATTGAAGGGAAAAAGAAAGGAAGTGTGGGATTTTTTCCTTTTTGGTTTTGGTTGGGTATGACTAGGGTTTGGAAGAGTAGAACATGGAGGTGGTGGTGGAAGAGATTGGAGAGAGAGGAGTTGTAGTTGGAGTTAGTTCTTCCATTGGTTGTGGTGTCGTCTGTTTGATTGAAGATTTTTGGGTTTGTACAAGTTTGTTCATTTTGGAGCTAAACGACTTCTAGCACAATTATTCAGACTAAACGACTTGTAGTCTCTGAACGATCTCTTGCACACTTTCAAGAATCAAAACTAAACGACTTGTAATATGGGAATCACTCTCTCAGTTTTTATTTTTGTTTTGGGAAAAATCTTATTTAGTCCAAAGTTTATTTGATTTGAATTTAATGCATGGGTTTCTAGTTTTAAGAATAAAGTTTTTAGGTTTTTTTATTTTATTTTTTATTTTATTTTATTTTTTTAAATTCATTGATTAAATATTACGAATATAAAGTTCTTACAGCATAAAGCATAAAACTCTGCAAAATTATAGCCAGATGCTATGAGGTTACAAAGTCATAGATACAAATAAAAATTCTTACAATCAAGCGATATCTATAACTTCAATCGTTCGTTAACTGATGCACAAATACAATTAAAGAGCAGATTTGCTTCAAGCATACTAGATCTAAAACATGGGTAGTCAAATTTTCTAACAAAATTTATTTAAACTGGCCATGATAGATAACCGCTTACACCGAACTATTCAGGTCGTGAGAAATAACTTCTCGTACCTAATTATTCCTCATCGCTCATGATGGCAGATCGAGAGAGAATAAACTTCTTATTCAAAACAAGAAAGACAAACAAACAACTAGCAAACAGCAGTGGCCGGGGAGGAGATGAACGACACTACACGGTGGAAGGTGGACAGACGTATAACGGAGAGGCCGGAGTTGCTGATCTGGTCAGAGAACACCTACAAATATAAAGAAAAAAAAATAGAAGGGGAGGGGGAGGATAGGAGTGGGGAGTAGAAGGGAAAGGGAATAGGAGGAGGGAGACATTTTTTAAGGTTTTACTCAAATTTAAAAGGTCATCCTCTTAATTACTTTATCGTTAAAGTTAATAATTTATCATTTACTATGTGTGTCGTATATCACGCATCAATATCCATGTTAACAATCAATCCAATGCCACATTAGATAGTGTCAAGTCCTTGATAGGAAAAAAATAACAATCAACTATACAAAACAAAAGGAAAATCAATCTTCCTTTTATATGAGAAACCAATCGGGTGTGATTCAACTTATGATTTACTAATGTTCTGGTAGGATTGGGTTAGGTTATGGCTCAGTCTAACTTGAGAGAGTGCTTGTAATTCCCTTCGTCTAGGCCTCTCATGTGAGGCTCATAGTGGGTAGGTGTTACTATAGTCACGCTTAGATAAAATAGCCACAGTTGGTCTCCCTATCTGCCTTTTCTAATTAGAAAAGAAAAAAAAAAAAAAAAAAAAAACTTAGTGATCCATTTGGTTTTTGTATGATTTGCATTGCTAAATCCAAACACATTATTTGATTTCACTTTCTTGAAAATATGTATTACCCGATTCAAGACTTTGTAAAATATAATATTCATTATCTTTGATTCTTTGTTGATAGTAGAGCGATGATTGTGTATTGTCATTTATGGATGCTGAACTTGAGAGAAATATGTAAAGCCTATTCATAAGGTCAATGTAAGAGCATTTCCAGCGATATTAGTTATATTAGCTAGTGAAAAAGTACAACTTTTTATTTAGCTACTACTTTTTCACTACACACTGTAACTGATTCTCTATTCTATTTTGTACTTGCCTTCAAATATTATTTCTTGTTCTTTTTATATTATATTCTTGCCAACACTTAATCGAAGGGAAAAACAAACATATATATATATATATATATATATATAGAAATCATTCATAAAAACAAAAATAAACACATACAATGAACATTCATTTTCAGAAAGCATCCTCGACTCCTCCAACTTCATTTATCAATTTGGCTAGGTGGTAAAAAAGACACCTGGTTGAGTTTTTTTGGTTCTCTGTTTTTATGTACTCGTACTATCAAGCTTGCAATCTGTAGCAGAAGAATGCAAAGAAGAAAAGAAAAGAAGAGAAGGAGCCAACCAACAAGTTGAAATGCAGAGAGAAAGGTTGAGTGAAGAAAAGAGAAAAGAACTTCTCATTATCTGTATAATCAACCTTACTTACAATGAGGGATCCAACCTCCTTACATACTCGGCTACATAACAGAATTTAACAACTAACTTTAACTAATCTTCAACTAACTCTAACTATACAAGGAAACAGAAATAACCAACTAAACTGGAAACTGAAAAAATGGTTACAACTGAAATACAAATATGCACATGTATAGCCAACTCTCAACTGAGTTTGAGTTGTCTGATACAAAGATCTTTGACAAACATCTTGGATAGCAAGTGAGAGAAGTCTTTAAACTCAAGTCCCTCGGTAAAAATGTCTGCCAACTGATGTTGAGAAGGAATATGTAGTGTTTTGATGAGGCCGAGTTGAATTTTTTTCTCTAATAAGATGACAATCAATTTCAATGTGTTTAGTTCTCTCATGATACACAGGGTTGGCTGCAATATGAAGAGCTGATTGGCTATCACAAAACAATAAGGCAGCCTTAGGATGAGAAATATGAAAGTCTTTGAGCAATGAAATAGCCACATTGACTCACAACAAGTGGAAGCCATTGCTTTATATTTTGCCTTGGCATAAAATCTTGAAATTGTTTGTTGCTTCTTAGATTTCCAAGAAATTAGAGAATCACCAATAAAAATACAAAATCCAGTAATAGATTTTCGAGTATCAACACACCTTGCCCAATCAGAATCTGAAATAGCCTTCAACTGAAAATTAGATTTTGTAGAAAACAAAAGACCTTGAGTGGGAGAACTTTTAATATACCTCAAAACCCTTGTGGCAGCATCCAAATGTGGCTACCTTGGTTTATCCATAAACTGACTCATAATCTGTATAGAGTAAGCAATACCAGGCCTAGTGATGGTGAGGTATAGGAGTCTCCTAACTAGTCTCCTATAAGAAGTAGAATCTGAGAGAAGAGTGCCTTCATCCTTGGACAATTTCAAATTTTGTTCAATTGGAGAAACAGGTTTAGAGGCCAATAAACCTGAACCCTCAAGTATCTCTAAGGCATACTTTCTTTGGCATACAGAAATTCCCTCTGTTGATTTAGCAATCTCAAGCCCTAGAAATTATTTCAAAGGTCCTAAATCCTTCAACCGAAACTTATCATTCAAAAGAATAATAAAATCATAAACTCCCTTAGGATCATTGCTAGCTATGGCTACATCATCAACATAGACTAAAAGAGCCATGTAAGAAGAACCTTTGAGCCTTGTGAATAAGGAGTAATCAGCCTTGAACTATATAAAACCAATTTCAATGAGAGCTACATAAAACTTGCAGAACCATTGCCGGGATGCCTGCTTCAATCCATACAAAGACTTTGTCAATCTACAAACTTGTTCTCCCCCTTAGTGCCAAAACCAGGGGGCATAGTCATATAGACTTCTTCATCTAAATCCCTATAGAGGAAAGCATTATTCACATCCAACTAATGTAGAACCCAATTCTTAGCTACTGCAAGTGCTAAAAACCACCTCACTGTAGTTATTTTTGCAACTGGGGAAAAAGTTTCATGATAATTCAACCCTTCACATTAAGTGTACCCTTTTGCTACCAACCTAGCCTTATACCTCTCAATACTACCATTAGACTTCTGTTTAATCTTATACACCCATTTTCAACCAATGGCCTATTTGTTGGGAGGTAAATCAGAAACAACCCAAGTCTAATTTGCTTTAAGGGCTGAAATTTCAACTTGCATAGCCTCACACCAATGTATCTTTTTAACAGCTTGATGATAGAACTTAGGCTTAATGATAGAGGAAATGGAAAGGCAAAAATGTTTGTGAGATGATGACAGGTTATAAGAAACAAATGAAGACAATGGATTAGTATTACCTAAATTAGTAGACACTGTAGAAGATTGGGGTGGAGAAGAGGAAGCCAATTGGCAATGAAAATCCTGGAAGTAGCTAGGTTTGGTTTTGACCCTAGTTGATCTTCTAAGAGGGGACAAGATAATTGATTAGACTTCATTGGTTTAGAAGATGAAGGAGAATCTAATGAAACATTTAATTTAGGAAAAGCTATTAGTTCAGCAAAAGGTAATAGGGTTGGCTGTGATTGAGAAGGTGCTGTGAGTGGCTGAGAATGAGAGGGTGCTATGATTGGTTGAGAATGGGGAACAAAGGATGATGTGGTAATCTGAGAAGGAGGAACAAAAGATGGTTGAGAAGAAGAAATAGGAATTGACACTGTTGGAACAGAATCAGGTTATAAATTAGAAACTGGAAAAAAAAATTCTATCATGAGATGAAGATGAGGAATGATCTAAATGAGATGCATATGGGAAGATAGTTTCATGAAAAATGACATGTGTGGAAACAAATATAGAAAGAGTATGAAGATTAAAGAATTTGAAACCTTTCATGCCATATGGATATCCAATGAAAATAAAAGGAATAGCTCTCGGATCAAACTTTGTTCTATTTCTAGATGAAGTTGATACATAAGCTAAGCAACTAAAGACTTTAAGGTGAGAATAAGATGGCATGGAAGAATACAACAACTCATGTGGTGATTTGTTTGAAAGAAGGGGTGTAGGAATTTTATTTATGACATGAGTGGCTATAAGTATGCAATCTCCCCAGAAAGCTAAAGGAAGATGTGACTGAAAAAGCAAAGCTCTTGCAACATTCAAAAAGTGTTGATGTTTTCTCTCAACTATGGCATTTTGTTGTGGAGTTTCTACCCAACTAAGTCGATGGATGGTGCCTTGATTAGAAAAATAATCCTGCATTTTAAATTCAACACCATTATCTGATCTAAGACACTTGATTTTAGTTTTGAACTGAGTTTGAACAAGTTGAAAGAAAGATTTTATAATGGAACTAGTGTGTGATTTGTGTTGCATCAAATGAACTCAAGTAAACCTTGACTAATCATCCACAATTGTCAAGAAAAAACTGGAATCATTTAATGACTTGGTGGCCAAAGGGCCCCAAATATCACAATGAATGAGATCAAATGGTGACTGGGAAATAGAAATGCTAATAGGAAAAGAAAGCTTATGTTGTTTTGCCATAGGACAAATTGGACAAACACTTTCTGGTTTACATGAAATCTCAGGAATATATGCATGTAACAATCTAATTCTACAAGCTGAAGGGTGCCCTAGTCTATAGTGCCAAACATCATGTGATGGTTGTTTGATAGAGCTTAGAGAAGCATGTTGGTGAAAGGAGGGAATGGAAGCAGCATGAGCAGAAGCAGAAACCTTGTTGTCTTGCAGCAAATAAAACAAACCAACTTCCTCCTTACCCACCCCAATCGTTCTCCAATGGTACAAATTCTGTATAAAACAAAATCCAACAAAAAAGATGAGACAACATCTTAGATTTTTAATAAGCTTGCCAATAGAAATGAGATTGAAGGTAAAAGAGGGAACACACAACACTCCAGTCAATGTAAGATTTTTTGAAAGTGTGACAGTACCTATGTGTGTAACGGATGCTATAGAACCATTAGGTAACTTCACATGTGATGAAACAATAGCAGTAATGGAAGTAAAAAGGGATGAGCAACTAATCATATGATCAGTTGCACCAGTATCTATAATCCAAGAATCATTTTTCTGTTTATGTTTTAGCACAATATTAACAAAAAAAAAAAAAAACCAGAGTATTTGGGATCAAGATATTGAGTTGGACTTGATATGCTAGCAACATAATTTGTAGTAGAAGATTGACAATGTGATTGGGATGATTGACACCATTTAAGAATTTCCATCAAATGCTGACATTGCTTAAAATCATGCTTAACTGAGGAGGAGTGTTCAGATTCAGCTAGTGAAAATGGGGCAAGTTAGGCTGCTGCACTTGCTACACTTGATTTGTTGAATGTAAAGCAGGTTTACTTCGAGTGAACTTAAAACCAGGTGGGTAGCCATGTACCTTATAATACTTTTCAACAGAGGGACTTGCCACTCCACAATG
>NC_081547.1:11090547-11093544 GCF_901000735.1 Corylus avellana | reverse complement strand
AATCTTTGTAGGATACAGCTATAGAGAGGGTGTCGAACCTCAAGGACTGCAGGGGTTTTGTTATCAAATTCGAAAGATCAAAATTAACTTAATTAAAAAGAGAATTGATTTGATTTTCTTTAAAAGTAAAGTGCATGAAAATAAAGATAAAAAGTATGAGAGATAGAATAGGGGGTTGATTTCACCACTAACCGCATAACAATGGTCAATCAGATTTAATCCAAAAATTCATTCTATGCATGTTATAAATAAATAAGAAACTACCTTATTAAAGAATAAGCATAATCTATCTTCGGTTGGCACGGATCGTCCACCTAACCACTAAGACGCGGTACGACCCGTCTTCCCTAGGTATAAATTATCAAATTCTATAACAGGATACATACAATCAATGAATAAGTGTAACCCATCTTCGGTTGGCACGAACTGTCTACCTAAATTACACTAAACTAGGGTGTAGTACAATCCGTCTTCCCTAGGCATGGCCTATCAAATCCTATTGATCATATGTCAATTAAACCCATTGTATAACCATCATCCTCATAATCACAGAAAACAAGAATAATTTGAGATCAATAAAAGTAAAATACTTTCTAAGACAAGAGAAGAATTTCACAAATATTGATTTTGGAATTTAAGAACAATTGCATTTAATAATTAAGAACATAATCAAAAGGTAGCAATTCTCATAGTTATACAATCAACATGCATAAATTGAAAATTTAGAAATTAAATACAATCAAACCATTGTGCTTGGATAGGGTTACATCAACACCCCACGAAGGGGTTTAGCCGCTCATGATCTTCTAAGCTCCAAAGGCAAATTTCTGATTTCTAGCTCCAGGAAGCGGTGTGTCTTTTTTCTCAATGCTTAGAGGCCTATTTATAGGGATTAGGAGAACCCTAAAAGCCCTAGGAATCCCAGAAAAATCGTAATTCAGTCTCCCAGTCGGATTGGGAGACCTAGAAAAACTTTCCTTCTCAATTTCAGACTCATTTTTGTCTCTACCGCGTGTGTGTGCTCAAGCGCACTGTAGCTGCGCTCGAGCGCACTGTAGCTACAGTAACGTGCTACAGTAAATTGCTACAGTGAACCCGCTACAGTACTTGAAATGCATTTTGAGCCCAAAATCAATGATTTTCTTGTATTTGTCATTTAAAGCCCTGAAACATAAAAACAAAACAAAATCAAATAAATAACAATGCTAAGGAATTAACATATGCAAATTAAGGAGCTTGAATGTGCAACATTCGGCGCTTATCAAGGGTAAAGGGTTGGAATAATTTCATCAATTGAGGATGAATCAGCCAACATTAGATTTCCTTTAATAGGGCCTTCGACCATGAGACCAAACCTACCGTCGTCCAAATGAAAAAAAAGATTCTCATAACTCTCTAAATCCAAACCACGTGGACAAATTATGTTTAGAACTTGGTACAACTCTGAAGCATCACTCTGATCAAGTACTACACGTGCCCCACACACCTTCACTTGTACATTTAGGCTGCCTGTTGTAATCGAAGCCTCAAGGTTGCCCCATCCACCCAAACTATTCCTCGCTCTTCTCCGGAACCACTCAGATGGTATATACACCCAAAATCCATTTGGCCCAACACAATGGGCTCCAGGGACACAAAGGACTAAGGGTTTTGTAAGATCAATTTCATTGGCTTGAAATTGACAAACAAAGTAGGGAAAATTAGGATTGCCGCCATCAAATGTTGTAGAATTCAAATTCCCATTCTCATTGAACTTTAGTTTTCTTCTCTTTTTTGGTTAAGTGTCAGGCTCGTGAACTTGATAAACAATAAAAAGAGCATAACCCTTCCACTCATCTGAGCCCAAATCTGTATGCATTTTAATTTTTCCAAACGAATTACTGCTTTTATGGTTGAGCCACTTTGGGATTCCATATCCCACCAGCTCAGGGCCACATGCTACGATATTACTATAAAAACTTTGACTCTGTAAAAGAGAAAGATGTTAAATCAGCCAAAAGTACTATACAATATCATACATGTATGTGTGTTAAAAAGGAGAGTAAGAGACTCACATTGCAATAAATCCATAAAGGGCTTCGTGGATGCAAATGGAGGAACTCGCAGGGTTTGCCATCATAATCAATATAAGCGGCCACAAAAGAGCAATCAATGCTTCTCAATTTTTCATTTGAAGTCCACATCTGCATTTGGTTATAAAACATCTCCAGTGATGGACAATTTTTTACACGGAAGTATTTGAATCCCAATGGAAGCTTCGGCAATACTTGAAGCCAACTACAATCATCCAAGAAAAGTTCATAAAGAGGAGAAAGTTGAACGACACTATCCGGTATTCTCGTAAATTTGTTGCCACTTAGGTTCAACAAACGAAGTGAGGATAAACAACTAAGATCATTGGGGATCGCTCCATCCAATAGATTGCAATAACTCGGATTTAGTTTTCGTAAAGAGCTTAAACTTGAGAATGAATTGGGGAACAAAGAATTGTCAGGATTTGAGCTCAATAGAAGCCTGCTACAATATGCCAAGGAAAGTATTTGAAGTTTGGGGAGTTGATAGACGCTAAAGGGCATCGTCGTAAATTTGTTCCCAAACAAATTTAAATAAGAAAGTGAGGATAAGCAACTAAAATCATTTGGAATTGCTCCATCAGATATATGGCGATAACTCAAATCCAGTTGTTCTAAAGAGCTTAAACCTGACAACGAATTAGGAATCAAAAGACTTATAATTGGCTCTGAGCTGCGCTTACCCCCACCAACATTTAAGACTCTGAGTTTCTTCAAAAATACAATGGAGGATGGTAATTTTCTTATAGCTGCCCCATTTGCTATAAGCACTTGTAGACATTCCATACCACTCAAGTTGTTTGGGATTTTCTTAAGTTTTGAGCAATAGGATATAGTGAGATATACAAGAGACGACAAACTCGTAAACGATAATGGTAACTTTTTTATGGCAATTCCAGTCAAATAAACTTCCCGCAAAGATGTC
>NC_081547.1:11089770-11090447 GCF_901000735.1 Corylus avellana | reverse complement strand
CGCTCATCGGGGTGCTAGGATGGCCTCCTGCCATGGATTATCTCCTCTTCAACTTGTCAAGCCTCCAAGAAGATTTTTGTATCTAAAACTAAGCATACCTTCTCTTGAAGGTTAAGGGTCTATTTATAGGGAGCAAGTCAGTCCTAGAAGCCCTAGGAAACCTAGAAATTTCGGAGATTTAAGTCCAAGTCCAATTAGAATAAAGAAAACCTAAGTCCAAATCGGAATAGGATTCGCCCAGAATTGCATTCCTATCTTGCGGGGCGATTTTGGCATTGCGGCGCTCCGAATTAGGAAAATTCTATTTGACAATGATTTGTAGCAATTTGAGTTATGTTTCCAGTGCCGCTTGAATCACCTCAATCGGATATTTGAGCTGAAAGTTATGGCCCAAATACCAAGACATATGCAGAATCCAAATTTGAATCCAATCCGATTTTGACTCCAATTTGAAAATTTCCGAATTAATCATTTTCTTTATTTAATTAAACTTAACCATGATTGGTTAAGTTTAACCATATCTTCTAAGTCTTCTCAAAGTGTGCTTTTAAGCCCAAAATCAATGGAATTAATTGCATCTTTATTTATAACCTAAAAACACAAAAACAAAATAAAATCAAACAAATAACAATGCTAAGGAATTAACATATGCAAATTAAGGGGCTTGAATGTGCAAC
>NC_081547.1:11045030-11089750 GCF_901000735.1 Corylus avellana | reverse complement strand
AGAACAAATAGGGTGATCTTTCCTATAGTTTGGTTTAGAAAACCTAGGCCCTGGTGTGGTTTTAATCATGAATGTAGTAGGTTCATGAATGAATGTGGGAGAGGAAGCAAGGGTAAGCTTAGGCATGAGTGACTTAGTCATGAGTGCAGAAGAATTATCATGACTAAGAGGACTTACACAAATTTCCCTTTGTTTTTCCTCTTGAACAACAATAGAGAAAACTTTGTTTATGGGAGGCAGAGGATCCATTAGTAAAATTTGAGCTCTAACAGCAGAAAAAGAATAATTTAAACCCATTAAAAACTGTAGAACTCGTTCTTGGCTATAAAGCTCAAGAATGGACTCCATTTGACCATAATAACAACAATTACATAGAAACATGTCTATAATTGTTGAGTTCTTCCCAAAGAGTTTTGATTCTAGTATAGTATTGACTGACAAAGGAATTCTCTTGAGCAACAACAGATATGGCCTTTTGCAGCTAAAAAACTCTCGGGCCATTCTTTTGTGTGTAACGATCCTTAAGATCCTGCCACATATCTTGAGAAGAAGTGATGTAGATGACAATGTTATAGAAATCCAAGAAACCAAAAGATCATTGCATCTAATCTAAGAATGAAAATAGCTTTCAAAAATTGATGGTTTTAGCAAAGAACCATCAACGAAGCACACCTTGTTCTTGGCACTCAGAGCAACAAGCATTGAGCGGCTCCAGGTGCTATAGTTTTCTCCTGTCAATGGCTAAGGAACTAATATAATTCCTGGATTGTCACCACTGTGGAGGAAAAGAGGACTAGATGGATCAATGGGACGAGAATTTGCAAAAGAATCTGAGAAGGTGTTTGGATGATTATCTGTCAAAGGATTTGACAAATGGTTTGATGGGATATTGGACGATTTTCTGCCATTATTGAAGCTTGAAAATCATTTAGAAGAGCGGAAGTGGATGGAATGTTGTTTGCCATTGAAGATAGAAAAGAAGCACAAAAGAATAAGAAGAATCACAGTTGTGATTATGGCTCTGATACCATGTCAAGCTTGCAATCTATAGTAGAAGAATGCAAAGAAGAAAAGAAACGAAGAGAAGGAGCCAAGCAACAAGATGAAATGCAGAGAGAAAGGTTGAGTGGAGAAGAGAGAAAAGAACTTCTCATTATCTGTGTAATCAACCTTACTTACAATGAGGGATCAAACCTCCTTATATACTCGGCTACATAACAGAATTTAACAGCTAACTTTAACTAATCTTTAACTAACTCTAACTATACAAGGAAACAGAAATAACCAACTAAACTGGAAACTGAAAAAATGGTTACAACTAAAATACAAATATGCATGTGTACAACCAACTCTCAATGGAGTTTGAGTTGTCTGATGTACTCCAAAATAAAAAATAAATAGTAAAAAAGTCTAAAAGATAGTTCGAAGAAAACGAGAAGCACATACTAAAACTCCTACATGACCAAGCAAACCTGGTTTCTTTAAATCTTTGCTATTTGCAATAGAAATATCATTCATGCAATGGGGAAAAATAATCAAGTGGGCCGCATCATGCCAAAAAATCATCCAAAAAATTAAGTGGGCCATAATAGAGCAATATTTCTATATAGCTTCTTCTTGCCCAAAACTATGAAATGGTGGTCCCCTTGGAAATTTTCCAATTGCCCATAACTATAAAACATAGCAATATTTTTATTTAGCATTTATGAGAGACTTTTTGAAGAACTTGAGGCAGCATTTCAATTTCTATGGGATAGGCGTTTGTTTTTGCGTTCTTAATTCATACCGAGCGAGCAAGAGAGCGAGAGAGAGAGAGAGAGAGAGAGAGAGAGAAAAATTATTTGGGTGAAGAAGATTTGTGTTTTGGAAGAGACAGATGTTGCAGATGAGAGATGTGTTTTAGAAGAAAGAAAAAAAAATGTTTTGAGAGAAAAGAGGCCAAATAAATAAACAATAAACAAAGTGTTGTAAAATCAAAGAAAATAACAAGACAAGATAAAAAGATTGCAATATGTGAAACTAGTTCTTCAGGAACTATGTATGATTCTTCTCTATTATATTATTTTACATGTTACTCAATACTCCCTTTTATAGACATGGAATCATAATTAGAAGTTAAGGAATATGAAAGGGTAGTACATAAATCAAAAGGCTACATCAATGTATTACATGAATGTGTAGAATTTCAAGAGATGGAACTAAATAGTCATCCACCAAATGCATGAATACATTCATAACACTCCCCCTTGGATGACCATACATTAAGAATATGCTTTGTTAAAACCTTGCCAAGGAAAACCTAATGGGAAAAAAAAAAAAAAAACTTGTGAAGAAAGAAAAATAGTACAATATTCTTGTGTGCCCTTGTATGCTTTAGGACTGCCTCATTAAAACCTTGCAAAGAAAAAGCCAGTGGGAAAAACCTTAGTGAAGGAAAAATAGTACAATCAGCATAATCATTTTACTCCCCCTCATTAGCATGAAGAGTTTCAATTGTTTATAATGAAAGATCCTTGAGTCGGCACATTCCAATGTTATTCACCAACTTCTTAAATATTGCACTTGGTAATGTTTTGGTTAATAAATCTAACAAATTGTAACTTGGTCATATCTGCTTGACATCAATATCACCACTCTTCTGGAGCTCATGTGTATAAAAGAACTTCGGTGAAATGTGTTTGGTTCTATCACCTTTAATATATCATCCTTTGATCTGTGATACAAGCAGCATTATCTTCATATAATATTCCCAACTTGTTTCATGAATTGCAATAGTCTCTGAGTGATTTGAAGAAGTAGCAACAAGTGTTTGCTTGACAAATCTCCATGAAATAGCAGTACTTTCACATGTAAATAGATATTATGTTTGAGATCTACCTTTATGCGGATTAGAAAGAAAACCCGCATCTGCATATTCAACTAATTGTGAATTTGAACCTCTTGAATAAAATAATCTCATATCAGTTGTTCCACGAAGATAACGTAGAACATGTTTGACCCTATTCCAATGCCTTCGAGTTGGTGCAGAATTGTATCTTGCTAGTAAATTAATTGAAAATGCTATATCAGGTCATGTGCAATTTGCAAGATACATCAGAGCATTAATTGCACTAAGATATGGTACTTCAAGACCAAGAATTTCTTCATCATATTCTCGAGGGCGAAAATGGTCTTTTTTCACATTAAGTGATCGAACAACTATTGGAGTGCTCAAAGGGTGAGCTTTCTCCATGTAAAAGTACTTCAAGACTTTTTCTATGTATGTTGACTGATGAACAAGAATTCAATTTGAAAAATGTTCAATTTGTAAGCCAAGATAAAACTATCTTTCCAAGATCTTTCATCTCAAACTCATTTTTTAAATAAGTGGTAGTTTTTATGGGCTCTTCTAGAGTCCCAATAAGATTTAAATCATCTATATAAACTGCAATGATAGTAAATCTAGATTATGATTTCTTAATGAAAACGCATGGACAAATTGGATTATTCTCAAATCCTTCTTTCAATAGATATTCACTAAGATGATTGTACCACATTGCTTTAACTTGTATAAAGATCTTTGTAGCTTGATAAAATAAATACTTTGGGATTTGGAATTATATGCTTCAAGCATTTTGTATCCTTCGATGATTTTCATGTATATATCATTATCAAGTGATCCATGTAAATATGTTGTAACTACATCCATTAAACGCATATCCAAACTTTCTATAACTACTAAGCTAATAAAAAATCTAAATGTAATTGCATCCACTATAGGGGAATATGTTTCTTCATAATCAATACTAGGTTTCTACAGAAAACCTTGTACAATAAGTCTTGCTTTACATTTCACATTTTCATTTTTCTCATTACGTTTTCGTACAAATACCCAGTTGTATCCAACAGGTGATACACTTTTAGGTGTTTGAACTACAGGTCCAAATACTTCTAGTTTTGCTAGTGAGTTTATTCTGCCTGAATTGCTTCCTTTTATATTAGCCAATCATTTATACGTTGACATTCTTTGATGGTTTGTGGTTCAATATCATCATTACTTCTGGTAATGTCAAATGCAACTTTAAATGAAAATATGTTGTCGACAACAAGTTTGTTTCTATCCAATGTTTCTCTTGTACATACATAATTTATTAAGATCTCATTATTTTCAGGTACCAGTTCCTTTTTAGGGGTAACTCTTCAAGAAATTCCTCTTTAAGAGGTTCCTCTTCGAAGGATTCCTTTCTAGGAGAATTTTGTAGAGAAAGTTTGGATAGATCAATTTTCGTTGCCTGTTTTGTGGGTAAGGCCTCTTCAAGAGCGCAAATTTCATTTCCTTGTACTTTTCTTTTCCGGGAAATCTTATCCTTTGCACCAATAGGTCTTCCACACTTCAGGCGTGCCTCAGACTCATTTTCTGCTGTATTAATTAATTGTCCTATAGGGACTTCTCTCTTCGCTGGAGTATTAGCAGCTAGAATGTGAAACTTAACTATTTTCTTGTTGTTAGCAAATGCATCGACAATTGATTTGCAATACTCTACAAATGAATGATTCTCTGAACTTCTAGTTCACATTGATTTGTACGAGGATCAAAATGAGATAACGTCGAATTATTCCAAGTGATTTCTTGTCGTGCTTCTAGCAACGACTTTTCTCTGCCTAGTGATGGGAATATGTTTTCATCAAAATGATAATTTTCAAAACGTGCTTTAACAATATCACTAGTTAAAAGCTCAAGGCATTTAATGATAGAAGAAGAATCAAAACTGATAAGCGCCGAATGCTGGACATTCAAGTCCCTTAATTTCCATATGTTAATTCCTTAGTGTTATTATTTGTTTGATTTTGTTTTGTTTTTGTGTTTTCATGTGTTTAATAAAGATACAAGAAAATCATTGATTTTTGGGCTCAAAATGCATTTCAAGTACTGTAGCGATTTACTGTAGCAGAGTTACTATAGCAAGTTACTGTAGCTACAGTGCGCTCGAGCGCACACGCGCGACAGAGACAAAAAGGAGTCTGAAATTGATAAGGAAAGTCTTTCTAGGTCTCCCAATCCGACTAGGAGACTGAATTGCGATTTTTCTGGGATTTCTAGGATTTTTAGGATTCTCCTAATCCCTATAAATAGGGCTCTAAACATTGTAAATAGACACACCGCTTCCTAGAGCTGTAAATCAGAAAATTGTCTTTGGAGCTTAAAAGATCATGAGCGGCTAAACCCCTTCGTGGGGTGTTGATGTAACCCTATCCAAGCACAATGATTTGATTATATTTAATTTTCAATTGTGCATGTTCATTGTATAACTATGAAAATTGCTACATTTTGATTATGTTCTTAATTATTAAATGCAATTGTTCTTAAATTCCACAATCAATATTTGTGAAATTCTTCTCTTGTCTTAGGAAGTATTTTACTTTTATTGATCTCAAATCATTCTTGTTTTCTGTGATTATGAGGATGATAGTTATACAATGGGTTTAATTGACATATGATCAATAGGATTGATAGGCCATGCCTAGGGAAGACGGATTGTACTACACCCTAGTTTAGTGTAATTTAGGTAGACAGTCCGTGCCAACCGAAGATGGGTTACACTTATTCATTGATTGTATGTATCCTGTTAAAGAATTTGATAATTTATACCTAGGGAAGACGGGTCGTACCGCATCTTAGTGGTTAGGTGGACGATTCGTGCCAACCGAAGATAGATTATGCTTATTCTTTAATGAGGTAGTTTCTTGTTTATTTATAACATGCGTAGAATGAATTTCTTAGATTAATTATAATTAACCATTGTTGTGCGGATAGAGCTGAAGTCAATACCCTACACTCTCTCTTATTTTAAATCTCTTTTATTTTCATGCACTTTAAGTTTTAAAGAAAATCAAATCAATTTTCTTTTTAATTAAGTTAATTTTAATCTTTCGAATTTTGATAATAAAACCTCTGCACTCATTGAGGTTCGACACCCTCAATATAGCCATATCCTACGGGATTCGTCCTATTGCGAGTGGTAATTTTATAATTGATATTTTTGGTCACAAAAATACCACATCAAAAACCAACATAAGTTCCAAGTCTACGTTGAAGTCCCATCTTAGTGCGTTGAAGTGGAGCAATTAGAACATATATAGTACAACCAAAAATACAAAAATAAAAAATATTTGGTGGTTGACCAAATGCAAGTTACAAAAGGGAAAGTTACAAAAGGGAATATTTTTGGTAAAGTGTTGGTCTGATTTGAACTAATGATGCAGCATGTAATATTACATGTCCCCAAGCAGAAACAGATAATTTTGTTTTCATAAGCAAAGGCCGAACAATTAATTGAAGTCGTTTAATAAACGATTCAGCTAAACCATTTTGAGTATGATGATGAGCAACATAATATTCAACATTAATTCCAATTGACATGCAATAGTTATAAAATGCTTGAGATGTAAATTCACCCGCATTATTCATCCGAATAGATTGAATTGGATAATCAGGAAATCGTGCTCGTAATCTAATTATATGAGCAAAAAGTGTAGCAAATGCAACAATACAAGTAGAAAGCAAGCAAACATGTGACCACCTAGTTGATGCATCTATTAAAACCGTAAAATATCTAAATGGCCCATATGGAGGGTGAATCGGCTCACATATATCCCATTGAATTCTTTGTAAAAAAAAATGGAGATTCAACAATTACCTTAGAAGGGGATGGTTTGATAACAAGTTACCTTGAAAACATGCAGTACAAGGATAATCACTTGGTAAAATAATCGTCTGGTTCTTTAAGGGATGCCCATGAGAGTTCTCAATTATTTGATCCAGCATAATTGTTCTTGGATGTCCAAGATGATCGTGCCAAAGTATAAATATCTTTGGATTAGAGCACTTCTGGTGCATTACAACATGTGATTCAATTGTTCTTATTGTTGTATAATACAACTCGGAAGAGAAAGCAGGTAGTTTTTCTAATATGAGCTTCTGGTCCGAAATTATTGAAGTAATATAAAGATATTCATCACTGCCTTTATTAGTGGTTTCAACATGATAACCATTTAGACAAAATATCATTAAAATTGATTAAATTTCTTCTAGATTTAGAAGAATACAAAGCATTGTCAATACAAAATTTTGTTCCTTTTGCAATATGATATTCACTCTTCCAGAGCCTTTGATTAGGTTTGATGAACCTAATATTGTATTGACATTAGCTTTGTTTAATATCAAGTATGGAAAATGTTTCTTATCTCTAAAAATTGTGTGCATTGTACAACTGTCTGCTATACACAAATCTTCACCAATCATCTTGGAATTAATCATTCCATCAATATGACTCATGCCTCCATACATAAACAAAATATATATTAAATTTTATTAATCAAAAAGAAAATAACAAAATACAATTAAATTTGACAATGTAAACATACTGTGATTAAGACATAATGAAAACATATTAATTGTTGCAGACATATTCATCACCAATCAAAAGATCAGTTCTAGTGTTAGAGTCTACCAAGAAATCAGAAACATCAAGATGAGTGTTACCCTCTCTATTTAAAGTATCAAGAAAAACTGAAGAATCAACAAGATTACTGTGATTAGCAAAATTCATTTCAATCATCTTTTCTTTGTCTTTTATGGAGGCTTAATATAGGTTTACAAGATGTTTAGGTGTAAGACAGGTACGCGACCAATGTCCTTTCATACCACACATGTAACATTTATCTTCATAATTATTTGTAGGTTTATTCTGTAAACCTTTGTTTTCATTTTGTTTCGCCTCAGTGTGGTTCTACTTTTGATGGTATAAAGCATTTCTTTTGTAAGAATTATGAGTATGTTTCCCTTGACCTCTATAATTTTTTCTACCACGTCCACGTCCACGGTTTCCTTTATTACCATGAAATGAGGTTCCATTTGTTTCAGGAAATTGTGTAGAACCCGTTGGCATTGGACGAGATTGATGATTTTTCATTAATAGCTCGTTGTTTTACTCAACTACTAGAAGACAAGAAATTAGTTCAGAATATCTTATGAAATTACACTCTCGCTATTGCTGCTGTAGGAGCACATTCGAGGTATGAAATGTGGTATATGTTTTTTTTCTAACATATCCACATCAGTGACTAATTTTAATTGTGAGCTGATTTTAAAGAGTGCATAGTTATAGTCACTGACACTCTTAAAATCTTGCAACCTCAGGTACATCCAATCATAACGAGCTTTTGAGAGGATAACTATCTTCTAGTGCTCGTATCTCTCCTTTAAATTATTTCACAAGGTCAAGGAATCCTTTACCGTAAGATACTCAGTTTTTAATTCTTCATGCAGATGATGACAAAAAAAAAAAAAAAATCACTGCTTTAGCGCGATCCTGCTGGGATGCTTGATTATCTTGCTTAATAGTATTTTCAAGATTCATAGCTTCAAGATGGATCTCACCATCAAGGATCCAAGATATGTAATTATTGCCAGAAACGTCAAGAGTAACAAACTCAAGTTTTGTAAGATTTGACATTATCTATACAAAAATATATCAAGAATTAAATAAATAAACATTATTTAAAATTAAGTGATACTATACGCAAACCAAAAATTTTCAAAATATAAACTATAAGACATTATATTCATAGCATTAGTATGATAACGTTCTAGTTCATATAAATCTCACATAGATCATAATATGCATATATTATAACGTGATTCTGAAAACACTAAATTTTTTGAAGCATATGTTAGAATGTTAATTAACAAAATATATAATATGATTACTAAATGTTAAAGAAACTTACAATGAATTGAGAATACCTCATATATAGCTTTTAATGTTGAAGATCAAAATAACACAACAATTGGCTAGAGCTTTGTGCTGATAATGTGTTGTAAAATCAAAGAAAATAACAAGATAAGATAAAAAGATTGCAATATGTGAAACTAGTTATTCAGAAACTATGTATGATTCTTCTATATTATATTCTTTTACATACTACTCAATACTCCATTTTATAGACATGGAATCCAAATAAGAGGTTAAGGAATATAAAAGGGTAGTACATGAATCAAAAGGTTACATCAATGTATTACATGAATGTTATAGTAATTCTAAAAGATGACATGAATGTGTAGAATTCTAAGAGATAAAACTAAATGATCATCCACCAAATCTATGAATGTATTCATAACACAAAGGAAAATGAAAGCATATTTTATTCATCTAGTGTGCTACAATGAATATCACCAAATTGCTATTCACTATAGCAATTAAGGAATTCTAGCTAATCTGAAGCTATTATGTTGGAGCTCAAAAAAGTGCAATTAATAATAGCTAAAATGTAGCTAATATTGCTCCTTCAACTAATTTGCTAGAGTTGATCTAATTGGCCAACATGGTAAAACCTATCTTTTGTTGTCTTTGGAATTGTGACGGATCATACGTGACTTCAGCTATCATTGGCTGCGCATATTTACAAATTTTGCGATTGGCCAAGGATTTAATCACTTGGCATTTCCATTTTTGATGGACGCGAAAGATTAATTTTCTTTTTGTTTCCCATAATTTGGGTTTTATTTTTCTATTAATCACTTGGCACTAGTTGGTGTGGCAATAGATTGAGTGCTGACATGAATGTTAAGGTATCAAATGAAACGCAAGTGGTATATAGCAAAAAGAAATGATAAAAATCATTCTTTCAACTATCTTTCAACCATTTTCATATAGCGAATAGATAAATTCATCATTGAATTTGTGTAGGACCACGAGTCCACAAATCCATTAGTTGATTAATTGAATTTATAAAAAGAGATGGTTGAAAGAATGATGTGTAACATGCTTCTATAACAAATTGTTAACTTTAAGTCTTTAACAGTAAAGTAATAGGAACCTATTTCAAACTTGGATAAAACTCAATGAATTTATTCTTGAAATTAGAAACTCGGCTATTAAATCCAAATCAAATGAGAACTTAAAGGCTAAATATGATTTTTCCCTTTTGTTTTTCCCACCAAACTATATGAAATGGCCTTTGGTTTTATTCTATATACTTTTTATAGCTAAAAGATAACTAAAGGGATAATTTCAATAATAATAATAAGGGGTAACTTCATTTTAAACCTCTAAATTACAACGCGATTTGACAAGCCTCATAAATTTTAAAACCTATTAATTTGGACCCCTGAACTTTCAATTACAATCAATTTGAACCTCTCCATTAGATTTTAAACGTTAAAAGTGAGACAATGACATTTATACCCTTAACTTTCTTATAAAATTTCAAATTTACCCTTAATTTCAAATTAAAAAAAAAAAAAAAAAATTTAAAAAAAGTTAAAAGAAAAAATTGCAGTCACAACGGTTCTCTGGCCTTGTGACCCGTCGGTCAGGCGGGTCTGGCCTGACCCACGCTGGGTCTTGGCCAGAGACCCACGGCTAGGTCTGGCCGTGACCCAACGGCCAAACCCAACTCGGTTGTTTTGGTCTCTCCGTTGTTGAATGAAAAGGGAAATTGGGATTTTAGTGAAGGCGGCTTTGGGAAACACTACGAGAGTTGTCGTTTGTGTTTGAGAAAAAATTGTAACTAAAAACAAACAAGAAGCATACGAAGACGAAAAACAAACAAGAAGCATACATAGAGAAAAAATTGTAACCAAACTTGAAGAAAATACACTGATAAAGTGAATAGGGGCGAAGAGAGCAGGGGCAAAGATGTTTTGAGGGAGTGTGGGTGGCTTGGATCTCTACAGTCCAACGAAGATCTCCGCGTGGGTCTAGCCTGCTTACCCACAGCTGGGTCATAGCCGTGATATAGAGAAAACAATTGAAACTAAACTTGAAAAAAATACGCTAATAAACTGAACAGGGGCGAAGAGAACAGGGGCAAAGGTGTTTTGAGGGAGCGGTGGGTGGCTTGGAGCTTTACAGTCCAACGAAGCTCTCCTCGTGGGTTTGGCCTGCTGACCCACGGCTGAGTCACAGTCGTGACCTAGCATGGTTCTGGCCTTGACCCACGGTGGGTCTTTGGCCGAGACCCAACGTGGGTCACGGCCAGGGCCTAACCCATGGGTCTTTTTTTTTAAAAAAAAACGAAAATTATGAATAATTTAGTCTTTTTAGGTATTGTCGTTAGAAATTAACAGCTAAATCTGACGGAGGGGTTTAAATTGATTGCAATTGAAAGTTTAAGGGTCTAAATTGAGAAGTTTTGAAATTTTGGAGGAGGGAGGTTGTCAAATCGCGAGATAATTCAAGGGTTTAAAGTGAAGTTACCCTTAATAATAACAACTTATATCAATATCTATGGACCCAAAATTTTTATTGAAAATAAGAATAAATAATCTTTGATTATGACTTATTGCGTATATATTTATGTAAGCATATATGTGTAAGAACAAATAAGTGTCGAAATTGTTGGGAATTGGACTGACAAGGCCATACGGCCCACAAAATTCATATGCGAAGACCATTAAACTAATCCACAAGCCCAAAATTGATCCGAAGCCTGGTCATATCCTACCAGCATAGAAAGGAATCCATTCCCAAGCTAATGAAGTGCATCCCAATGATAATAATCATGCACCGATAGGGGTGTCAAAAATTACCGGGAAACCGGAATCAGAATCAAAAAATCGGAAAACCGGGGACCCGGTTCCGGTTTCGGTTTGAAAAATTCAAAAACCGGGTTCCCCGGTTCCGGTACCCAGTTTTTACCGGGAATATCGGAACCGGGTTTATATTTTATTAAATAATATTTATATATTATTATATTATATATATTAATATTTCTTAATTTTTTTACATTTAGGTTTAGGTCTCCCGTCTCCAGTTCTCACTTCTCCCCCAAGTCCCCTTCATCTTCTTTTCTCACATCACGCTGCAAGCCCCTCCTCTTCTCCATTTTCTCCTCTAGTCCTCTTCTTCATTTCACTTCTCCATTTTTACTTTTTATTATTTTAATATTTTCTTTATGTACCTAATTTAAAATGATTTTTAGGGTATTTTAAAAAATTGAATTTTTATTTCTAAGGCCTATATAGGCAAAAATATTGATTTTTTTTTTTTAAGGATTTTTAGGCTTTTTTAAGTTTATTTTTTAATTATTTGGAATAATCACAACAAAGCCTCTTTAATTTAGACAAAAAGACTAATAGATTTTTTTTTTTTTTTTTTTAAATGAGCTAATTTATGAAAAAAAAAAAAGGATTTATTTTAGGCCCAATACCTAAAATAAGCGCAAAAATTAATTTTCTTAAAAAACCGGTTATCGGACCAGGTAAAACCGGAACCGGCTGGTAACTGGGACCCCGGTTAACCGGGGTCCCAGTTCCGGTTCCGGTTTCCCAAAACCGAGAACCAGGGTACCCCGGTTCCGGTTCCGATTTTGACCAAAAACCGAGAAACCGGACCGAGTTGACAACCCTATGCACAGATCCATGACATGGAATATATTCCTAGTTTAAAGGATAAATCACGCTCAATCTTAGGCCATCATAGGGGGTACTGGCAAGTAAAAGTTGGAATGTGACATAAAAGTGGTTATATTTGAGCCTCCAAAAAATGCAAATATGAATCAGGTAAAAATAACTTTTGACCTTAAACTCAAAACTCAGACTTAGTACATTTATGTTTCCTTCACAAACACTATACTTGTTAGGTTTTACAGAATTGGCTCATTCGATGTCCAAACATTTATTTTATGTTTTGGGAATTATGGGTAGCTCGTACTTAGGTATGTAGTTGATGAAGAGTTGAAGAGGTTGAGGAAATTGTTAAAAGAAGACTAGTATAGAGCTCGGACGACATACTACATAGGTCATTGCAGAAAGTGCCCGTTACTAGAGGAGTCTGGAAGGCTAGGCAAATATGCCCTCTTGAATTCAAGGGTGTCAAGACGGACAAAAGACATTATGATGGTCGATGGAGGCTTTACCACAAGCATTATAACGACGCTATAAAGCCTATAATAACTATACTAAATGAACAAACGAGGGTGTGAGTGTTTATATCTTCCGAGTACGCTATAATACCTTCCTCTCTTTCCGAGTTAGCACCTCATTACTTTTTAAGAATGAAGGCTTAAGTTATAAAACTTTTTTCTCAACGTTATGAGCCATTAAATAGGAAATGCTTTTCGTCTTGTGCACTCCCGTTCGAAGGGCGTTGTGTCATCATGAAAATATCTACCTTTAGTGTCACGTCTCACTACACACTAATTGACATGTAGAGATTCCCTCCGGTCGATAATCATTCGAACGCCACCTAATGTTTTAGCCTTAAACTTGTCAAATAAGTCATTTCGGCAGGTGCTCAAATCTAGGTCATTGATCGTTTGTCACCATGTGATCTGATGGTGCCATGTGAAGATTCATTCTGCTCGAACAACACATTCTATGTTCAAACACGGTCACTTGATTTCATCTGTTGATCTTTTCCCGCACTTTTCCCTTTTGTTGCCACGTCTTATAGGTTGCCGGTTGAATGGGGAACCCCGTGTTCAAATAGGATGGTTTGATTCAAGATTTTTCTAATTTTGCACATATGACAACCTACAATCCAGTTTGTCATATAGCCACCAATCCAGTTTTTCATGAACGAACGAAGCACATATGTTAAAGTAGAATGCCATTTTTTTCATGATAAATTACTCAATAAAAAGATCGTTACTTCTAATGTGAACTCAGAAGATCAATTGGTAGCTAGGTTTATTCATCAAAGCACTTGGTCATGGGTGAGTTGCATATATTTTCTCCAAGTTGGGGTTATATAATATATATTCTTAACTTGAGGGGAAGTATTAGAATAGTAGTTTAATCTTATATGATTGTTTTAGTAGTCCGTCTTATTTAAGAGTTGTGATTAACTGTATCTTGTTGGTAGCTAGACTTTGTGTTAATTAATCTTGAAATGGAATCTCCTCTCTATAAATAATAAGTGAAAGTGTGGATATATGATAAGAAATTAATAAGCGCACCATTTATCTTCTCAACAATACTAATTAATTGGCATCTTGATCAACTGAATCGAATATGAAACCTGCCTAGCTATAAATAGGAATAACAATTTTTGACACGACCTGTGAACCTGATACGAACCCGACATAAAATTAGAGGGTTAGGTTGAGGAGTTTGATTCGTTAAATTAAATGGGCCGAGTTAGAGTTGACCGATATAATTTTATACACATGCCTCGTCATGACTCGAATTCAACACGCGACATAATAGTTGACAATTTTTGACATGATTCATAAACACAACACGAACCCAATACAAAATTAGAGGATTAGAGTTGAAAGATTTGACCCATTTAATTAAATGTGTTAGATTAGAGTTGACCTATATAGTCTTATACTCATGCGTTAATACGACACGAATCCGACACGCAAGCACAATTTGTCTTCCCTAATATCTCCATAATTGATAATTCCATGTCAATCTAATATTATTCACCTTAAAATATCTTACAAAGAGAGCAACATAGGAAAAAAAAAAAAAGTAATGTAAAATATGGTGAAAAATGTAGATAATGTCTGGCTTTGTCAGTACAAACTCCAGAAATCCGTTTGACGATATCTCATAGCATGCGTTGTACTGTGTCCACAGATACAAAGCATGAAAAAAAAAAAGGGGAAACACCGTCCCAAAAAAGAGACACCATCTGGATATCGATCATACATTTTCTGGCCCTCTGATCAAGAGGCGCCATTAAAAAGTTTCTTCATGTTTCTTAAACATTTGAATCTGCAAAGTTATTATAGCATGAAGTTAGAGATGTGATCCAACTCTTAAGAAAATAAAATTGTGCGTTATATATATTCATTCAAGTGAAGCTGTAAATAGGGTCTTCGATCTTACCTTGCAATTGAAATGATATTATAGCAAAGATGGAAGGCAGATTCATATCTCTAGAACAATATCTGCAAACAATGAACATTTATCTCATCAGTGTCATATTTTGTGCATGTTGTTTTAATTTGTGTGTGCTTTTTGAGGTTTTTGGGTCTGAATTAATGTAAACTAAAAGGGGTCCTGCTTACATTCAGAATCTGTCTTCACCCATTTGCATCTGTCATTGCTCTTCTCCTGCATTTCATCATCATTCTCCCTCTTTGGCATCTCTTTGTCCTCTATATATCTCTTCATTGATGATGGCCGAGAATAACTTTGTGGGTTCATCTTCTTGTGAAGCATTACTCTCAAAAGCTGCAAGTCAATAAAAATAATTTTAATAAATCTAACTCTAAAAATTCATAATATATATATATATACACACACACACACACACACACACTTATATATAGATATACCTTCTCCATTCTTGACTCATGAAGGGTATCTCTTAAACTGGGAGCTGGTGTGAACCCACTGGAACAAACAAACATCTTCTTGAGAAGGAAAGAAATTGATTTCTTCCCAATGGCTTTCTTGTTATTATGATCTGAGCAAATGTCTTTACATCTACCAAGTATGACACTGATCGTACGGTCGATATCTTCATCTCTATGATCATCCGAATCATTGCAAAGTGCGTTGCTAATTCTTCGATCAACCTCCAAGCTTGATGGGCAATTGAGGAATCTATCCAAAGGAAGATCAGCAATCTCCTTCTCCACGTTTGGTTTACGTGTCAAGAGCTTTGTGAGCTCCTTCTGTAACTTCCCAACTTCTTCGGGAGTAAAATCTAGTATTTGATCTTTTGATGAAGATGGATCGTCTTGGGTATTTTGGGTTTTTGGATTTTCTTTCAAATCATTGTTTCCAAAAGTTCCAATGGCAAGCAAGCCATGGGGCCAGTCATTGAATTCTTCACGAGGCTCTTGTTTCACATGATGATCTACACAAAAGAAATAGAAAGAGAGAATTTTTACTCAATCTACTTTTTTTTTTTAAAAAAAAAAAAAAAAAAAAAAAGAAAGAAAAATCATTCTCAAGAGCTCACTTAATTTTATCATAAAAGGCCAAGAAAATCACTAAATAAGCAAAATAAATAAATAAGAGCCCCAAAATTTTAAAAATTCTCTTTAAATTTATATTTTTGTAAGGTGAACCCCAATTTTTTTTTTTTTTTTAAAAAAAAAATTAAAGCCCATGGGATCTAGTTATATGACTTATAAGATAAAGAATTTGGAAGACCTTTATAGCAAATCAATTGGTAACAACATTTTTATCCAACAAAAGTAATTTTCTTTTTGAAAAATGCTTTGGGTATTAGAATTTTTTATTACAAAATCATTGACAAACTAAAGTGATAATCCATAATAGTGAAATTAATAGTTCAAAAAATTTAAAGTCGTAGAATTCCTACCATCACTTTTCTCTTTCTTTTTTACTTTTATTTTTTATGAATGAATGAGTGAATTTCAAAACAACAAACAAATTTATTTTAGCAATACAAACAAAAAGGAAGGGTTATATAGGGGACCATTTTCACTATTAATTCTAATAGGAGATAACATGATAGAGAAATTGAGAATGTTTCTAAACACAAAGTTAGTAGCGGCCAATAAGATAGCTTAAGTAGTTAAGCTTGAGGCAAATGACGGATAAAATGGAATGCAAACTTTACGGCACCTTGATTCAAGTGTCTCCATTCTGACGGTCCATTGACTATTTTAATGTATTTATTTAATTAACTTAATCAAATCATAGACTTGACTAGGTTTAGAACTTGCATCGTTTGACTTAAAATCCTGTTCCGACTTGTTAACTTTTTTGACTCTCTTTTGTGTCGTGCTTCAATTTTGATGTAGATCAAATTCACCCTTAGATTCGGATCTAGATCTGACCCATTAAAACACGCTTTAACGTTCGAATTCCCTTACTTTCATACTGAATTGGATGAATCACGATCAAATCAAATACAGAGTGGATCTGAATGATCCTACCCCGGCCTCCCTCTCTCTCCCCAACAGTTACTTCAATACAGCTTTATATATATATATATATATATATATATATATATATATATATATGGAAGCTAGTGTAAATAATGCTTACTAGTAGTAGCTGAAGGTGTATGAGCTCTTTTGTTTCCTGGTTTCCCGTTGAGCTTATTTTGCATCCAACTAAAAAGCTGCGATCAAAACAAATGAAAATGATCAGTTCAGAACCATAATCTCTAAATCATTTTACGTGGGTGTGAGCTAAATCAACCAACCAAACTCTCTCTCTCTGTTTTTCTCTCATGCATGCAGACGAACTTACTTACCTTCATTTTCACAGCAGATTTGAGAGCTCTTTGAAAGGGTATGGATGGAAAGAAGTGGCGGTGTTTGGAGAAACTGAGGTGCTGAAGGCCAATCTTAAAAGGCAATGGAAAATGGAGCTTTGGGAGTTTAAAATTCAAGATGGCGTTTTGCTGAATTTGATGGGCAAGCTGAGCTGAGAGAGTTAATTTTGTAGTGGTTCAAGTTCCCAAAAGACGTGGCCCTTTTAATTACCACTCTCCAAACTCTCTTCTCTAATCTCTCTCAACTTATGTGACTAATTTGTATATATAATAACTATTAATCCCCCACGAGCATAACTGCATAAAGACATTCTCTTTCCAATTTATAATGCACAACTCATGGACGAGGATGGTGCGGGTCGATTCTGGAACATCTTCTGTATCATGTACCTAGGAGCCCTTGTGTCACCACGTTCATCCATTAGATCATAAAGTAGAGATGCTGGACATTTTTCAAGAAAGAAGTCAATCTCAATACATCTGTAATCGAAAGGCGATTGGGGTGACACGAGGGATGCCAAAATTGGTGGTACAAATCTGCCTCAACGACCACTCGTTTTAATGTTATTTTTGTGCTTTAATTCCACTACTGTTTGCTTTTTTAATAATACGTACGATAAAAGCTTTCGCGACTCTTCTTCTTCGACCTTTTACGGCGAAAACTTAATTGGCGTCCGTACAGTGAGTCACTTCACTTGGTTCCATGATGCTCGATTAACACATGCAGCATCCATATGATATGCTAAGGATTGTACTCTCTTTTTTCTTAGTTTTTTTTTTTTTTTTTTTGATTAATTAAAGCAAAATAAATGAGTTCATGTGGCAGCTAATTAAGCTAGCTAGCTAGACAAATTAATTAATTACCACAATCCACAACTAGTAGTATATATATATATATATATATATGATATTGGAGTGATGGGCAGCATGGGCAACGACTTGGAAGCAGAATAAATTAAAGTCCCGATGCAAAAGTATAGAAGAAATTAATTTGAAAAAAGTAAAGTAAAGGGAAGGAAGGTATGGGGTCATGCTTAGGGCTGCTAGGAGGAACGCCTGAGCAAAAAAATCCAATTTTCGCATGGGAATGTCCCTTATGACCCAACCGGCTACTGAATTTCAACTGCCCCCCCAATTGTAGGGCACGTTCAATACTTCTGAACTCAAGGCTTTAGAGCCTGTATCAAACTGTGTCGGGAAGTAAAGCCTTTTATATTCCGAAAGAAACAGCTTTTTAAAAAAATTTCATTCAAGGTTTTTCTTTTAAAAAAAAAAGTGTATTTTCCTTTTCATTTTAAACCAAAATACTTACAATTGCTTTGGGATATTGATAATTGATTTTCTGGACAGCAACAAAAGGAATTCTCCTCTTCAAGCAGTAGAGATTATCCCTCCCTCCGCGGAAACTCTTTTGAAAACCTCATGAAACGTTTTAGGAAAGGAACACGAATTTCCTGGAATTAAACTATGTAAACACATGGCGGCTTAGTATTGGTGTAATTAGATAGGGTATTATCCCGAGAGATTAATGTCGCATTCATATTATCCATGATCACCACCGTTACAGAAATTCCCACGAACCCAATTAAGTTTCTTGACAAATCTTGTTGAAACATAGGCAGATCTAAGTGGACGGATCTCTCTTGACAAGAGAAACATGTAATTAATTTGAGGAACCACAAATCCCCCTTCTCAAGGGACGCTTCATTAAATGTAAATTTTGGAAGGTTATATCATATATATGAGATTGAAATTCTAGTAACTCAGGCTATCAAGATTCAAGCCCTTTGAGTATTTCCCTTGCTTGATAGGCTATATCATAGGTTTCACATTTCATTGAGTTAACAACCATATGGTCATGGAACAGGGTAAATGCCTATGTTAAAGCCTGTTTGAGATTGTGTTGAGATAAAAAGCCTTAAGCTTATTTTTAACTTTTCAAAAACACAATTTTGAGCTTTTCTAGAGCAAAAATGTTGAAAAATTACTTTTTAAATTGTTCACCAGACAAACCCATTTTTGCTTGATACTTTATAACGTATTAGATGCATTTTTTAAACTCCTTAACGCAATCATATATAAACTCGAAGATGGAATGAGGACCATGCCAACTGCCATGTGGAAGAAGAGCTCAAATTCAACTATATATATATAGTACATCGAGAAAAGTAATTTGTGTCTTGCTATGTAGCGAACTATTTAATATTAAAGCTATATTAACACTATAGAATACTCGAGCTTCTAAAGAAACTCATAAACACAGACTACATACATGATACAACCGCCACTAAACTTGACTAGAAAGTAGAAAACCACCTAAAATCTTCTCTAGCTGCGTAAGTTCAACTCAATGCTTATTACAAGACAATACCCTCTTTTCAAGGGGCTAACGTTCAAAGTTTGCTGCCATTTGCCACCAAAACCGTATATATCTCCCAATTTGTGTAACATCTACTCATCTACAGCTAATAATATTATAGTAAATCTCATTACTACCAACCAACCAAAATGTCGTTCATTGCACACTCTTATATATATATTGGACTACCCTTGTTGAACACCAATCCAAAGGGTTTAATAAGAACAATAGAGCAAGTTATACATTCCCAAGGATTTAGGGTACATGGTAATTGACAAGAAAAATAATTGTTTGATAAAACTTTTATTCTTTATTTTTGCAAAACAAAAACAATAATGAACAATGCAAAACATAAAACACTCAAACTACTTTATTTTTGTCACATCAAAATATATATTTAAAAAAAAAAAAAAAAAAAAACTCTAAAAAGTATTAACAAATGAAAGGCCTTGTCCTCAGCTATTTAAGCAATCTCAATATATGCTTGGAATGGGGCATCAAATGGTGCAAGTGGGTTAGGTTATGCTGAGGAAAAGGAAAAAACAAACGTTAAAAAAAGATAGTGGGTTAGGTTATGGCAGTTGGCTACGTGTCACGACAAAGTAACTCCCATCATCTTATGTCGGACCTACACGTGTACCAAAGGGGTCGGGTTGACTTCTACCCTGATCTGTATTATTCTCTAGTACCCAAACCCTTTTCCCTTCAGAGCGGTGTATGGGCTCCACATACATGCTTAGAACAACCACCATCTCATAGATTTCTGAATCAACTTTTTCTTCAAGATAAGTGCCACCTTTTTTAATTCAATTGCTGCTTTCAAGATTTCTCTGATTGGACTATTCTATTATAAATAGTATCTTAGGCAAACCATGATAATTAAAATGAGCATAAGCACAATTTACTTGGTTAATTGTTCTGCTTCCTCACTCACATTTGCAGAGTACCAAAAAACAAAGGTTTCGTACAGAATGTTTAGCCATTCTAAAGAGTTTACCAAAACTGGTGTGGACCACTTGAACGACGGACATGCTAAAAAGTGCCGCCTCCAAGCAAGGTGCACCACGAAAATATGTTTAGTCTTATGATTGATTTAACATGTAATTGGGGATTTTAGGATGTTTAACAACTCAATGAGCTACGTGTAAAGATGCGTTTTTCAAAGACTAAAAAGATCCAATTATCAGAAAGATCAAATTATCAGAAATATATAAATATATATACTAATGCTACGAAAGCAAAGTGAGAAATATCATAAATACCTGTCGTCATTGGGCTCGTCACTGCAATCCTAAAAATATTTTTTTCATAATTGAAAACTCCTCGAGATGGAGGTGAAAAGAGTCCAAAGGAATCACTCCCACCAAGATACAACTTTTGAGGGAAAAAGAATAGAAGCCATGTGAGTTACCTGTTATCGCATCTACTAGATGTCTAGGGTTTATGAATCAAAGAAGCGGATGGAGTAGACTTACTATTTCTGGAATGTGGTACACTTTCCCAAGATAAACTAAAGACCTTGTATGATGTGGACCTCTATCTTCCATGAACGTGGTGGCCATCATGCTTTACTAGATCACCTTTCATTGGATCTTCAGTAAATTAATAAACTAAGTATCTTGCATTAAGGTTAAGCAAATGTTTCGTCTTGCAACTAGGTCCCTTCAAAACCTCAAAAAATCAGCATATAATATCTTACTAACATGTGAATAATAATTTATGGCCTCTGTCTCTCAAATACAAGGAGAAAGCCACCATTCTTGGCCACGAATTAGGACCTTGTTGTTGTTGGTATCCTTTAGTTCCATCGAAGGGGCAACCCTGTAAAGTAATCAACAATCTAACGCTGTATTAATTTCTTGAAATCTCAAAGAGCTCTGGTAATGCCCATAAGTTACCAGTAGCAATATCAATACAAGCAACTTCCAAGACTAACGGCACATTTAATTCTATGGTCTCTAAACCAAAAGAGAAGAATAGAAATATGCGGAGTAATCACAACACCATTTAAGCCCTATATGGATAAGGAAAATGCTAGAGATAAGATCGTTTTTAGTACAATACTAATACAAACTGATGTGACATCCTACATGTTAAGTATGACTTGAATTAAAAGTCATGGTGGGACCCAGTGGTTTGTCTCCTTCTTCAAGTAGGAGAGATTTTTGGTTCAACCGGTTTACTCATTTACATGTGGGTTTTGGAGTTCTTCTCCTATGTGTACTTGGACTCCTTGTTTGACTTATAGTAGGAGTCCTAGACCAACATATAAAATAAGAGTTAAGCTTCTATATAAGGAACAAAGCACAAGGTGAATTTGTGTGTGCCAAAAACATGAAGCACCAAAGGGAGGAGAAAAAATAGAGAATTTGAGAAAAGGAGGTACAAGGGCAGCAAGGGTGTTTTCTTCTTGGTAGTTTTTTGGAGGAGCCAAAAACAAGTGATTAGAAGAAAAAGGGTGCTGCAGAGTGAGAGAAGAAAATAGAAATCAGCCGTCATCAGTTCCAGCAAAACAAAAGTTTGTACATCTGTTTTTTGTATTCTATTTTAGGAATAATCTTTCTTGTATGATAGTGAGATTTGGGTGTATTGGGGCTTTGGGATCTGAGTGATTTTCTCTCTACTATTTTTGTACTTCATCTTTTGATAGTGAATTTTTTCCGAGTCGTCTCCGCCAGTGGATGTAGGCTTATTAAGCCGAACCACTTAAATCTTTGTGTCGTGTGTGATTGCTTATCTTTGTTATTCCGTATTCTTCTTATTTTTCGCATCTCACTGGTCTTGGGAAATATGATTAATTTCCTAACAACTGGTATTAGAGCTGTTGGTTGGAGTGGGAGCGATGGTAGGTGAAGAAGGAAAGATAGGAATCGAGAAGTTCGACGGCAAAGATTTTGGATTTTGGAAGGTACAGATTGAAGCTATTCTTTATGGGAAGGATCTTCTTCAACCTCTTTTGGAAGAACAACCCGACGACATGTATGATAGCGAGTGGGCTCTGCTTGATCGTAAAGCCCTAGCAGTTATCAGGTTATCACTGTCAAAATCAGTTGCACACAACTTTGTAAAGGAGAAGACCACAGCAGGTCTAATGAAGGCTTTGTCAAGCATGTATGAGAAGCCATCGGCTAACAACAAGGTGCATCTGATGAAGAAATTGTTCAACCTAAAGATGGCGGAAGGGGCTTCGGTGGCACATCATCTTAATGAGTTCAACACCATCACAAATCAATTATCCTCGGTCGAAATTAATTTTGATGATGAGGTTTGCACGTTGATCGTCTTGGCATCTTTGCCAAATAGTTAGGAAGCAGTGAGGATGGCTGTGAGTAACTCTGTAGGAAAGAGTAAACTGAGCTATGAAGACGTCAGAAATTTGAGTCTCAGTTAAGAGGTTCGCATAAAAGATGCAGATGAAGCCTCTTGTTCTGGTGCTGCTTTAAACCTCAAGACTCAGGACAGAGGACAAGATAGAAACTCTGGTCAAGGCAGATCAAATTCCAGAAAAGGGAGAAACAAATTCAGATTCGGCCAACAACCTGAGTGTTGGAACTGTGGCAAGACTAGCCACTACAAGAAGAATTGCAAGGAACTGCAGAAGGAGACTGAGAATAATTATGCAAACGTAATGACAGAAGAAGTATATGATGCCCTACTTCTCTCTATTGACAGTCCTCTTGATTCTTGGGTCTTAGACTCAGGAGTATCTTTTCATACGACAGCGATCCGTAAAATTCTCGAGAACTATGTTGGTGGAGATTTTGGGAAGGTGTATTTGGCTGACAAACGGCGCTGGATGTTGTGGGCTTAGGCGATGTTCGCATTAGAGTTCACAGTGACTCGATATGGAAGCTACAGAAGGTCAGGCATGTTTCGGAGCTGAAGAAGAATCTGATTTCAGTGGGACAGCTTGATGAAGAAGGGCATTCAATTCATTTCCACGGCGGAAAGTGGAAGGTCAGCAGGGAAGCTAGGATTTTGGCTCTTGGTCATAAGACGAGTACTATCTATATGACCACGAATAGCAAGGATACAAATGCTGTTGTAGATACGACTGCTGACTCAAAACTATGGCACCTAAGGCTTGGGCACATGAGCGAGAAAGAGATGAAGGTACTTATGTCAAAGGGGAAACTACCGGAGTTGAAGTCAATTGATTTTAATTTGTGTGAAGGCTGCATCCTAGGGAAGCAGAAGAAGGTGAGTTTCGCGGAAGTTGGCAAAGCACCTAAGCTTGAAAAGCTGGAGCTAGTACACACGGATTTGTGGGGTCCCGCACCAGTGGCATCTCTTGGAGGCTCGCGGTATTACATCACATTTATTGATGACTCAAGCAGGAAGGTATGGGTTTATTTCTTGAAAAGTAAATCTGATGTATTTGAGACTTTTAAGAAATGGAAGGCCATGGTTGAGACTAAAACGGGCTTGAAGCTCAAGCGTTTGAGATCAGACAATGGAGGAGAATACGAAGATAGGGGGTTTAAACAGTTTTGCGTAGTGAATGGGATTATAATGGAGAAAACTATCACGGGAACACCACAGCAGAATAGCGTGGCTGAGCGCATGAATATAACCCTCAATGAGCGTGCTCGGAGTATGATGTTGCATGCTGGGTTACCAAATACTTTCTGGGCTGATGCAGTGAGCACTACTGCATATTTGATAAATAGGGGGCCTTCCGTTCCCCTGAGCCATAGACTACCGGAAGAAGTCTGGAGTGGAAAAGAGGTAAATCTTTCACATCTGAAAGTTTTTAGTTGTGCTTCGTATGTCCATGTTGAGTCTGATGCTATGAATAAACTAAATGGTAAATCTAGTAAGTGTTTCTTCATTGGATATGGAGATGAGGACTTCGGTTATCGATTTTGGGATGATCAAAATCGGAAGATCATTAGAAGTCGAAATGTGACTTTTAATGAATGTGCTATGTACAAGGATGGATCAAGTGCAAAAGCTGAAGTTACAGAGCATGAACCGAAGAAGTCTGAGTTTGTTAACTTAGATGAGCTTTCTGAAAGTACAGTGTAGAAAGAGAAACAATTCATGGAGGTGGAGCTTGATGAACAGTGTTCACTCACGGATAAATGTGATGACAAAGAATCTTCAAGAAACTTACAACACTGAGAAGAGTGTTATTCTTTAGCAAGAGGCAAGAGAAACATGGTCGAAAAGCAACAAAGAGGTATGACTTTGAGGATATGGTTTCTTTTGCTCTGACAGTTAGTAGTAGAGATCCATCGTCTGTTCAGGATGATATGCCGAAAGAGGTGGAGTCACTACGGAGTGGTAAAGCTTGGGAATCGGCAGAATTACCCAAGGGAAAAAAGGCTGAAGGGTGCAAATGGGTCTACAGGAAGAAAGAGTCATCAGAGAAAGATGTATGGTCGACGGGACATATAGGGAGGCATGGTAATATGCCTAAATCAGGTCCTATGCTCAAGTTCAAGAGGCGCTTGGACTTGAGGGACACTTGTAGAATGTGATTGCCCTTAGGGGCTGAGGCGGAGACATCTGGAGGAGACTCGTTTTGGTAGACTTGATGGGATTCAAGTCAAGGTGGAGATTATTAAGTATGACTTGAATTAAAAGTCATGGTGGGACCCAGTGGTTTGTCTCTTTCTTCAAGTAGGAGAGGTTTTTGGTTCAACCGGTTTGTTCCTTTACATGTGGGTTTTGGAGTCCTTCTCCTATGTATACTTGGACTCCTTGTTTGACTTATAGTAAGAGTCCTAGACCAACATGTAAAAGGAGAGTTAAGCTTCTATATAAGGAACAAAGCACAAGGTGAATTTGTGTGTGCTAAAAACGTGAAGCATCAAAGGGAGGAGAAAAAATAGAGAATTTGAGAAAAGGAGGTACAAGGACAGCAAGGGTGTTTTCTTCTTGGTGGTTTTTTGGAGGAGCCAAAAACAAGTGATTAGAAGAAAAAAGGTGCTGCAGAGTGAGAGAAGAAAATAGAGATCAACCGCCATCCGTTCCAGCAAAAAAAGAGTTTGTACATCTGTCTTTTGTATTCTATTTTGGGAATAATCTTTCTTGTGTGATAGTGAGATTTGGGTGTATTGGGGCTTTGGGATCTGAATGATTTTCTCTCTACTATTTTTGTACTTCATCTTTTGATAGTGAATTTTCTCCAGGTCGTCTCCACCTGTGGATGTAGGCTTGTTAAGCCGAACCACTTAAATCTTTGTGTCGTGTGTGATTGTTTATCTTTGTTATTCCGCATTCTTCTTATTTTTCGCATCTCACTAGTCTTGAGAAATAGGATTAATTTCCTAACACTACATGGCAACTATTACATCTGCAGTTTAAAATTTTCATTCAGTGGGAAATTGACCCAAGCAACAGGGACTACAACACACATATATGAAGCGGAGAACGAACGTGGGTCTATACGAATGAGGTTATTCACATCTTGGCTACTCTTACGGAGGTTGCAGCCCAACAATGGAGCTATGAAAAGCTAATGAACAGGCAGATAGACATAAACTACAATCCCTATTTTACAGCATAAGATTGTAATATTAACAAGCACGCAAAATTTTTTGCTTTCCTCTTTTTTTTTTTTTTTTGGAAGGGGGGAGGGGAGCTATAATTGTTAAAGTAGTTTCTAGACCCCATTACACATGGTTGATATAATTAAGACTAATATTTTACCACATTGATGATTTTTGAGTGGTAGACACAAAAGTTGAACAAGATTACATTTAACTCTGATCATATCAAAAGACGTATAGAATTTCCAAGCGAACCAGCATGCATCCAACGTTAGCTAGATGCATAACCACATGGATGTACAAAATCAGATAGACAAGTAAGATTTATCCTGGCTTCGAAGAACCTCATTACTTTCGGCACTAATAAACCATGCCAACAAGTCAAAGTCCTAGTAATCTCGATCAGTTAAGTTCCAATAAATGCAGATTCACTGACTATCACTTGTCATGACCGGGCTTTTGAACTTAAAAGACCAACTCATCTCCACCTACCACACTTTCAGATCATGTTCTAAAAAATGAATTGTCAGCATCATATTCTCATAGGAGAACTCAGCATCACATCTTCTGATAAAAATAAGATCATCTTTTGCCAACAAAAAAAAAACACAAAAACCTCCTTGATTGAGATTAACTACCAATCTCCTTTTCTTTTTTGTTTTGCTTTTTATCAGATAAGAAACTACTAGATAAAAACCAATGAGAACTAACTAGAACTTGGTTACTTATGTACAAGGAACCTCATACCAGAAAAAATTAGTAGCAAATAAACAGTTAGCAATCTGCATTGACTTACACCGACTTTTAATTTAGAAGTGCTTGCCAAATAAAAGTAGAATCTTGATGGCAGTTATGCCTGGATCGCCAAAACAATGGAATTTATGTATCACCTGACATTTCAAGATTCTTAAAATAACCTATAGATCCCACTGACAAGCCCGTATTATTGTTTATATCACAAGAACCTAAACAGTTTCATAGAGGACTTCAAAGAAAGTCTACAACTTTTAGCAACAGATGGCTTAACCACCATTAAGGAATTGGCAGTGCAGTTATCCTTTTGGAAAATTGTACACGTAAAGACGGAAGAGACTTGTACCAGTTACAGTTCATCATGTTCAGTAGCTACTCCACCTGTCAAAAGAAAATACAATAACCAAATTAAATATAAAAGTTCTCTTTTGTAAGCACGATGCACTGCAGAAGTATAAAGTATTAGACAATTGTTAACATACACGAGGGCCTTATGGAAATCAAGGCCTTCTTGTTTAAGTTTACAATCTCATTTAACAAGTTGATCTCATAATTACTGAGTCTGTGATCAGAAGCTCCGACTGTTTTCTTTCATTGGTAACCTTTCGCAAAGTATGTTCTGTTTTAGATTTGTTTTGGTAAAATAAATAAAAAGCAAACCAAACAAGAAAATGCAGAGGAATTTTTTTTCCTTCTTTTTCGATGAATTAAAATGCAGAGGAAGTTGATCCTGTCATATACTTATGTAAATAAAAGGATAGCAGAGCCACAAATTGATGTTCATATCCACACATTGAACCTTCTTCTCTCCCCCCATAAAAGAAAAACCTAATAATCCATTTCATTGCTGATATCGTAGATTGGGTATTAAGATTTGGAATCTCACATCTATTGTGGAAGAATGTTAGTTCTACGATTTCAAATTTTAATTTTCTCTCCCTTAACTTCAACAAACATAAGAGCCTTCAGATTGGGGAATATCGAAATTAGGTAGCAAGCCAGAGTAAAGATCTCACATCTATTGTGGAAGAATGTTAGTTCTACGATTTCAAATTTTAATTTTCTCTCCCTTAACTTCAACAAACAGAGCCTCAGAAGTGGGGAAAGAAATAGAGCAACCAGAGTAAAAAGGAAGTAAAAATTACTGCTATTATGATCAAAGTTTTATCATTTCATATATTCTCTCCCTTATCTTCAAGGAACAGAGCTTCAGAAGTGGGGAAAGAGATGGAGCTACCAGAGTAAAAAGGAGGTAAAAATTACTGTTATTATGATCAAAGTTTATCATTTCATATATTCTATCCCTTGTCTTCAAGGAACAGAGCTTCAGAAGTGGAGAAAGAAATGGAGCTACCGAGTAAAAAGGAGGTAAAAATTACTGTTATTATGATCAAAGTTTATCCTTTCATATATTCAGATTCACAGATAGAAAAATATTAGCATACGGATTGCATGTACAAGTTTGAATCACAAGTTCATCACAATTCAATCTCCCATGCTACATCACTTAAAAAGTTGACTAATTTTACAGAAGATAACAAGTAAATAACAGATATTGTCATTTCCAGTAAAGATAGCACAATAGAGAAGAAACAGTATTTTATGGAAAAACTTCATTTACCACTCTTGATCTTTCATCACTTTTGCAATCATACCCTTAAACTTTAAAAAGTGTCAATTTAAGGTTACCATCTTTCAAAAGTTTGCAATGTCAACCATTCCGTCCAAATTCAACTTTAAATCCTAAAGGAGAAAGTGGAATCCCCAAAATACTCATGTCCAAATTCAAGGCATTTTTGTAAATAAACATTTTAAGGGTATTTTGGAGATTTCACTCATCAACCGTTTGATTTAACCTTTGAATTTTGACAGGAGGGCAGACATTGCAAACTTCTAAAAGATCGTAACCCTAAATTGATATTTTTTTTAAGTTTAAGGGTATGTTTGCAAAAGTGATAAAAGATTATGGGCAATAAGTGAAGTTTTCCCATGTTTTATTTTACATACAAGAGCAAAAGCAACCCACCACATCAAATACTCTTATGCAATGCTCTTTTTCTTTCTTTCTTGTATTTTTTTTCTTCCTTGAAGAAATTTATAACTTCTGTTGATGTACACTGCACAAATTTAGTGAACACACCTCATAAATAAAAATCCCACATCTACTCCCCCCATGGTTAATCAATCCCTCCTAAGAACTCCAGTTCCCTGTATGGGGTCACTATCTCAGTACACCTAAGGTCTGGTTTCAATTTTTCGTTTTTATCAGTAAGTTACACATGCACCCAATAATAAGTTTTAAACACGACCTCATCCTTCACCTTGTTCTTACAAGGGAAAGAAGCGCCAGTTGAGCTAAGGCTAATTGCCTTTCATTTCATCACATTGTGTTTTGGAAAGATGGCAATTGAATAAGCGCCAAATTTAAAGGGTTAATGTGTAATTTCACCCAGTGTAGCATCATTGTACTAAGAAAAGTATAGGCTTGAGAAGAAAAGAATAAACATCTTTCCATATTGACTGGAAAAAAGAGAATGGGATTTGACCTGCAAACATGTCTTTAAAGAAGAAGGAGATCTCTCTTTGAGCTGATTGAGTAGAATCTGAACCATGAACACAATTCTTTTCCGAATCTAGCCCACACATTGCTCGGATGCTGGATATAAAACCAGAACTTATATAATTAAGAAATCCAGTAAAGAACTTTATGACTGATGAAATCATGACATTTTACTAGTTCATTCAAGGCTCCTAAATTATAAGACAAAGTACCAATGGACCATATATTTGTAAGACAAGAACAAGAAAGACGGAGAAAAACAGGTACAAGTACACAGATTAAAATGAGAACATACCTGTGAGGATGAGTAATCTTAGCCTTGTGCGTATCAGTTGGCCCAATTAGAGCACGCCAGTCAGTAATAGCATTTTCCTTCTCTAAAATCATAACCAACACTGGACCACTGATAAAAATTGAGTCACAGTGTGCATGTGTGTATGAGAGGGAGAGAGAGAGAGAGCCAAAGTAACCATAGAATGAATCAATCCCATCACAGAAGCAAATTCACTACACAGAGTAATTTAAAGATCAAAGTCAAAACTCAATATGATGAGAGCTGTATAAAAACCCAACCTCAATGTGATGAGAGGTACATCGATGTTGGTATAAAGGGTATAAAATGGCAGGGGCAGGGCTCATGACAGTGACTTCTTCTGAATCAAAACTTCAAAATAACTCAAAAGACCCAACAAGGATGCTCTTATAAGCTTCAAAGAGTAATAGTATAAAAATGAATAGTTTGATGCGTTGGGTACATATTGCCATCAGTCAACTAATTAGTGAAGACATCAGTTAATGCATAACTATGCTTTTCATAATTTTTAGTGTATCAACCACTTTCATGGGTATAAAAATAAAAAATTAAGAATTTAAAAAGGTATATTTAAGCCATACTATCAGCATGGTTGCTTTTGTACATAACATCATTAACTATGAAAAGATGTGAAGAAGAAGACTAAGAACAGAAAAATTGAACTTGCTTCAATCCAGCAGTTTGCTAAATAGCAGCAATGCAGACAACAAATATGGAGCTTTCCAAAGAATAAATACCAACACTGGTTAAGCAATTAGGTTAATCCACCCAAGAACCAATTTCATGAGCTCAATTCTGATTTGGAATAAAAAAAACTAATTTAAAACAACATGCAACAATCATAAAAATAGAACAGATACCTCGTCATATATTTGACAAGGCTAGAATAGAAGCTCTTTGAAGAATGTTCAGCATAAAAGGTTGCTGCACTGTCCTCATCAAGCTGAACAATCATCTCCTTGAAAATGCTGAAACCAGACCCCAAAATGGCATTCTTTATCCTATCAGTGTAATTGCCGAACACTCCGTCTGGTTTTATCATAGCCAATGTTTTCTCCATATGTGTGCTTTCATTGCTTGAAGACCTATTTTCTCCGAGCATAACATAGCAGGCCAGTAAGACAAATAAAAATGATAGACATTGACTGAAAAAAAATTTAAAAAAAAAAAAAAAAAAAAAGCAGAATAATTTTGAGGAAAATACAAGTCATTCACAATTTTCTTGTAAGAAAAAGTTCAGATGAAGGTAGACTCTGACTGCTAATGAATCAAAATTCTATATATACATGTGTGTACTCTTTCTCATTTTTCTTTCATTCTACGGGGTTCCTTAGCAACTAAACAGGGTACAAAATGTACTTAAATTTCTGTATATTGATTGTAAATGACTAAAATTGTTGTTATTCTTTTCATAAGAAGTATCCTGTGCTTTGGTGGTTCATAAATTTTCTTCGACTAATATAACACTGCTGTGCTTCTTCTCACGCTCATAAGCTGCAATTTTTTAGCAACCGAACTTAGCATAAAACATCAAACAAAGCATATTTAAGCTGTCTATCTGTTAACTTTAAGGATGTAAAATTCAAAATGGTATTTTTGTTTCCTTGTCCCTGAGCTTTCTCAGCAACCAAGCAAGGCAATTAATATTGGTTAAAAGAAATTGGAAACCCTAGCTTTGTTTACCTGCAAGGGAAAGGCACAGAGACCAGAAGGAAGAAGGATAGAAATCTCGCGAGGAACGGAACAATGCGAAACGTCATTCGAAGGGTCAAACTGCAACAATGGAAAAGAAACAATAATAATTACAAAGAAATTCAATCAAAATACAAAATCAACAATTCCAAATGTGCTCAAAACTAACGAAAATTAATTAACATATTACGACCTTCTTATTCTTAACGCCTTGTTTGTTAGCTATGAAAATGGGTAAAAAAAATAAAATAGTGTAAATGCGCTTACTAAGCCAATTAGTGGTGCTTTTTGACTATCTGGATCAGTTAAGCGGAGCTTTTTGTAATTATCATTAGTTTTGGCTGCTTCTCGCACTTTCTCGGGAACCAAACGGGGAATACCTGCTATTGTGGGGGAGAAAAACCATAAGGAAGAGAACAAGAGTTCTTGCAATGCTTGAGAGGTGGGCGGGAAAATGGAAGTAAGTGAGATTTTAGGTGAGAGTTGGGTTTATATACAAGGAGAGAGAGAGAGAGAGAGGAGGGGGAGGGGGGAGAAAGCCTGAGGTTGGCGTGGATTTTATATGGTTCTGACTTCTGCTGCAGGATAAAGACACAATTATGATAAGATTTATATAATGAAAAAAAAAAAAAAAAAAAGGTTTATTACTTAAAAGTATTTTGGATACTAAATTAATAGATAAATGTTACATATTAGGCCACATTTCATTGGAGTGATGTTGCAGTGTCTCGCTACATTTCATTGAACTGATTTTGCAGTCTCTTCAATACAATTTTTATTTTTTTTAACAATAGATGATCCAAAGACGGATAAGCATTACCATATAGCCCAGTATAATAAGAACGAAATAATGGTGTGATGTATAACATTATTCGAGATAGGGGTGTGGTATGTACGATTACTCAAATTAATAACCTTATTTTGCTGGTTAAGATTGTTGATTGTGTCCGTCACACCCTTCCATAGTTTTTTTTTTTTTTCTTTAAAAAAAAAATAAAAATTTAGGGCCTATTTGAGTGTACGTTTGAAAGGCATAAAATTGCATTGAACACTCAAAAAGTCCGTTCGAAGAAAAAAGTACCTATTTGATTAAAAAAAAAATTAAAAGTGATTTTAAGGGTTCAAAAAGTAAAAAAATAACAAAAATCAAAAACGCACTTTTAACAAAAACTTCAAAATGAAACTTTTGCTAAAAAAAATTTTTGACTTAAAAAGTTATATTTTTCAAATACAATTTCAAATATGCTCTTATGCAACAATTGTTAACCTTAAATAGCGGCAACCACATTACACAGGGAAAAAAAAATAGAAAAAACAAAAAAGTACACAGAAAATGAGGTAAACTAAAACAAAAATAATAAACTTAACTCAGTTTTTTTCTTTCTTTTTTATACTTCATTTAATTTATAAATACACCTTTTTATTTTTTTTTATTTTTTATGAATGAGTAAATCTTTCACATATCAGCAATGAAGTACAATGCCCTCTAGCTGTTTTTAGCTAGAAACTCCACGAAACAAACTAAAGTATACAGTAGGGAATATCCAAACTACACCACCTACAAAAGCATTTCCTAACAAAACAGAATCCAAATAATCGGTACACCCTCAACTTCAACTGTTCTGATACACAGATACACTTACTAACAGCCTCTATGTCTATTATCAACAATCTGCCCCCAAAGCTAAGCTGAAAACCAGTATAGCAAGTAAGCCAAAAAGGCTTAAAGAGAAACAAAACTGCAGCACCTACAAAGAACACCTTAAAGCCTCAGCACTTTCAACCAAGTCAGCAACGCCAACACACTCTAAGCCACACTCTAAGCCAGAAAACAAAACACAACATTCAACTACACTCTGGAGCAGCTACCAAAGTCACTGCTCAGAAAACAACAGCTATCCAGCCTCAAAACTCTGCTCAGCCACAGCAGTGAAATCAATTTCACCAGCAGACCCTACTCAGACTCTGTTTCCAAAATAATTCTCCTATAGGTCCCATTTGTTACATAAATCTTCATTTTTCTTGCTTCTCGGAAATCTGCCCTTTAACATAACCTGTGTTCTAACTTCCCAGCATATTTTCTGAACAATCTTCTCCTCGGTAAGCAACCGATTTCCATGCCTAATATTATTTCTCTCCCTCCAGATGCGGTAAACTGAAGCACTCAAAACCAGCCTACATAAAACAGCTTTCAACCCTTTACCCTTCCAATCCCTTGCCCCACTCTCCACAACGGCATCCCATTCATAAGGGGAAGCAAGTAATTTCATGCAGAGCTCCTTGTCAAACAAGTCTAGGTGATGTTGGACCATATATACCAATATTTTCGGTAAAAACGAAAATAAGAAAAATATAAAAAATAATATTGATGCAACGCCGCTTGATCAAAATTTTATCTGTTCTCAGACAATGGAAGTACAAAAAGATTGTCATGATTCTCGCTGATTGTCAATTTTATATTAGGATTTATTTGTATTTTATTAAGATTTTATTTTCTTTCCTTAATAGGGTTAGATTTGCTTTAGTTATTTTTCTTTCATTATTAGGATTAGTTTTACTATTGTTACTAGAATTATGTTTACTTTCCTATTAGGATTAGATTTACTTTCTCAATTAGGATTAGCTTTTACTTTCTCTACTAGAAATAGATTTACTTTCTCTACAAGTATTTCTCTTCTATAAATAGACTTGCTTATTTTGTCGAACTCAATCAATTAAATTATTATCAAATCAGAGAAGTTTCTCTCAAATAATCTCCGGAATTTTATCTATCTTTTAGCCTATGAGCTTGTTTTTATCTTTTTAGGTAGAAGACGAAAATGCTTCTCCTTGCAGAATCAAAGACGTTGCTCTTTGATTAGTTACCTTAGTCTTCCGCTACGTCAATTGGTATCAAAGAAGGTTTTATCCTGATCATGCCTAATTAGCGCAACGGTGACAAACTTTTCCAACAACGCTGCTTGTAGGAGGAGGGGCTCTTTCAAGAGCCAAATTTATGGGGTATCCGAGTTAGCATTATCCGGATTCGATGGCCAACTTATAATACAACAACAACTTCTATAACGACGCCGTTCGTGAGAGAGATGTTGTTTCGAGATTCGACTACCAGCGATACATCAAGCGATCAGAGGCTCCTTTGAGAGCCAAATTCCAAGAGCTCCGGCAAACGGCGTAGATGATGCGACAGGAGGTGCACCAGTGGTACGAGTCGTTTGAACACAGGCAGATGCGTGCCCATTGGAATCACAAAGACGCCCGGGAGTACCGAATGAATATCGATATCCCTTCATTCGATGGTCATCTTCACATTGAAGATTACCTTGACTGGATAATGGAAGTAAAAAGATTCTTTGAGTACATGTGTATTCCGGAAGAAAAGAATGTGAAGTTGGTGGCTTATAAGCCCAAAGGTGGAGCATCCGCTTGGTGGGAATGGTTGAAGCTCTCTCGATCCAGGGAAAAAAAAGACTCGTGACATCTTGGCCCAAGATGAAGCAGTTACTCAATGCCCGGTTCCTACCACCAAATGACTATGGGATCCGAAGGGAACCCGTTTGGTATCCTTATGTTGACCGATTCCGTGAGGATGACGTAAGCCACTTTCGTCATGTCCATAATATCTTCATAACTCTCCAAATAGGTCTTTTGCCTATGAAGAGAATTTTAATTATAGTGAAGTAGTTGTGGAAGATGTTAAGTTGGTTGAAGAAGTGGAGTTGCCGTCAGAGAAATCATATGTGCAGCCACCATCATTGATTCCTACGACTACATCAATGGAGGAACAGCTATCGCCTCCTCCACCACAAGTGCAACCTCCTCCACCACAGGTGCAACTCATTACGATCACCACAAAAATTGGTGGTCCTTTGAAGGATAACGGTGAAGTTGAAGATGACGTCCATGAAGAAATTGCTAGGGGGATTTTTATGGAAAATGAAGAAAATGAGAAAACGTATGAAATCTATGTAGATTTTTCAAAATATATTTCTGCGGAGGAGCTGCGCGTGCCATGTCCCAAAGAAAACTCGAGAACAAGTTTTTTCAAGTGGGGGTGTTTGATGTAGGACGATATTTACCTACATTTTCGATAAAAACGAAAATAAGGAAAATATCAAAAATAATATTAGAGCAGTGCCGCTTAATCAAAATTTTATTCGTTCTTAAACCATGAAAGTACAAAAAAGAAAGATTGTCACGATTCTCACTGATTGTCAATTTTATATTATGATTTATTTTTATTTTATTAGGACCTTATTTCCTTTCCTTAATAGGGTTAAATTTGTTTTAATTATTTTTCTTTCCTTATTAAGATTAGGTTTACTATTGTTATTAGGATTATATTTACTTTTTTATTAAGATTAGATTTACTTTCTCAATTAGAATTAGCTTTTTCTTTCTCTACTAAAAGTAGGTTTACTTTCTCTACAAATATTTATCTTCTATAAATATGCTTGCTTATTTTGTAAAACTCAATCAATTGAATTATTATCAAATCAGAGAAGTTTCTCTCAAATACTCTACGGAGTTTTATTTTTCTTTTAGCCTGCAGGCTTGATTTTATCTTTTTCGGTAGAAGATGAAGACGCTTCTCCTTGCAGAATCAAAGACATTGCTCTTTGATTAGTTACCTTAGTCTTCCGCTAAGTCACTAGATATTCATTTATGAATGGGGGACTTTCAGCAGCGAATAGAGTCACCAGCATTTGCAAATGAATATAAATACACATTCTAATACAACTCTAAAATAATTTATAAGAGGAAGCAAGTAATTTCATGCAGAGCTTGTTCTCGAACAAGTCTAGGCATCGATTTATGAATGGAGCACTTTCATCAGCGATGCTCATCAGAACAGAATACGGTCACCAGTATTTGCAATTTGAAGCTCTCCCACCTTTTGTAATACTGAACTTTACCAGCCTCCCCACCAACGAAAAGCATGAAATTTCAGGCAATTTCAATCACTTTCTAAATCTTAAACAAGAACAGAATTCTGCTTTCATATGCTCTGCAATTTGAATAACTTTCTGAATATTATACAATAATGGAAATCTAGATGAAAGCAGACAGAATAGGCACTGGATCAAACAAATTATTTTGTCATACTTCATTCCAAAAGAAATCAACATTATGGTGGACATGTTGATGTTTTTTCTATTGCTTAAGACCAATGGATCTAATTGCTCTTACACAGTTCAAAAGGTTCACTTGGGGCGTTTTGTGATAGGAAAGGACACTCTTTGAGGAGTATGTTGTGGCATATCTGTCTTCTGTTCTTGTGAGGGATTGGGATCAACACCCTCTTCGTCCTCCTCTGTTTCTTCAACTGCAGGGGAAGGTTGCTTCTTTGGGATTGCAAGTTGGTAGTTGGGGCTGAGCAGTGTGTCCTGTTCAGGCGGGAGTGGAATACCAGGACCAGCTATTAACCTTGGCAATGGTATTTTGTTCCGGTTTCGAGCCAGCTCTAGTAGGACCTGGTGGATGATTAATTGAATATATACATCACATATATTTCAGCATAAAATAACACTGGTTATTAACGGGTTGAGAGAGTTTAAATCCAAATCTTGTCAAGTGAACATAAAATGTGAGTATGATGACATTTATACATTAAAAACTCATGTAGATCCTATTGTTGCAAAATATTCAAGCAAAATCCAATAGTTTTTAATTGATGATTTGCTACATAAATTGTGGCAATAGCAATAACCCAAACCAACCAGGAAAACATTAAGAAATAGTTAAGGAAACAATGCCTCATGCCCCAAAGGCCAAAACTACTAATACAACATTAGCTTAAAAAGTTAGAATTCATATGAATTGGGAGGATATTTTAAGGAAATGCACTGGAGGAGAATTGCACGGCAAAAAGCTAAAGGATGTTGTGTGTAAGTTGGCATTGGGCTCGGCAGTCTACAACATATGGAGATATATAGCTACGATGTGAAATTTGGTAAACATCTAAGCTCAGAAGAAAAACTGTTACAGAAAATTTGCTGGGAGGTTAGAACTAGAATTATGGAGAAAGAAAAATTCAAGAATGAGGAGAAAGTGGCCATTTGTAATAGGTGGAGTATTCATTCATTTATTCTGATTTGATTTCCTGTTGGTCGCTGATTTCTGGTGTTTGAGGCAGGCTTGCTGGAGCAGGTTTCTGAAATGCATGTTGCTAGTTCTCTGTTATAAAGCTACCTAGTTCTGAATGTTAGTTTCTTGTTGGTTACTGTCTGGAGATTCAAGGACTGGAACAAGTTTGTAGAGGGGAGCAGTTCTTTAGTAGAGATTGTTGCTTGACTTTTGCAGTGCAGATTGTGCTTTTGTGCAGTTTTGTTGTTGTGCAGATTAGATGATGTATTTGATTTTTGACAATTGTATAGAGTCTCAGTTGTATGCTTTGAAGTTGGATGTACAGTTGTATAGCTGGTATTTGTTTTGTTAGGCTGTTTGTTAGCTGTTTGTACTTTTGGGGTCTGTATTGTGCTTTTCAAAATTTTCAAATATCCAATTGCAAGTCCATGGAAGCTGCCTCCAAGAGCCAAAGTTCTTAACAACTTAAATCTTATAAGAGACTATTAGCTCTTTAACTTCAACAACTCTCAAAGATCAGTTCCATATTGCACATCAGAGAAATCAAACTTCAATAAATATACTGCCATTAGCTTAAGGCAAACTGAATTCAATTTCTAATGAAATTTAAAGACCAAGACATAGATTGTTTAGCATAGTATGTCAGATTGTAAGCCAAAGTTACCTCTCGTGGTGGTGGTTGGGAGAAGCTAAGATTGACTTTTGACTGAATGGCAAGCTTGACATCATCACAGTCTATGGCAGCCTTTCCAGCATGCTCAGAGTAGACCTGTGAATCTGTCAATATATCAACTACATATCGATACCACAGTTCTAGAAATTGGTGGATAACACGAGGTTCATAGTCCTCAACACCCATAGATTTCAGCAGTGACTTTACAATCTTTGCATCCCTCGGCAAGTCCTCATCTCCCTCAGCCATTTCCTTAACTGTTTTCACCTAAAGCAGGACAAATATAAGGGTTATCCAAGATGCTTTAGAGAATAGAAATCCCTTCCTAGCAAAGCAATTCTTAAACGAACTTTTGAAGTATCCATATTTTGTTACAACCCAATTGAACTATTGGCAGGACTCAAAAGCTAAATGAGAATTTAGGAAATAGATGGGTATTGTGATCGTACAACAAGTCAGACTCATTTAAAATAATAATAATAATAATAAGCAAGTGAAAAGAAACTTCTAGAGTAGAACAAGCATTAATAGGCAGATACACATTTGTGAAAAAGAAAATCCAAAACTAGCCCAAGGAAGCAATCAGTTTATTCAGCTAAGGCAGTTCATTCATATTCAGAGTGATAGGAGCCTAAATATCTAGGTTTAATTAGATGATTCAATCTTGAGTGTGAAAAGTCACAAGCCAAGCCCTGTCAATGCGGATTGCAAATTGTTATCAGAACTATGGAAAAAAAAGTAAATTTTACCTTTTTTTAAACTGTTTACTTAACTAAGGGTTTCAAAAATAGTCATCTCTTCACATAACTACTGAAAAGAACTTGAATACAACGAGAATGAAAACCCCAATTTCTCATTAAAGTGCCTAATGAATTTCTAATTGTGCATTCTGCATGCATGTAATCTCACTCAATTAACAGAATCATGCTATCTCTAAGCTGAATATGAAGCTCTCTTTCCTTTTTAAGCTCTAGTCCTATCCTGATCTGGTTTCTGTCACTTATGTAGGATGTAGTTATATATATAACCTTGCAAATGATCGATCTAGCACATTAACTTATGAATTTAAAATATAGTAAACTGTCTAAACCTTACTATGATTATAAGGTTCGAAGAACCCTATCATCCTTTTCAAACACTTCATTTACTTGGTTTACACAATAATACTATGAATGATGCACCAGATCAGTTTTCAGTTACTCATTGTGGCCGCCTTCTCTAGACAAGTTTCCATACTTTATTGCTGGGGTTGGCTCTAGTGTCCTTAGCTTATACCAGTCAAATACTAAACATTCAAATCCTATAACAGTATACAATAGATAAACAAAACAAAGAAAACGAAATTGAAAGACTGGGCTGACGTACCTTTGAGAGATTAGATTAAGAGGACAGTGAATCTTCGAGAGTTTCTTTTTTAGGGTTTCGATCTCTGTTTTCAAAAACCTATATTTACAAAAGCCAATATCCAAAATAAGAATGAGAGAGTTAGGGAGAAGAATGAAAGAATAACAAAAAATCGAAGCTATTAACTTAACCCTAAAAGTCCAGATCGAAAAGCCTAAGCTTTTCTCTACCCCAAACCGGCTAAGCAAGAGAGAGATCGAAAAGCCTACCTTTTAGAGGTTGAAGACCCAAGCCGTCTGCTGTGGAGGAGAGAGACAGAGAGGTGTTCCCCTTGAAAGAGAGAGCCGTTCCGTCTGAGAGAGGGAGCACCGTCGCGGAGAGAGCCGTTCTCCGTCAAGGAGAGAGAGAGAGAGAGAGAGGGGGGTTAAAATTAGACGCGAAATTCCGGATACGGCTTCCAAATACTTGGCAAAATGAGTACATGACACGCCCCGATTACGACCTGCGGATACTCGTTACACGATTAGCATATACACAGATACGACCCGTTTAGCTAAACGGGTAATTTGGTTTGACACGATTATGACACGAAAGTAGTCGGGTAACCCGACACGACCCGTTTTACCCCATTTAAAATAACTGGGTCTAATCGGGTAGACACGACCCGACACGGCCCGTTAAAACCCTAAACTATAAAATTTAAAAAAAAAAAAAATCAAAATCAAAATTGTAATAATAATACATCAATACACTGTCAATGCAAAAAATTGAATTCCAAGATATTAAAGGCTTTAATAAATGATAAGAAAACAAAAAAAAAATGGAAAGTGACTGTAATTATACTTCAAAAGAAATTACTAAACTCATGATTTCACCTAAACTTAAAACAAGTAAGCATATTGACTAAGTTCATTTATTAAAATAATTTTTATTATAAAGAAATTGTTCAAATTACATTCCACTAAAAATGAATTATGTATATTTCAACACAAAATATGATATCTGTAATCTGTAGAAATTAAATATCTCATAACATAGATGAATTTTGCAAATCATTTGAAAAAAAAAAATTAAGGGCAAAAAGAATGTTTTTAAATTAAAATCATTTAATTAAATATTTAAATATAAAAAAGGTCATACCTAAATTTGTTGGCTTAGGCCTCAAAATCTATTAAGTCAGACCTACTCGAGGGGTTGGCTTGGACACTTAGTTACTAGTAAGCCACTTGGCCCTCATCCATACCTCATAAAGCTTAAAGTCTAAGTAGAGACAAAACTAAAATTTCTATTTCAAAATTATCAAAATATGAATGAGATTGAAAGGTAAAATGTGTCAACATTTCCATCACAGCAATAAAGAAAAATATAATAAAAAAAGCTAACAAAAACAAAATAATAATAATAATAATAAAATAATAAAAAATAATAATAATAATAAAAAACAAAACTCAAAACTACATCAACATTAAATTCATAATTCATTACAAAATACTTGTCCACTTGAAGTCTTGAAGGATCTATGATCCATCCCATGTAATCAAAGATATTAATTATGAAACACTACAAATATGCTCATTTTTTTACTTTTTTTTTTTTTTTAGCCAGGTCTGGTGGGTACTCATCAGACCCGGATAGTAACCGGGTCTAACGGCTACCTGCTAGATCCGAACAGTAACCGGGTCTAACGGGTACCTGCCAGACCCGAACAATAACCATGTCTGGCGGGTTGACTCGCCAGGCCCGCCGGGTAGACCCGCCAGACACGAATTAACCGGGTAGACCCGAACCCGATAAGACCAAACCCAATACCTTTTTTTTGTGTCGGGTTTACGGGTCGTGTCAAAATTGCCAGCCCGTTGAATGAAAAAACTTCACTATCTACTGTAGTTATTTGGACGGTTGAGATTTAAATTTGGCTTTTTAAATGAAACGATGTTGTGGGTAAAATGAATTTTTCTTTTTTTCTTTTTTTAGAAAAAGGGACTTTTAACGATGAGTGAGAGAGAAATAGGATATGTCTCCAAGGGATAACTCAATCGGCTAGGAACCATGTTTTATAAAGCGAAGATCACTAGTTCGAATCTCCATCTCTTTCTTGTGTAGACATATAAAAAAAAAAAAAAAAAAAAAAAAAAAGAGAAATAGGATTTGATCCAGTGTTTTCGTCTATCTTTCTCTTTAGTGTGCCATCCTTACTTGCCCATCTCTTACTGGAGGGTTAAAAAAACTAGGCTTGTGCTAAATTATTAAAGAAAATTATTGTCTGTATCATATGTTTCAGTTCAAGGAGTTAAAAACCATATGGTCATCAAACGAACGTAAAATGCCCATGTTGAAGAGAACAATAAATATAGTAAACTGAGAAAGTAATTCGTGTCATACTATGTATCCTACTATTTAGGGGAAATTATCTTTTGCCTCTATGAACTACAAAGTATTTTCACTTTGCTCTCATGAATTACCAACTGTGACACCCGACCCTATGAACTACCATTTTATGCCCAAAACTCCTTCTTCTGGCAGTCAAAAGTCAATTCCGTTAGTCAAAGGTATTAACTCAGACAGTCAAAGTGACAATGCGTTGTAGTTTATGGAAGCAAAGTGACAATAAATTGTAGTTCATGAGGGCAAAGTGACAGGTAGACCATTTGAATTAACGCCTTTGACTGACAGAATGGGGTTTTGGGCACAAAATAGTAGTTCATAAGGGTCGGGTGTCACTATTGGTAGTTCATGGGGGGAAAGTGCTAAGGCGTTGTAGTTCATGGGGCAAAAGGTAGTTTTTCCTATTTAATATTAATGGTGTGTTTGACATTACGATTTCATAGAAATAAAAAATGTATTTTAACCCAAATCGCAAAAAATTGATTGTTTGGGATTGCGTTTTAAAAAAATTACGATTTGAAAACACAGAAAATTTGTATTTTCCAATCGAAGGTAAGGAGGTGCTATTCTGAAAACTCACAATTTTAAAGGTTAAACTGCGATGTTAAAAGCCAAATCGTGATTTTGCCAAACTCTTAACTGCGTTTTTAAAAATCACATTTTCAAATCGCACATTTTAAAATCACATTTTTTAAATCGCACATTTTCAAATCGCAATTGCAAACGGACCCTAAAGCGAATATAACATTAAGCTTGTAGTAGCTTTTTTTCTTCTTCAAATTAAGGAAAAAACTATTTTATTTTATCTAAATACACTCCATAAACTTTCCTTATTTTTTCTTATACCATTAAAATATTATTTTTTTACAAAATACAAGTTCTTTACCTACCCTCATATTTTTTACAAAATTTAAACATAGCCCCTAATGAAAGGCAAAAATAATATTTTATGTTGAATAATGGATAGGAAAGGGAAAAGCTATAGGGAAGTTGAAGTTCAACCCAAAGCTATATGGAAGTTGAAGTTCAACCCAAAGGAATTGAGAAGTTGCACAAGCACTTACAATGGCTTAGCCATTTCTTACTTTTATGTAAAATACTAAAAATCTCTCTACATTGGATTATGTATCTCAAATGCAAAATACATTTTTTTGCATTTGTGAACAAGTACCGCTATATGTAGCGAGCACTGTTCACACATCAATCTCATTAATATACTATTTCTCCTTCCCACATCCTTCTTTTCCTAAAATTTTCCCTTACTATTTCTCTTCCATATCTCTCATTTTCCAAAATTTTCTCTTACTATTTCTCTCTCCATATCTCTTTTTTGAGAGCCCCTATGATTCGGTCGGTCTACCCACCCCTTTTATAGCACCCAATCACCATTTGCCATATCATCCATTTAACAAACATGCAAAAAATGAAAATGAGCTTACCCACACCAAATCAAAATAAGAAATACCCGTCCAACCCAGGAAAACTTATGCCACGTCGCCTGAGACCCACGCTGTGGGTCTGACCCTCCTCACGGCGTGGGTCTGACCCTCCTCACAGCGTGGGTCTGGCTAGTGCATTAGGACTTATGTTATTTTGGTTCATTTTTTGAGCTTTTGCTTAGGTGTCAGTTAGGGATTGAGGACTGTAAAAGTAGTGTTTTAAGGAGGCTCTTGACCAAAGTTAAACTCTTCTTTTTTATTTTTTTATTTTTTTTTCAAAAAGTTGAAAAATAAGATCTTTAGGAAAAATACAATCCTTAAAAAAAAAAAAAAAAAAAAAAAAAATTGATAATCAGATGTATGGTTTCTTTTAAAATTCATTAGCTAAACTAGATAAAATGGGTTTTAATTAGTCATTTTTCATAAATATATATATATATAAACCAACTTTTTGTGATTTTTTTTTAGATTTTCTCTATTTAGGGGGAAAAAAATGTTATAAAAAATTTGTTATGAGTCCTCTAAAGATTAAAACTCAAACTCTCATGAAATTCCTCATTCCTCTTTTTACCTCTCTTTCTAGTTCTTTGGAGACTGGAGGCTAGGGGCTATTTATTTTTTATTTTTTTCTAATCAGATTAAGAGCCTGTTTAGAATTGCATTTGAAAGACTTAAAAATGTTTTTAACACTTAAAAAGCCTGTTTGAAGAAAAACGTATTGTTTGGTAAAAAAATTAAAAGCGCTTTTAAGATACCAAAAAACCTAAAAATGACCAAAAAACACTTTTGGCAAAAACTTAAAAATGAAGCTTTTGCTCAAAAGCTATTTTTGATTTAAAAGCTATATTTCTCAAACACAAACTCAAACAGATTCTAAGGGAGAAAAATGGAAAAAGGAGAAGCAAATAAGCAATGCAAATACAACAGTGTCTCAAAAGTAAAAATTACAAATACTGGAGGCTAGGAGCTATTACATAGGAATAATTATTCCCATACGAGGGGAATAGCTATTCCAAGATGAATACACAAAGTTTTGAAAAAAAAAAACCAAAAACCAAAAAACAAATCATATTAATTTTTATTTATTTTCAAACTTTTTTTAAAAAATAAAATCCTGAAAACGTTGATTTCAGTGGGTGGTCGGCCACCCACTACAGAACCTAGTGGTAGCCCACGGAGCAACTTGGGGGTCTTCTTCCCGGATCAGGATTCCCAGCAATCGTTGGGAAATTGCTTATGGGTTTTTTTGTTAATCTGGACCACGTGTTCCATTTCAAAAAATATAATAAAATATTATATATATTTTAAAAAATAAAATAATAAAAAATTAAAAAAATAATTTAATAATCTGGCCACCCCATTTTCCCCCATAGGGAGTGGTCGGCCACCCCAGCCCAACCATGGGGGTGGCCGAAGCCACCGCCCA
>NC_081547.1:11041807-11044930 GCF_901000735.1 Corylus avellana | reverse complement strand
TACCTGTTTTTTTGTGTCGTGTTTGTATCGGGTTTACGAGTCGTGTCAAAATTGCCAGCCCGTTGAGTGAAAAAACTTCACTATCTGCTGTAGTTATTTGGACGGTTGAGATTTAAATTTGACTTTTTAAATGAAACGATGTTGTGGGTAAAATGAATTTTTTTTTTTTTTTTTAGAAAAAGGGAATTTTAACGATGAGTGAGAGAGAAATAGGATATGTCTCCAAGGGATAACTCAATCGGCTAGGAACCATGTTTTATAAAGCGAAGATCACTAGTTCGAATTTCCCTCTCCTTCTTGTGTAGACATATATATATATATAAACAAATAAATAAATAAATAAAATAAAATAAAATAAAATAAAATAAAAGAGAAGAAATAGGATTTGATCCAGTGTTTTCGTCTATCTTCTCTTTAGTGTTCCATCCTTACTTGCCCATCTCTTACTGGAGGGTTAAAAAAACTAGGCTTGTGCTAAATTATTAAAGAAAATTATTGTCTGTATCACATGTTTCAGTTCAAGGAGTTAAAAACCATATGGTCATCAAACGAACGTAAAATGCCCAGGTTGAAGAGAACAATAAATATAGGAAACTGAGAAAGTAATTCGTGTCATACTATGTATGATGTATCCTACTATTTAATAGGGGAAATTATTTTTTGCCTCTATGAACTACAAAGTATTTTCACTTTGCCCCCATGAATTACCAACTGTGACACCCGACCCTATGAACTACCATTTTATGCCCAAAACTCCCTCTTCTGGCAGTCAAAAGTCCATTCCGTTAGTCAAAGGTATTAACTCAGACGGTCAAAGTGACAATGCGTTGTAGTTCATGGAAGCAAAGTGACAATAAATTGTAGTTCATGAGGGCAAAGTGACAGGTAGACTATTTGAATTAACACCTTTGACTGACGGAATGGGGTTTTGAGCACAAAATGGTAGTTCATAGGGGTCGGGTGTCACAATTGGTAGTTCGTGGGGGAAAAGTGCTAAGGCGTTGTAGTTCATGGGGCAAAAGGTAGTTTTCCCTATTTAATATTAAGGGTGTGTTTGACATTACGATTTCATAGAAAAAAAAATGTATTTTAAACCAAATCGCAAAAAATTGATTGTTTGGGATTGCGTTTTAAAAAAATTACGATTTGAAAACACAGAAAATTTGTATTTTCAAATCAAAGGTAAGGAGGTGCTTTTCTGAAAACTCACAATTTTAAAGGTTAAACTGCGATGTTAAAAGCCAAATCGTGATTTTGCCAAACTCTTAACTGCGTTTTTAAAAATCACATTTTCAAATCGCACATTTTAAAATTGCTATTTTAAAATCACATTTTTTAAATCGCATATTTTCAAATCGCAATTGCAAACGAACCCTAAAGCGAATATAACATTAAGCTTGTAGTAGCTTTTTTTCTTCTTAAAATTAAGGAAAAAACTATTTTATTTTATCTAAATACACTCCATAAACTTTCCTTATTTTTTCTTATACCATTAAAATATTATTTTTTTACAAAATACAAGTTCCTTACCTACCTTCATATTTTTTACAAAATTTAAACACAGCCCCTAATGAAAGGCAACAATAATATTTTATGTTGAATAATGGATAGGAAAGGGAAAAGCTATAGGGAAGTTGAAGTTCAACCCAAAGCTATATGGAAGTTGAAGTTCAACCCAAAGGAATTGAGAAGTTGCACAAACACTTACAATGGCTTAGTCATTTCTTACTTTTATGTAAAATATTAAAAATTTCTTTACATTGGATTATGTATCTCAAATGCAAAATACATTTTTTTGCATTTGTGAACAAGTACCGCTATATGTAGCGAGCACTGTTCACACATCAATCTCATTAATATATTATTTCTCCTTCCCACATCCCTCTTTTCCTAAAATTTTCCCTTACTATTTCTCTTCCACATCTCTCATTTTCCAAAATTTTCTCCTATTATTTCTCTCTCCATATCTCTTTTTTGAGAGCCCCTATCATTCGGTCGGTCTGCCCACCCCTTTTATAGCACCCAATCACCATTTGCCATATCATCCATTTAACAAACATGCAAAAAATGAAAATGAGCTTACCCACACCAAATCAAAATAAGAAATACCCGTCCAACCCAGGAAAACCTATGCCACGTCGCCTGAGACCCACGCTATGGGTCTGACCCTCCTCACGGCGTGGGTCTGGCTAGTGCATTAGGACTTATGTTATTTTGGTGCATTTTTTGAGCTTTTGCTTAGGTGTCAGCTAGGGATTGAGGACTGTAAAAGTAGTGTTTTAAGGAGGCTCTTGACCAAAGTTAAACTCCTCTTTTTTATTTTATTTTTTTTTTTTCAAAAAGTTGAAAAATAAGATCTTTAGGAAAAATATAATCCTTAAAAAATAAAAAATGATAATCAGATGTATGGTTTCTTTTAAAATTTATTAGCTAAACTAGATAAAATGGGTTTTAATTAGTCATTTTCCATAAATATATATATAAACCAACTTTTTGTGATTTTTTTTTAGATTTTCTCTATTTAGGGGGAAAAAAATGTTATAAAAAAGTTGTTATGAGTCCTCTAAAGATTAAAGCTCAAACTCTCATGAAATTCCTCATTCCTCTTTTTACCTCTCTTTCTAGTTCTCTGGAGACTGGAGGCTAGGGGCTATTTATTTTTTATTTTTTTTCTAATCAGATTAAGAGCATGTTTAGAATTACATTTGAAGGACTTAAAAATGCTTTTAACACTCAAAAAGCCTGTTTGAAGAAAAACCTATTGTTTGGTAAAAAAATTAAAAGCGCTTTTAAGAGACCAAAAAGCCTAAAAATGACCAAAAAATATTTTTGGCAAAAACTTAAAAATGAAGCTTTTGCTTAAAAGCTATTTTTGATTTAAAAGCTCTATTTCTCAAATACAAACTCAAACAGACTCTAAGGGAGAAAAAGGGGAAAAGGAGAAGCAATACAAATACAACAGTGTCACAAAAGTAAAAATTACAAATATTGGAGGCTAGGAGCTATTACATAGGAATAATTATTCCCATACGAGGGGAATAGCTATTCCAAGATGAATACACAAAGTTTTGAAAAAAAAAAACCAAAAACCAAAAAACAAATCATATTAATTTTTATTTATTT
>NC_081547.1:11027780-11041445 GCF_901000735.1 Corylus avellana | reverse complement strand
CCACCCCATATTATTAAATTAAAATTAATTTTTTATTAATTTATTTTATATTTATTTTTTAAAATATATATAATATTTTTTTATATGGGACACGTGGCGAGATTTAGACCGTTGGATGAAATCCAACGTTCAAATTAACAAAAAAACCCATCAGCAATTCCCAGCTATTGCTGGGGATCCTGATCCCTTCTTCCCATGGAATTCCTAGGTCTAGTTTTTTTTTTTTTTAGTGTTTGATAAAAAAAAAAATTATTTAATTTGAGTTAAAAAAAAAAAAAAAGGAAATGTGGGTTTTTGTGTAATGTTGGTTCAATTCCAATTAAAGCATATGTATAGTTACCAAATTAAGGAATTTGAATAATTATTGAGAAAACCTTGTATCAGGATCATCCTGATAACACCCATTTTACAGCCTCCAATCAATAACCGACACATAAGTAAAAACATAAAAAGTGCACAAAAATAAGTTGAACCAAAATACACTAAATTTTAGGGTGATAAAATCCCTAAAGGGTTAACCTTCTACTTTTAGGTTTTAGTTTTGAATTCAAAAACGAGTTTTGAGGCATTAGAAACCAGTTTTAAGGCATTAAAAAGGATTTTGGAGCATTAGAAATGAGTTTTGAAGCATTAGAAACGGGTTTTGAAGCATGTCACAACCAGCGGGGTTTGAGGTGTTCACCACTGGCCTGGGTCTTGCAGGCTACACGTTTTTCTTGTTCTCTGATTTGGTGTGAATGTTCTCACTTTTATTTTTTGTATTTTTCTTAAATTGATGATGTGTCACATAGTAATTAGATGTTGTAAAAAGGGTGTTATCAGGATGAACCTGATAGTAGGGGCTCTCATAATTATTACATTCCACCCTTTGCCATTCTCAATAACTATTCATTTTCTTAACAAAATACTCCTCCTTCATCCCAAATGAAATCTAAGAGCATTCCTAACTATCTCACCAAATTTTATTTACTAAAATAACTAAAAGTACACATTCAGTTATTTTAACAACTCACCTTTTTATAGCACCTAGAGCAGCCTCATTACTTTAACAATTCACTTTCACTATTTTATTTAAATATTATTTTTCAAAGATTTGTTTATTCTTTCTCTAACTTTTATATTTTTAAATGTTTGTTAATGGTCTATTTTAAGAATATTTATCTTATTCTAATGGTAATGTTTTAAAAAATTTGTAATATTTCCTTCATTTTCTTAATTTTAATTCTATTGGACGGATTGTTGGTTTATTTCCACTCCCATATCAATTATGGAAAGTTTTTTTTTTTTTTTTTCTTTTTTTTTTTTTTTTAAAAAGGAATTTTTCATCTTTACTATCATTCAGCAGTAATAATATTTAATGCAATTATATGGCATAATATATACTTTGATTTCATTGAAGAGGGAGAGAGAAGAAAAGAGAAGGGAGGGAGGCTACGGAGAAAATGGAAAGAAAAAGAAAAAAAAATGAGAGAAATGAAAAGTAAAAAAGAAGAGAGAGAAAATATTTTTTTTTAATGAATAGGTGAGTAAATAATAAATTTTAGGAGAAACTTCACAAAGGACCTCCAAACTTTTACCCGTTTTGAAATACCCCTCCTGAACTTCAAAATCTCTCAATTTAGTCCCCTGAACTTTCAATTGCTCTCAATTTGAACCCTTATGTTAATTTTAGCCGTTAAAAATTAAAAAAAAGACCAAAATATTCCTGATTTTTGTTTTTTTTTGTTTTTAAATAAAAAAACGTTTTAGAAGTTAAAATTTTATACAAAAGTCAGGGGTATAAACGTCATGTAACGTTTAAAATCTGATGAAGGAGTCCAAATTGAAAGCAATTGAAAGTTCAAGAGACTAAATTGAGAGATTGAAGTTCAGGGAGGGTATTTTAAATCGGGTGAAAGTTTGGGGGTCCTTAGTGAAGCTTTCTCTAAATTTTAAGTTTGGTAAATACTGTTTCCCTCACTACTTTTTTTTTGTTAAAGTGGTGAGTCTAAAAAGTGTACATTTAAGCCATTTTAATTAAATTGCCTCATCAAAATAACAAAAAATTAGATTTGGTGAGGCTGTTAGGGCTGGCAAAACGGGTAATCGGGTAGACCCGATTAGGACCCGTTAAGACCCGCGACCCGATTACCCGAAACACGAACATGACCCGTTTAGCTAAACGGGTTAGCGGGTCTGACACGATTATAACACGGAAAATATTCGGGTAACCCGACACGACCCGCTTAACCCGTTTAGCATAACCGGGTCATATCGAGTAGACACGACCTGACCCGACTCGTGAGCTAAACAGGTAACATGACCCGACCCGACCCGACCAGTTAAAAAAAAAAACCTTAATCAAAATTGAGAAAAATAATTTAATAAAGGGATCTCTTAGGCCAAAGGACTAGTCAAATTTATCATAACTATCCAAGAAGAATAAAAAGTTTTAAAAGAGAATGTTTAAATATATAAATAATGATTTAAAAGATAATGTTTTAATATATAGACCCACATAGAAAAAGTAACGGAAAAACAAGGAATAGGCCAGTGAAGTGAAGACTGTGAAGTCGTGAAGTGAAGAGTGAAATGAAGCCGTGAGTAGGGCTGGTAAGTGAGAGAAGCGGCTCGCGAGCAAGCTCGGGCTCGGCTCGCATAAGCTCGGCTTGTGCTCGACTCGAATATTAAATGAAGCACTTCATGAACACAAATCCTAGCTCGAATATTAAACGAAGCAATCTCGGCTCGACTCGGCTAAGCTCGTGAACAGCTCGTATAAGCTCGAGTGTGTGTATATATATATATATATAAACTAACTAATACATAATTAATTATAAATCTCATAATTATTAAAACCTTAAAATTGCATTTATATTTAAGCGTTAGAGAATGGAAAATTCTACACCCTTCGTGATCAAAGAGAGAGAGAGCAATCATTAAAAAAACCTCGATTCAATTAAAGCATATCCAAACGAAAGGAAGAAGAATCAAGCAGAAACTATTGAGGGAGATTGCGAAAGGCATAAACTATTGAAGAATCAAACAGACCCAAACACTATCACTACCTGTCTGGTGAGTGAGAGTGAGAGAGTGGGAAATGAGAGTTTAGGTGAAAGATCCGTTGTGACTGGTGAAGGGGATTGAGAGAGAAACGTTAAAAAAATATTTTTTTGTAGGGGGCATTGTCCTAATGCAGTTTGAATGCAACATGTTAACTTGTCCCACATTGTTAAGAAAACATCAATCTCTAACTTTGCTTATCTATAAAAGGATGCATATCCTCTCTCTTTGAAACCAAATGCCTTGCTGTATTGACTCAGGCTCCATACTCGACTAGTCAGGCTAAGGAAATACTCATATGCAAACTAACTTCTTAAGCCGTTTAAGAGTACTTGAAGTTAAAAAAAAAAATTTAAAACAAAAACATTAAATATAAGAGCCAGCTCGCGAGCTGGCTCGGCTAGACTTATTATTAGCTCGAGCTCGATTTTTTTTGGCTCGCCCTTAAGCTCGACTCGAGCTCGAGCTCGAGTAAAATTTAAACGAGCAAAGCCTGAACAAGGGAAGCTCGCTCAAGCTCGGCTCGTTTACACCCCTAGCCGTGAGTGAGTCGATAAGTGTTAGGGTTAACTTAGTTAGAACTTAGACATAGGTTTTTTATTTTTTATTTTTTAAAAAAATTTTAAAAATTAAATGGGTCTGGCGGGTGATTGACCTGCTAGACCCGATTGACCCGTCAGACCAGCCAGACCCATTTATTAAACACCCGCCAGACACGAATTTAATCGTGTCTTAATCGGATAAACCCGATTAAGACCCAAACCCGATAAGCCCAAACTTAATACCTGTTAACTTCGTGTCGTATTCGTGTCGGGTTTGCGGGTCGTGTCAAAATTGCCGGCCCTAGGCTGTAAGGATAGCCTTGAGGTAAAGTTATCCTAAGTTTTGGGTCAACGAAATACACATCCAATAAAAAAAAAAGAATATCAATTGATCATTAGATGACAACACTTACACTGCCCATATAAAACATTCTCGTACACAATAACTTATATCGTACATTTTTGTTTTGACGACCTTTACATATTTCATTACATACATTAACAGAGCTCATAACAGCAATTCAGACACTCAAAACAAGCAAGGGCAGTGCAGATCTGTGTGAAGATAATTGCACATTGGTCATTCACATATGTACAAGACTGGATGAAGCACATGCAACAGCAGCGGTCAAGCAATCGACCACAACAGTTGGAAGCAGCCTTAAGCAACAGATCTGCAGGATCAGGTGGCTTGTCCTCTTCAGCTCCTATTGGAATATTCTTTGCCGTTGCAGCCAAGTTACCAAATCCCAGGCCTAGTTTTCCCAGGAATATAATCTTCTGGCCCTCCGACTCCACCTTCTTCAGCAGTTTTAGTTTGTTGTATACCTTTTCAATGGAATTTAAGGAAATTAGTAATTTGAGCATGCTTTTAGCATACGGTAACTCAATTTCTTGTGGAATATTGTTTAAATTTCTCCAAAATCATTGTGTCACCATAGTTTGTCCTGTCTGTCAGAAATGTTATGCTTTAAAAGACCGTGCACATAGAACCACTAAGAGCATTAAAAACTAATTCATGTGAAAGATCAAGAAAAATGGCAATCTACTATCTGCTTGCTACTGACAGGGGACATGTAGGAGTAGGTAGTAATGTTTATGGAGAACATCAAGCAAATGCATACCTGTTGTATCAAAATCGGTTCAGGTGCTTTCTCCCCTTTATTAGTCTGAGCCAAAACCATGCGAGTGTACTCACATGGAACCCCAGTTTGTATGCTCATTTTGGCAACCTAAAAGAAATAGATGGGGAAATTATTATTAATGACTCTAAAATAAATAAATAAATCAGGATTACAGCAAGAAAGAATAGCAATTATTCTTCTCCATATTATTGACATTTCAATATCTAAGACAAGGCCATAACATCATCATCCATCCATGTCAACAAGTCTAATGGTCATAAAGTTAAACCAGCCTTGAAAAAAAGTTCCTCATATAGTTGAAATAATCACCCCATGGCTCATATAACTTCTTAGGAGGGCCTTTGAATTACATCGAATATACAATGATCACACCTAACCGCTGGAAATTTGTCTTAAACAAATTTTCACCTCTCTCAAACACTGCCTCAATGGCAACACTTATTCCTCTTTTCTGTTTATGGATCTTTTGTCGTTTACTATCATATTGAGAGCTGAAATCAAACAATATTCAGGTATGAAATTGAGTTCAGCTATGTTATTTTTTTCCGACTAATGCAATCTGTAGACAGTTGGGACAACTAACCCTCTCCTCCGGTTCTTTAGTTCCCAGCAACCATGCACAAGCTGTGAGTATATCAATATGCCGCCTTGCAAGTACCTGCTGAAAACATTAATAATGAGAAGTGCAGAAGTAGCCAAAAAAGTCAATGTGTGCATTTTCATGCTGCCAACGTTCCGTCTCCAACATAACACCATTCTTCACTCAGAGGATGGGAGTAATAGAATTAAATTTAACCAATGACAGTTCAGAGTTACTTTAGAAACTAGGTGAATGGTATCATTTTATTGGACATCTATGCTGGTCTAAAGCCTAAATAGCTAAAAAAAGGTGATCTAGGCTTCTAGCTGAGGGATTTTAATTTCACCTTGCTAGCAACAAACTCATAAGAAACCCTTTCATTTTTTTTTGTTCACTTTTCCAGTTATCATTGGCTAGTAACTATGATTGAGCAAAATTAATTATAAATCAAAACTAATTTGTCACAGACTCACAAAGATAAGTGGTAATGTCAGTTATAATAACCCCAGAGGTCAAAACATTACTCTGTCAAGCGGCACATCCTTAGCTCTTTGCACTTTCAATTCTATTGTGAAATTGCTCATATCTGCCAAGGTACCACTAATTTTGACAGAGTCTGGAAAGTTTCCATCATATCTGCCTGACACAATCAATGGACTTCCAGATGAAAGGTCTGGAATATGAGACGGAAACAACTGCAATGAGGAATAGGAAGGATTACAATATGTCACTCTGCAGTCAAAGATATAGTAACAAGAAAATGAAGGTTTCCTCCAAGCAAGAAATTATAACATACATGATCTCTGAGTAAAAGAGACACATAATATTTAGAAACCTCAAAAGATGAGCAGAATAGTTCAATCCAGGATGAGCGGGAAGAAAGATTTCCAGTTAGGACTAGCGTACCTCAAGTGAATCAAGATGTTCTAAAGCATCCACCTTTATGTTGGCAAAAATGACTGACGAAGCACACGTGAATAATCTTTGTATTTGGAAATCAATTGTACCTGGCCAAAGAAAAAACATTCATAGAAGTTCTTATAGTGGCACCACTGGAATATTTGGGACAAGAAAATTTAATGATTAGTCTGCCAGTTTTTTTCTCACTAGACTACCAGCTTATGACGAGGTAATTTCAGGTTTTATAACAATAGTCACAAGTGCATTGCAGTTAATCACAGTTTTAGTGCAGAGTGCATAAGTGCTGCTAAAATTCAATGTTACAATGATAGTTGTGATGGTAGTGATAAAACTCACTTGTTATAACAAATGGTAATAACTGTAGTATTAATGAAAAACTGACCTGCATCATAAGCAGCAAGATAGTGACCCCTCCCAATGTGTGCTAGCATTTGCAGGAAGTAATGGTTGCAAAATGAACCTAGAGAAGTATTCCGCTCATCAATTATTTACAATATTTGAACAGATTAGGAAAACTGCAAGGTTCATCACATAATTAAACATGGATGGGTAACAAGCAAAACAAACTCATGGATTGGTAGAAAGTTGTGAAGCATGACAAGGAACCAGATGAGAAAAAGATTAGTTAAAACAATTGGCCTATGCACAGTGAAGACAAACTATTTACTGCACCAATGCAGAATGAAAAAAGTTCAGATTAAAGGTGATGCAGAGATTGAAGGACCAGTAGCATATGGGTCAGAGGGAAAAACATATTGCCAAAGGTTTAATGTAGAGAAGGCAATTCCAAATAGTTTGGACTGGAAATGAGTTGAGTAGATTGTTGAATATGGAAACTTCCGACGATATGCTACTTCGATTCTCCATGATTTGATTCCTATTATTTCTGATTGTAATCTGCTATGAATACCTTTCCATAATAGGTTGTATTTCTTTTCTGTAAACCTATGTAAGCATTAGAAGAACTATGGTAGAATAAAACAGTTTGCTTCTTCTGCTAAACCACTCTCCTTATTCCAACTTCGTATCAGCAGGGTTAGAACATTTGCAACCAATCAAGAAAAACTCCAGAAACTGTCGTGTACGGTCCCTGATGTTAGCCATACAGATGCTGACCTCAGTATAGAGCCAAGCCTCTATCGTTGTACAACTGGCAACCGGAGCTTGAAACGCAACTAGTGAATGACGTTCAAGCATAGGAGATCTGAGCCGTGTAACTGGCAAACGGTGAAGATTTGGTGAGACGAGCAGTGCATTTTTTTTGTTGAATCGACCGTAAAGTATAGTCTCGTTTAGTTCTTCATCAGTTTTCTGGAGATTATTTTAGGACTATCAACATTTTTCAGTGGTGGCAATGTGATCTCCGGTAGCGGCCCACGGAGTCTGCAATCGGGGAGCAAACTGACACATTGCCTTCAACCTTGTATTCCATGAGAGGACTAAACACATTGAAGTAGATTGCCATTTCGTTCGAGATAAGATACTGAGCGGAGATATAGCCACACTGTTTGTGAAGTCTGAGGACCAACTTGTCGATATTTTCACATGGGCATTATTATGCAGGAGTTGATTAGAGGCATTATGCAGGGCTTATATGACATAGATGCTCCTGCTTGAGAGGGAGTGTTAGAATGCTTAGTATATGTTGTATTCATCTAAAAAGAATCCTCTCCCTACCAGCTGTCATGCTCATAATATTCTCCAATCATTGTAAGTAATTCTCCTATATATGTGGAATGAATTGAGGACTGCACAGTAAAAAGAATATACAGCCCTTCTTGATTCACATCTTCACTTTTCTTTTTCATTAACAAAGTGAAACACCAAAGCCAAAATCCTTACCTATGCCAAAAGTACATATGCGGGGACAAATTGATTGCCCGCTTCCAAGGTAGCCTTTCATACTATTGCAAATCTCCTTTTCATCTTCAACAGAACCATCAGTAATGAGGAAAATGAGTGGAATTGAATCAGTAGTCTCGGCCAACAACTTCATTGCCTAAATAAAGCAGATCAAGGTCAAAATTTTGTATCACATGCTAATATCAACAGAGAAAGGAAGAGTGGTTAATTAGAAATTATATGTAAAGTAGGCCATAAATGAATAAAATCATAGGGTATTATTTTCATCCAAACCATCAAAAACCTGGAGAACATCTTGCTTAAAGGACAAAACTTTTTTAACCACTAAACGATGCAAAATGGCTATGTGCTTATGGGTGAAGCAAAACCCCTCTCACAGATGCATCTACACATGCAGCGAGGTCGGAAAAGCAGTAAATAAACAAAATAGGGCTGCACTAGTCATCTACTTGTTCCATAACATATGATTTATTATAGAAAATGGATCATGGAAGTAAGCAGGGTACAAAAGAAACTTGATGGCTTCTTTGAGTTTCCTACTTAGCTTTTCTCTTTTTAGATACAATTAGGTAACATGAAAACAGATGAAATCTAAATTAAAGAAAAATGTTTGACCTTAACAAGCATAATAATTGGAGTACATTTGATCCGTAACTTGGGACATATTAAAAAATAAATTCACCTGATTTAGGGGAAGCAAAATGTTTGTACCACCGTTTGCAATTAATCTTTCACCGACCCAGTCTGTAGCATCTGAGATTGCTTCCTTGGTTGCCAGCTTCATTGATGGTGAGAATAAGAGTAGCTCCCCATTAAAAGCTACTATGTTAAAAGCATCTTTAGGGTTGAGCTTGGAGAGTGATGCCACTAGTGCAATCTTTGCATTCTCAAGAGGGTCTCCCGACATGCTGCCACTTATATCAATAAGAAATACCACTTCCTTTCTGAAAACCTATCAAATTCACTAAAATTAATGGAGTGAAAATTACCATGATGCATTTAAAAGTTGAGTAAAAAAAAATTAACAGCACAAAAAATGTGTGGAGCTTGGGGTTCTTGAGGACCACCTACTCGCAGGGAAAAGAAGGGTGGCCAGCATTCCATTAAAGGCCATTAACCAGTGTTCCATTTCCAAAAAAATGTCCATCCTCTAATTTTCTAGTTGACTTGTTTCCCTCTAATTTAAAAGACATATGTGGTCCTTTACTCTGTCCTTGTTGATGCAATCATAAGTACCTATCGCATTGATAAGTTAAACTAAGCAAAGAAAAACTAGCATTTTTACCATCATTTATTGTAAGGTGAGAAGCCAAGAAAACACATTCCCATTAATGCAGATATTTTTAAAATTAAAAAACGTGAGAAATAGAAGGTAGTAGGTTAATGCTAACAAACCTTCCTACTCTGGATATTTCCAGGGAAAAGATAGAAGCAAAACATTTCTCTTTGATCAAAATCGCGCAGAAATGGAGATTGCAAGAGCACACCACCAAAGAAGTCAGTTGAATTAACCTGTAAAAACATTAGCCCATATAAGATAACCCTTCAGGCATTCTTGCATACATGGTGTTCCCAAAATGCTCAGTTACAAAACAACTAATAATTCAAGGTCTTACAGTGTATGAGAAAGTGAAGTCTGCATTCGACCATGCTGGTACTTCAGCTTCATATACGAAACTTACTTTACTAGCTTGACGTGTTTGTTCCTGGAAGGTCACAAAAAGCAAGGTTCTTTATGCGTATTTAGAGGCTGAACAAAATTTATAACAAAGAGATACCTTTAGAGGGTGGCTGGTACTTTTGTATATAATTTCTCTGCCAGTACCAGAGTTCACTTTCAACAAAATCTTTTCTCTTTTGGAATTTGTCTTTCCAACAGGATTGACATAAGCTGGAAAACTAAAAGGTACATTGATGCCAAACTTGCCATCATGATATGACAATTTCTGAGACCAACTGATCTTAATTGAGAGAGTGGAGCCTCCATCAACCTAAAAGATAATAAACATAGAAATTACAGAGAATTGAAAAACAAATTCTAAATCATTGGATGCACTAAATAATAATAACCTGCGGAACTTTTAAAGTGTAGATCTGGCATTTGAGAAAGCGTCCCTCAGCTTTGATCACTTTCTCCATGTCTATTGTATCTTCCATTGTGATGAGCTGAGTGCTATAGGATCTTCCGCTAACATCAACCTCGACACCTAGAAGTGAACCCTGTTAGCCACATCATGACTACTTCTTGAGAACTTAAGATAACTTGCTTCAAATTCTAAAGGAAAAGGCCAATCTGCATGGATCTCAAACATGTTATAGCATGCAATCAATTTATGTTTTATCCAATGAAGTGAGTCAAAGATATATATCTGAAAGCCCTTCATAAACAAAGTCAAGCTGATCATTCGCTTTTTATCAAACATTCTTCTCGAGGAACGGTAATGGCTCCTTTTGTGTATGTGATTGTAGATGATATTGTAGTGTGACTAAAAATGATAATGATATATGAAACTTATAAAATGGGTTAATTGCCTTTTTTATTTCCCTATTAACTACCACTCATTTATAAGTTGCCCCCATGATCTAATACATGTCACACTCAACAACATTGAACTACTATTTTGTTAAAAAAAAAAAAACCCATGTCTGTCATTACGAAATCTCGTTAAATCAAGCAGAATACACATTTTTTAGATGTTAACCTCGATAAAGAACGAAAATACCCTTGAATTAAAAAATTAGAAAAACCAAAAAAATACTAAAATTTTAAAAACTAAATTAAAAATTTCAAAATTAGGAATTAAATAAAAATATTAAAACTTTAAAAATCTTAAACTTATTTTTTTAAAATAAAATAAAATAAAGAACAAGGCATGGTTGTCGAACCGCCCCCAAGTGAGTCACCCCTAAGATTTATTTATTTTTCTTGTTGGTGGCTATTTTTTAAACTTATTTATTTATTGAAATTTTTAATTAATGGGTATTTATGTAAATTTAGTTTCTAGAGTTTGGGTACTTTCATCATTTTTTGTTTTTGTTTTGTTTTGTTTTGTTTTTTTTTTTTTTAACAATTTAGACTAACAAATGGAGGTTTTCGTAACAAAATGGTAGTTTAATGCAATTGTGTGACATGTGAAATCACGTGGTATTTCATGGGAGAAAAGGGTAATAATTAACCCTAAAAAATTCTATTGCAAATGAATTTGAAATAAAAGACTAGGACAATTTAAAATATTTTCAAAGGCATTGAGGCAGGGAGATCGAAGCATGATATATTCATCTCCCAACAGAAATATGTCCATGATCTTCTCAAGGAGATAGGGATGCTCGGATGTAAAGCTATTGATAATGCAATGGAGGTGAATGTTAAGTTGGGTGAAAGTAGTAAAGAGTCATCTCGTGGGAAAAAAAATGTAGATATCAGCATTACATGGTAAGTAGACTTATTTCTCTCACACTCGTTCCGACATCGCATATGTTGTTAGTGTGGTAAGTTAATTTATGCATTTGCCGCGTAAGTCTCATATGGAGGCAGTCAAGTTGATATCCTGACAAAATGAGTGTCAAGTAGCATCTTTCATGCATGCAAGCTGGGTATGCAAGATATCTTTGTCTCATCTTGATGCCTCAACTTGAGAAGGAGTGTAAATGTGTTATTATTGTATGTTATTTTATTATTAAGGATAAATGCAAAATTAGTCTATGAGGTTGACCTAAATTATAAATCACTCATTGTGGTATAAAAAATAATTTATAGGTCACTATAGTTGGCCTAAATTACAAATTATTCTCTGTGGTATAAAAAATAATTTATAGATCCTCAAGGTAGGCCAAAATAACAGTTTGTTATCTGAAATCAATTTATAGATCCGTTTGTTTGTCCTTATTTTATGGGGCTATTGATGCAGGAGGAATTTTAGAAAATTGTTATTTTAATTATGCATGTGTGTTTTAGTTTTCCTTTTTCAATAAGGATTGGGTTTTTTCTTTTCTATTAGGATTTGTTTTCCTTTTCCTATTAGGATTTGTTTTCCTTTTCCAATTAGGTTTGTTTTTCCTTTTCCTTGTTAGTTTAGGAGGTGCCTAGCCTATATAAAGGCATCTAGTCTTTGTTGTTTTTCAATTCAGTTTATACTATCAATTAAATTTAAGTCTTTCAGAATTATTTCTCTGTTTGCTTATTTGGGGCACTTAGGGATTTTCTCTTCCCTACTTGTTATTTTCTCTCTTCCTGAATTCTCTTTTCTATCTTCAAATCTTAGTTTCTGCTGCTTTTATACGCTGTCAGAACAATCCTAGTTCTGCCCGGCGTCAGTTGGTATCAGAGCTTAGCGTCTTCTTGGGATGAATTTTTTTCATTAGTTTTTCATGACTAGTGGTCGTGGTCGACGTGGACAGGTTCCGAAGGAGGAAGTCCCTTACCATGAGCGCAGTATACAAGACGTGATGATTGAAGATTTGCAGAGGCAGGTTGCGGAGTTAACCCAGCGTCTAGCGGCGCAAAACTTGGAGATGTATTGCGATATTGACGGTCGCAATTCAAAATCCAATTTCGAGAACCCGTATCACAAGCCTGTTCTATTTCGGGAACAGCGTGTTTGGGATGAACGACATGGAGACTTAGACTTTGGAATTAAGTTTGTTGATGAAGAGTTTCAATATGAGGAAGATGTTGAAGATCCTTCTCAATGTTTCGTGGATTGGAATTCTCCACCAACTTATGATACATATGTCGACGATGAAGATCTTATTGAGGTGGAGGAAAATTTTATTTTCAATGAGGAAGAAATAGTTGATCCTTTTTGGGAGATTTATATGCCGCATGAATGGGAGAAGATAAATGAATACCGTGTGAAGATTGAATTATCTCAATATGATATGAAGAATTTTCAAACTACCATTCGTAGTCATGTTGTGATGGGTTGTAAATTGTTTCTCTTCCGGTATCAAGTTGCATTGATGTTGAGAAGTACAGGATGGAAGGGATTAATTGGACATCCAAAAGATAGAGGAAAAGATGATTTGAACTCGAGGGCAAGTTCTTTCCAACCTGGAGAGACTGATGCAGGAGGAATTTTAGAAAATTGTTATTTTAATTATGCATGTGTGTTTTAGTTTTCCTTTTTCAATAAGGATTGGGTTTTTCCTTTTCTATTAGGATTTGTTTTCCTTTTCCTATTAGGATTTGTTTTCCTTTTCCAATTAGGTTTGCTTTTCCTTTTCCTTGTTAGTTTAGGAGGTGCCTAGCCTATATAAAGGCATCTAGTCTTTGTTGTTTTTCAATCCAGTTTATACTATCAATTAAATTTAAGTCTTTCAGAGTTATTTCTCTGTTTGCTTATTTGGGGCACTTAGGGATTTTCTCTTCCCTACTTGTTATTTTCTCTCTTCCTGAATTCCCTTTTCTATCTTCAAATCTTAGTTTCTGCTGCTTTTATACGCTGTCAGAACAATCCTAGTTTTGCCCGGCGTCAGATCCGAATAACCCATACGGAAAGGCATTTGGCAAATAACAGTCTGGGTGTATACCTAGAGTGGGTGTTAGGTGTAGATCTACCTTGTTGTGCTCACT
>NC_081547.1:11024269-11027760 GCF_901000735.1 Corylus avellana | reverse complement strand
CAATAAATTATTGAGAAATAATACAGCCCTAACTTGAAGCCAACTATTTTCTTTTTGTTTAATTTTTTAAAAAATGACAAAATTAAAAAAAAATTTGAACCAATAATTTTTATTTTGGTCCTTCTTTTATTTGGTATTTTTTAAAAAAATAAAAATTGTATTTTTATTCATAATAATGACCAATTTTTTTTTAAAAAAAATATCAAATAAAAGAAGGGCCAAAATAAAAATTATTGTTTCATAAATTTTTTTTAATTTTATTATTTTTTAAATTAAAAAATAAGGAAAAAGTTTTTGAAGCAAATTACAGTTTTTATTTTTTTTTAAAAATACCAAAAAAAAAAAGAACAACCAAACCAAAATAAAAATTATTACTTCAAAAAATTTATTTTATCTTTAATTTTGTTATTTTTTTTAATTAAAAAATAAGGCAAAATTTGGCAAAATAATTGTGCATTTAGCATTTTCCTAAATTATTTACATTTGTTGAAGTCAACAGGGATGGAAATTTTAAAGTGAAAATAGTGTTTAAGAATTTAGCTGTTAGGTATAACTAGATCATTAATAAATGTGACTATGACATAATCGATGATAAAATCATAAAAGACTAAAGAGAGAGTTCAATGAGACATCAGAGTGAGAGATAAAAACAAGAAATGGTGAAAAAAGAGATGGATTCATCAAGGGAGGGAGAAAAAAACATGATAAAGATGGTGGTAGGCATATATAATGGATCCAATGTTCAATTATGACCGACAATTTTTAATATAACTTGTAAATTTAATATAAATTCTACACAAAATTAAGAGGTCAAAATTAATGAGTCTCACCCGTTTAATTAAAATTGATTGAGTTATCGTTAACTTATATAGTTTTATACTTATATTTTGACTCGACTCGAACCTACACGTAATATAATAGCTGGCAATTTTTTATATGAACCGGCAGAACCGCAAACTCGATACAAACCTAGTATAAAATTAAAGGATTATAATTGAGGGATTTGACTTGTTTAATTAAATTTGACAAATTAAAGTTAACTTATATAATCTTATACTCATATATTGACACGACTCGAACTTGACACGCAAACATGAATTACTACCCCTATGTTCAATAATACTAATTATATATGCGAGCTACTAGATTATTAAGTAATTAATTGAAATATGTTAGAGAGAAAGAATGGTGATATTTAATGGTATTATTTATTATTATTTGGAATTGAGACATGTTATACATCATTCTATTGATTATCTTTCAACTATTTTTTAACAAATCTAATAAATTTGCTATTAAATTTATTGACTCATATAGATTCTACATAAATCCAATAACAAGTTCATCCATTTACCATCCAAATATGGGTGGAAAATAAAATAAAATAAAAAATATTTTTTTTATCATTTCTCTTGGAATTGCTATCCTTGTCGTTCTTTGATTTTCTTGTATGTTATTTATTATTAAGCTTAGCTGATTACCCCACTCGTCGGATCCCTTCCAGAATATTACCGCTTTAGCATAAACCGCTTGATCTGCACCACGTGGCCACTCGAATTCCTATGTCTTGTCCCTGAAGCGAGAAAAGTGAAAACCATTGGTTACCGCACCGGATCGGATCCTTGCAATAGGGAGAAAATTACTCATCAATAATTTTTCAAATCTTGGCCATCCTATTCTAGGGTTTACAACAGCATCTTATTAATAATAAAATATTATTTAAATTTTTTAAAATAATAATAAAATAATAAAAAATATGAGATGGTTGATCACTTTATTTTTGTTATAGGGTGTGATCGGGTGGAATAGAATTCTCTCAAGTTTAAAATGAACTGAAAAATATTTTGTTTGTGGCTATGGGAGTGGCTGATCATTCTCCTATGGCAAAATGACATATGAGGGGGCTAGTTATCCCATATTTTTTTTAATTATTTAATTATTTTCTTTTATATTTTAAAAAAAAAATTTAAAAATTTTATTATTAGTGCGTGGCGGCTTGTATGCCCTTAGATCAGATTGGATGGCTAAGATTTCAGAAATTTTTGGTGGGGAATTTTCCCGGATCCGGATCCGTACTGCACCCCACACCGCACGGATTTAACCACGCCTCACCCCACGCTCCCAATTCCCTCTCATCGAGCTCTCAAACACCGTCTCTCTGCCCAACCTAAACAAAGGGAGGAAGAAAAGGAATATGAAAAAAGAGGAAAAAAAGAACGAAAGGTACAAATATATTTTTCCTTTCTCTCGCTTCGTTTGTGTTTGGTATATTGTAGGGACTTCACCGTGATTAGGGCTTGTATTTATTTCATTTTTAGGGTTTCCTAATGTCTGCAAATCCCGCTCATATCGACCTCAACTCCGACGTCGTTTCGTTTGACCTGGAAAACGAGGTTTCTGGGGCTAAGGGTTCTGGAGCTGAAACCCTAACCGAGTCTTCGAAGGGTCAGGGTCAGGATCAGGGTAAGGTCGAGGGTTCTTCAATGGGGCGAGTAGTGGATGAAGTTGGGAACTTTACCGGAGCTAATGATTCTTTGGAGGGGGCGTGTGGGTCGGACATTGGTGGTTTTGATAGGAATGTTGTGCTTGATGCGAAGGAGGAGGATGGTGGGATTGAGGGTGCAGAGTGTTCGGTGGAAGGCGGGGTCGTTGTTGGGGAAGCAGAAGATGATGGAGAGCCGGTTTTGGAGTCGAAATGTGGTGTTGGGAATGTTGGTGCCATATTTGGAGATTCAGGGTCTAATGAGAAGAATGGTGGGGAGGATGAGTCTGTGAAGGAAGGTTCGGAAGGTAAAGATATGGGTGCTACGGATAGAGATTCTTTGGTAACCTTCGGAGCAGCAGGGAATGTAGGGAGAGATGGAGGGGATAATCCAAAACTAAATGGAAAAGAAGAGGAGGCAACGCAAGTAGCTGGAGGGCGGGATCAAAATGAGCAGCGGGTTCATGCTGAAGAGATTTTGGGTATCGGCCAATTACAAGATGCTGATGCCTCAGGTTCGATGCAGCCTCATTCGGAGTCTATTAGCCAGTTACCGGCTGGCATTCCAGGTGTGCAAGTAGAAGTAGCTGATATCAATTACTCTTTGCATAACGAAAATTCCATTGTGGGTACTCATGTGTCCAATTTGGTTAAATCTGAGGTTTTAACTTCGGAAGAATCCGAATATCAGACCATGGAAATTGATGCAGTTTTAGAGACCAATAAGGATCCAACCACAGGCAGTGTTGTTTCAGAACCTGGGTCTAGTCCAAATACTCAGGACGATGACAATCTTTTTAATCTTGTTGTGGATTTGAATCCATATACGATGACTGATGGGAATGTATCAGGTGATGGTGATGAAAATGTCAAATCAGCTGTCTCAAAACTGGAATTCCGTGTTTCTGATCTAGTATGGGGCAAAGTAAGGAGCCATCCCTGGTGGCCTGGGCAGATTTGTGATCCTTCAGCTTCATCAAATAAGGCAAAGAAGTACTTTAGAAAAGAC
>NC_081547.1:11020984-11024169 GCF_901000735.1 Corylus avellana | reverse complement strand
GTGGATGATGCCAAACTCCTCCTAAATATTTCTTGCCCGTGGGAGGCTAACCATGTTAAACAGACAGGAAACAAAGCTGCGCATCGGCTGGCTAAATTTGCGTTAAGCTGCAGTAAGGAGAAAATCTGGCATTTTGAATGCCTTACCTGTATTCAAGAGTTACTTGATCAATACAAGCCTTGAGTTTCACTTAAAAAAATAAAATAAAAATTGAAAATACAACTATGAATGGCCAGTATAGAATTGAAGAATATGTGAGATATAACAAACTTTGTTATAAGAGATCGAATTATAAAATGAGTTGTCAATTCAAATTGTATATTAGAGGCATTGGTTATGGATACCAATTTAGTGTTATATTTTTATCTCAAAATTTAAATAGATAGAAAGAAGCAAATTTAATTATTTAATAAAAAATAATCTAATACTCCCCCTCACGTGTGACGTGTCAAATGTGACACATGTAGTAGATGACAAACAATTAATTTTGACGGTAAAATAATAAATGGGCATATTTTAAACTTTAGCAAAATCTAAAAACTTTGTTCTTAAAATTGAAAACTTAAGAACTAAATTCAAATACGATAAAAATCTAAGGACTGGACATAATTTTTTCCTTAAATTGTTGACATTAATAAATTTAATGTGAATTGGATGCTATATTTGCAATATTTTAAGTTTGTTAATTTCTAAATATCTACTCTAATAATTCATCTTTTATTTTTGTAAATTTTATTTGCAAATATACAGAATTTTAATGTGGAACGAACAAAGGAATGCATTTAATTATACTTTAGTAATCTTCCGCCGTCAAACCCAAGAAAGAGAGCAGCACACAAACAGCATAGCAGAGTGGGGGGAGGGAGTTACAACTCCCTCCTCCCCGCCCCCTTTCTCTTCTCCCTTTCTTCCCTCCCTTTTTCCTCCTCTATCGTAGATCAATTAGGGCTCGTGTGTCAATGGTCCTTAGGGTGCTTTTTAGCGGCGCATAGTTGGCCAGCGGTGGAGCATGGAACACGCGAGGGTGTGTTGGGCTTTTATTATTGTATTTTCGTTGTTTTTAAATAAGAATGTGTTATCTCTATATCTGCTTTTAGTAGCGATCTATGGGATGAAGTTTTATTTGTTTTCTTAGGTTTTGTTTTCATGAACCCTTAAGAATGATAAAATTAGTTTCTGGTCGGTCTTTTGTTTTCTTATGGTTCATTTTCTAAAAGCAAACCATAGACCGCTGACGGAGGAGATATCGAGCATAAAGAAGAATTGTCACTATGGTAAAGGCAGCGAATGTAATTGCGATTGATAAAGCACTAGTAGTGGAAATAAAGTCAGGGAATCAAGGACTTGACAGCGAATCGAAATTTGTTGTAGATCTGAAATTGATTGAAATTGTGACTTTTCATACATATTGTCTTATAATAGCCAGAGAGGCTATTGTATATGTCACAAATAATATTTGAGTTATGAAGATTTCAAATTATATTTTTGGCATTGTATAGAACATTTTGCCCCATTTGATTGTTATATCAATAAAGAGATAATTTATTAAAAAAAAAAATTATACTTTAGTAAATTTAGTAAGATTCTCGGCATACTTTAATTTTGCTCGAAAACTTATACTAATATTTTATTTCCAAAAAAAAAAATGATATTTTTTTAATAATTTTTTTTAAAAGTTGATAAAGAATATGATCGCAGGATAAGACGACAGAAGTAACCTCACTTGATTATGACTCTAGAGAAGATGCCATCTCTGGGTCAATGGTTAGGTTTAAGTGGCATTATTAGCATTAGGTGGAGGAGCCAATATCTGCGTACTAGAGATGTAAGAAATAGTATACAAATTTCTACTAATCGAGTACGATCTGGACCACGGTGGTCCCACGAGGGTCCTACGCTGGTCCATACATCACATTTAGACATGCTTTTTCACTAGATAATCACCGACCAGATCGACCTCCGGATCACATGGTACAACATGTAGACCACATGCTCGAAGGGTCACATATTTGTAGTACATGATTAGCTTTTTTTGTTCTTTTATAGCACGTCCTTTATAATTAAATGCACGCGCACCCAGCTGTCTTCCTACCAAATTTGACCATTAAAGTTTAACTCTACATCAATGTGTAAAATGAGACCACATTAGCACACTGAAATTTGTTACAATTTTTATTTTTTATTTTTATGTTCACACACAAAAAAAGAGAAGAAAATTATTAGGCGTAGTTTATAACCAATTGAGTTACTCCTTGAGAATAAATTTATTACAAATTGAGTTTGTAACTATTTTATACAAACTTTATTAAAGTGTTATATGTCATTTAACATATAAGAAGTACATGTATTTTTAATAATATAAATTTCTTATATTTTTTTTAATAATTATAAGACACATATCACTCTATTAGAATTTGTGGCAAATTATTGTCCACGTTAGCAAGTGTGAACATCTCCATCGCTTGTGAAAGGGATGACAATTAAGGTTATGTTGAATACTGTTTCAATTGTTTTTTCGTGAATTGGCAAGGAAATCTTAGACTATCATCACAAAAAGATTGTATGGGCAGGAAGAATCTAATTTCATACTTTTGTGGGGTAATGGTTTTATTGGCAAAACTTCACCTTAAGTTAGAGCAATGCCTGATTGACTTAACTCTAAATCCGAATAGTGACCAATTGTTCACGTTGCATGAAACTATAATGTATTATATGGTAATTGTCAATTATTTAATGTTTACAAAGAGATTCTAATTTAAAATTTTCAAAATCTTATTTAAGTATAATATATGTTGATCAAGTAAGTTTTATGAATGGTGGTTGGACGTAAAATAAGGGAAGATTATCGAGGTGATGTCAGTCAGAGGGGCCGATTGGAAGCCTCTAATTAAAAGTGACATATGTCCTTTTTTTAATAACACGTGGGATGCACATGAGTTTTTAATAAAATTTATTCTAACTTTATCTCCGTTATTAAAAAAAAATGTACATCTCACATGTTTAATGGACACATGTCACTTTTATAGACTAGATTGAAGAAAATACATCCAATCCAATTTAAAGGAAAACTTTATCCCCTAAATAATGTAGTCAAAAGACACAAATCAATGAAAATAGAGTGGTGAAGAGAGAATGTGCATACATGTGGCCTAGATATTTCTACTAAAAAATTGGTTCCCATCCTC
>NC_081547.1:11018512-11020884 GCF_901000735.1 Corylus avellana | reverse complement strand
TCTTACACTAATAGGTTGTGTCCCCTTAAGTTGGATTTGATGGTCCTGACTTCTAGGTGATGGTAACTCCTTAGGTTCCTCAAAAACCTTCTTAAACCCTTCCAATAATTCCCTGATCTGAACAGGGCAATCTGGAATGTCAGAGCCCATTACTTGAGTCAAAAATGGTAAGAAGAACCCCTTATTCTCAAAATTAGAGGACCTTAGAAAATGGTGGCCATCTTCCATAGTTAAACCCGTAGGGTGTAAACCCTTGAATAGTGTGAGGTTAGGACCTTAACCAAATTGCATTGTCATATGAGAGAAATCCCACAATACAGGACCTAGGGTTCTTAACCATTCCACTCCCAATACAACATCACAACCTTCCAATGGAATAAGGTAAAAATCTGTAGTAATGGAATGACCTTGCACCCTTAAAAAAACAGATTTACACATACCCTCACTCAAGATTGTTGCCCCATTCGCTACCTTCACTTGTAGATTGTGTGATAGAATTAAACCCAAAGAGACCTTATTGAACACAGATGTATCGATGAAATTATGAGTGCTACCCGAATCGATTAAAATCACAACCCTTTGATTTTTAATGACCCCCCACTACTTGCATAGTATTAGGGTTCAATGAGCCAAATATAGCATTTAACGAAATTTCAAGTTCTAACATCTCATGAATAATAGGTTCCGACAAAGGTTCTACCTTATCAGAGGTATCATAGAAAATTTCCTCGGTCTTGTCATCAGCAGATAATTCAGTTCCATGCAAAAGATAGAGTTTAGGGGCGTTACATTTGTGAGTGTGACTCCACTTTTCTTCGCAGTTGTAACATAAGCCCTTCTCTCTTCGTTCGCGCATTTGAGCTGGTGAAATTTTCTAAACAGGTACCATAGTTGAAGCTTTGGATGTAGAGGAGTATTGAGACATCTGAGACCCCCCATGTTGACTGGAAGAAGCTCCAGCGGTCCCCATTGTTGCCGACTATAGGAAAAGGAAGAACCTTGAGGTTTAAAGGTTCTGCGGGAGCTAGACAGATACTCCTCTTGCAACTTAGCCAACCCAAAGGCTGCTACTAGAGTGTGAGGTGCCAACATCCTCAAGGGAAGACGAACCTCATCTTTAAGACCACTGAGAAAGCAATTTAGTTTATATGCATCGGAGAGTCCATGGAGGCGATTAAGAGAGACTCAAACTGGACTGTATATTCTGCCACCGTAGAGATCTGTCGAAACTTGACCATGGACTCCATGGGATCATCATATGTTGGACCAAATCGAGTGAGTAAAGCTTGAAGAAAAATATCCCAAGTAGGGAACTAACCTATTTCATTTAAGTCATGGAACCAAACTAGTGCCTCACCTTCCATGTGAAAGGAGGCGATTCGAAGGCGCTGGTACAGAGGAGTCTGGTAGTAGTCAAAAAACTGGTTAACCTTATAAGACCAGCCTGTGGGATCTTCACTATTAAAGCGAGGAAAATCAAGGAGAATACCCCTGGTACGAATCTGTCTGTCCCCTCTAAAATTATCATTATCTTCATCCTCTAGGAACCATCTCTCATCTCTGTCTTCCCTACGATCATTGTCATGTACACGCCTCTCTTGTCATGCGTCTCTACGGGGTGGTTCATCTCATCTGTTTGGTGGGGGCTCAAGAGGTTGTTTAGTCTAGTTTGCCAATACAATACGAATCATCTTAGTGAGCTCATTAAGTTTCCCATCCACGGTGTCATTGACAACTTGCTGTTGAGTCCAACTATCTTGGCATTCCTTCACTAAGTCTGATATTTGAGCTAAACAAGTGCCGTCAGCCATGGAGAAGAGAGAAAAAAAAAATTGGTGGTATAGAAGCAAATGAAGGGAGGAACGGAGGGCTCTGATACCAAATGTAATGGGTGTTTACTGGCAGTGTAGATTTACAGGGGATATTATGGCAAAATGAAGGAAGGTTGAAGATGATAATGGAGAAAAACACAGTGCAATAACATTAAAGATAAGCTGCTTCAAGAGAGCTACTCTCCATAGACTCAGGTAATACAAATATTCCCAAAATTTGATCTTCTACCCCTCTGGCCTAGCCCTTATATCCAGCATTCTGTTAGAATCCTTTCTAACAGAATTCCACCTATTCACACAAGCTGACAAACGACAGCTGAGGGAATATTACAAAACACAGCAGCGTAAATACAAAGTAAAACGACAAGGTAAATGAAATAAAGCATTTAAATGATAAGGGATGCCAGCTGTGCAGAGCAGTCTTCTAAAGTCTTCCCCTTCCTTTTCACACGTGTCCTGCCACCGAGTGACTCACCGCCATAGCCCAGCTCCACCAACAGCACCCGTAACACGTCTGGCATCTGATGGTTTAAGGGGTGA
>NC_081547.1:10991254-11018412 GCF_901000735.1 Corylus avellana | reverse complement strand
GAATAATACTTTTTTACTAGGTAAAATATCTAATGCTGCTGGAGATGCTATAACAAAACTTGAAGCTGAATTCATATAAACTCGACTCGGCTCGTATAAGCTCGTAAGCTTCAATTTATTATATTATGGTTAACTTTGTACTGAGAACTTGTTATGTATTTAAAAGATAAAAACGAATTATCTTCATAATGTAATAGATATAGCATGAATTATTAGAGCACTCCTTGCAGCCTCACCAAAACCATTTTTTGGTTATTTTGGTGAGGCAATTTAATCAAAATGGCTTAAATGTTCACTTTTAAGCCTTACTACTTTAACAAAAAAAAGTAGTGAGGTGAACACTACTCACTAAATTTAAAAATTACTATTCACTCACCTATTGATTAAACAACTTATTTCTCTCTCTCTTTTTTTTTTTTTTTTTTTTACTTTTCGTTTCTCTCTCTCCATTTAATAGTTTAAAAAAGAATAAACAAATCTCTGAAAAATAATATTTAAATGGAATGGTGAAAGTAGATTGTTAAAATAGTGAGACTGCTGGGGTGCTCTAAAAAAGTGAGTTGTTAAAATAACTAAAAGTGTACTTTTTGTTATTTTGGCGAGTAAAATTTGGTGAGCCTGCTATGGATGCTCTTATAATTGTGGGCCTTAATATAAATATATGTTGTTGTGTGTGAGTGTGTGTATGAGTGGGTTATGTATATATATATATGTGTGTGTGTGTGTGTGTGTGTGTGTGTGTGTGATTAATGTATATACTACTATAAAATAAACATATAAACTTGATATTAGATTGTTTAAGACTTGAGTTAATTTATATAATTATTCAAATAATAAACTTAACAATAATTAAATAACAAATAATTAGTATGAATTTACAAAAAAAAAAAAAACCTACATTTACTTTATATATGGAATGAATAAGCTAATTGAGTTGCTTGTGAACAAGTTCGAACTTGTTCAAAAAATAAAAGAACAAAGCTTGAACATATTATCTAGTTTAGTGATAAGCTCAAGCTCAACCTGTGTTCGAAAAATAATTAAACGAAACCAAACTTGAACATTCAATACTCGGCTTGGCTTAGTTTGATTGCAGCCCTAGAAGCATGTCTGGTGTGAAAGGGATCCGCTGTGCATTCTTATGACACTTAGTGAGTTTGTGCCTTACGCTATACTTGTGTAACCCAAAATCATAGGCTAACTTGGCCCAAAGGGCCTCTAATTGGGCTTAACGGGCTCTTTGGCAACCAGGTACTCTAAATGGCCCCCATTCACATGGTCGATCTATAACACCCTAGCTCTTAAAAGATAACTAAATTGTTAGCTACTTAGCTTCAAGAGTGAAAAGGTCATAAATTTAGAAGACACAAAGAACATCTAATACAAATAAATGATAATGTCTGACAACATCTTTATTCAAAACAAAAGCATAAATGTAAAGGTCTAATACAAATGAGGAAAAAATCATATTTAGCCCACAGGTTGTCATCTGATTTAGATTTTGTCATTGGGTTTCCAATTTCAAGAATACAGTCATTAGGTTTTGCCTAAGTTTAAAATAGTTTCTTTATCACTTTACTGTCAAAGTTAGGGCTATCGGTTTTTGACACTAGCTTAACATGAAATTAAAGGGTTAGTGTTTAGTATTAATGGGTTTGAGTAATAAATGGGTCATTTGCGAGTTAACCCGCCTGATCTACAGAATGACCCATCTAACCAGTATCTTTTTTTTTTTTTTTTTTTTTTTAAGTAAAACACTAAAAGTCTAAAAAGTAAAACCTAAAGAAATATAGGTCTGCCCTATTTTTTCTTTAGTTCTGTTACTCAAACTTTAAGTGTTGCTCTCCCTTTCTCTTGGTCTTTGTCTCTTCGATGTCTCACAATCTCACACTCAAGTCTACCTCTTTCAAATCAACAAACAAGTATTGTTTGCGTCTCCCGTCTTCGAACAAGAAGTGTCTCAAACAAATTGTAGCCTTTACATTCTGCAGTTGGCGCAGCAACTGAGGTTTTATTCCATAGGCAAACAATGATGGTTGGGCTTTCTCTGGACACGTTTGTGCTGAATTCTTTGTTGCCAATGTATGTGAAATGTGGGGAGAAGGATGTAGATTGTTGTTTCTTGGGGTACTATGATTGATGGATTATTTAGAAATAAATATGTAAATGTAGCATTTCGAGTAATCACTAGGTTAAGCTAGAGGGTTAGTAGATTAACCAAGTTCAATAGGGCTCATTGGAAGTAAGAATTTTCAGACTTTTAGGACTGACTGAATGTTTGACAGAGGGGACTACTGAATGTTCAACGAGGGGACCATCAAACGTTTGACAGGGACCACCAGACGTTTGATCTGCAACCCTAGAACTATTGGGTAATAGTACACAGAAAGTTCAAAGGTGGACCATTGAACCTTTGACGACCAATCTTAGAACTATTGGGTAATGACCAAACATTCGGCCTGCAACCTGAAACCATTATATAATAGTACACCGAACGTTCGCCAGGGACTACCGAACGTTTGATGACCTGCAAGACTAGCGCAATAGCATCCTTAGCTTTTCCAACCTTGTAAATACCCCCTCCTTCGCAGCTTTAAACCTTATTCCGCCTTTGTTGCCTTGAGAAAACTCTGTTTGAGTGTGTTTGAGTTTTGGAAGAAGATGAGAATTGTCTTGAAGGTTTTGCTTCAAGGAGGTAATCTTCTAAGCCTACCTAGTTCCTTACCTAGTTGTTATGCTGTTTAAATGTTTTTCATAGTCTAACTTGTAATTTTTGAACTTGTATTTATGTTGTTGGCATTAGTCTTGATTTAAGCATAGATTAACATTTTAATGATAATTAGACGTAGTTTCTTCTGCATGGAGATGTTATTTTAGACTAGAAGTTTGTTAAGGGTCTTGTTATGGCCTTAAAACTTGCTTATAAGTGGTTTGGTGGTTGTTTGGTTCGAAATGGGTTTTCTGCTCAGCATGGAACGTTCGAACCTCTTTGGCCGAACGTTTGAGCTATTCTATCCAAACGTTTGAATGTGAGATATGCAGTCTGCTTTGAACATATTTAAGTCTAAGACTTATTTTAGCTTGAGTTTAGACTAATACGACCCAAGTGAGTGCAACTCACATGAATGCTTCTTTTTTTTTTTCCTGCATTACACGACAATTTTATGTGTACAAAATATGCATCTTTACAACTCTCATGAAATACATTTTTGATCTACTATGTAAAAACGTGTGTTGTTTAAGCAAAATATGAACATGGTGACATTTTTAAGAGCATGCATGTAAAAGACGGACAAGACTAAATTGCATCTTATGATATGGTACAATAGTACATGCTGGATAACGGCCCTAGGCTTACTATACAAGTTAACTTTATAGTTAAATGTGTGTTTATGAGCTTCGGATCCAATTGTTGTCGTGACCAGCACAACCATGTTTGATTGGCAAGTCACTATAGGACGTATATCATTAGTAGCCTAGGCCACCCAAGGTTGGACTCGATTGGGCTGCTAGTGTTATAGACGGAAGCATGTAATATTTGGAGCACTGCTATTGTATTACAGGTCTCTCGGGACATCGTTAACCCTGCTAAAAAGTAATAATATCTCAAGTATACCATAAACTATAACATGATTTTCATATTACAACATATACTATATCTATATTGCATTCTTCATAAAATGTCACCTCATAATGATGTATATGGTTTATAAACAACTGAGTTCAATATTTAATGATGTGTACATCATGTGAATTTCTACTCACTAAATCGTCGGACATATTCTTGTATTCTGTTCCTTCCATATGTATATCTGCGCTGTTATAGCCACTATAGTAGGAGATGGATTCGGGGAGCTATCTGGTGATTGTGAGGGATTTGATTAGGGTCATTTTTGAGGATTTAGACCCCGTCTAGCTCAAGTCCATGTGGAACGCTGGAGGAGCTACTCGTCAGGATATAATTGAGATTATCTTCATATTATATTTCGTTAAATGTAGGCTTTGATGTTGTTTCAGAACAATAAGAATTAGTATGTATTATATTTTGATGACTATTATTATGTTGTTGTGGTTTATTATTTCTTTATTAACCTATTAGGAGCCTATGGCGAGAATTACTATATGTTGGGTAAGAAATAGGAAACTTGCATACATTCTGGTACTCTGACTAAACATTTGCCACACTCTGACCGAATGTTCGACCTCGGGTCCGAATGTTCGACCTTAAGCTTGAATGTTTGGACAATGCCGAGAATGGATAATTAGGGTTTTATTATGTTTTAGCTAGTTTAACTCCCAACTAGGATTTTATGTGTTCTAGAATATGTTTAGCAACAATAGGAGTATGTACGAAGGTTTGAGTGAGCCGACAAGGTAAGTAAATACTTACAACTACTTTCAATAAAAAAACGTGTAATACGCCAACTGACTGGGCACATGTATGTTATGAGCCTATTATTTCTTATAGAATTGGGTAAATGATTAGTTAAATAGATAACAATTTTGCATCATATGACATGGTACTCTGATACATGCAATGTAATAGCTATGGGTTTTCTATATGAGCTTGATTCTATGGTCAAAAAAGTGACGATGTGTTTATGGGCCTTGAATCCAATGATTGTTCGTGGCTGGTGCATCAATGTTTGATTGACAAGTCACTACGGGATGTACATCATTAGTACCGTAGGCTGCTTGAGGTCAAAATTGGTTGGGCTACTAGTGTTATGGACAGTAGTGTGCCATAATGGGGGCACCAATATTGTATTACAGGTCCCTTGAAATGGCGTCAATCCTACCGGGAAAGGGGTATATCTCGGGTAGACCATACAAGATAACTATGACTTATAGAAAGCATTATTTACTTGCATTAAAAATGTGGGGGCTTGTTGTTGGAATTATGCCCATACCTCTTAAAACCAAAACTACACTTTTAGGGTATAATAATATAGGTAACACCGGTTACATTGTGAAAACTCACATTTATTGTTCTAGTATATAAATTGTAACTCATTAAGGTCATTTCATGGTCAATTGTGAGGTTTACTTATTAAGTTATAAACTTATGCAATAATTTGCGGCTGAGCAGGTAGGAATAATAAGAGTAAGACACTTACCTAGATGAAGATGTTGATAAAATATGAACGTATGATCTTGTTTGTAGGAATCTCCCGTTAGGGTGGATATCCAATGGAGGACAAAAGTAACGTGATAATGAGAGAATGAAGTTTGACGCATGTTCTTCTCATTATCAAACTCTATCTATAGAGTTAGGATATGACTCTTCATCAAGAGTTATACCTTGTCACTTTATCATAATCACCATGGAAGGTTGTGATTGGCTATGAGAATGACTACACTAGTTATGGTGTGATCACCCCTTAAACCATCATCTCCCACTTGATCACACTTTAACATTATGTAATCTAGTTGAACATTATCTCACCTTGGTACCAAATATAATTTTTATACATGTCAACTCTCGTCTGTTTAATTTACAGATCGGCATTAGATTATGACATTTTATAATGTATATACAATTTTGTCATCTTATCTAATCGCACCTTTTTCCATATATTTTCACACTGATTATATATTAAGGTGACTTCATTTCGTATTTAACTAAACAAATGACATCAATTCTCTATGGTAAGGAACACTGGTTCACACCTATTCCACAATTGACAATTTCAGCCATACACAAAACTATGTGCTAACCTGCACTGATATTCCTAATCAAGTGTTTCCTTGATACTTCTTATCAGTGTCTTTTACACTATAAGATCATATATATTATCAATTTGTAACATAATGTCTCTTGATGAACCTTACATTTATGAAAGTTGTAATATTTTTATTTCTTAAGTGTCTTCTGTCTATTACCTGACCAATTATTTCCCTTATAAAAAACAAAACTGCACAAAATCGTTCATTCAGGCGTCCCCGAATCCTTTTGCTTGTGCTTAAACATATATGTAGCTACCACCTAGGTGTTTCTTAATCCCATTGTAGTTACATGCTCTTTGAACTTCTCCAAAGACAATCCTTTGGTCATAGGATCGGCCACCATCTCTGTTGAGGGAAAAAAAATTCAATTTTAATTTCCTCTCTTTGCATTATATCTTGAATATAGTGGTAATTTACATTAAAATGTTTGCCTTTGGAGCTTTGTGCTCCACTTTTTATTAAAGAGATAGCAGACTTGTCACAAAACATATTGACTGGGTTACTGTTTAAACCTAAATTTAAACTTCCTACAAAACGTTTAATTCACACTGCATTACTAATTGCTGTGCTGCATGATATATATTCAGCTTCCATAGTGGATTTTGCAACGCAATTTTGTTTGTTGCTTAACCAAGAATTGGCTATTCCACCAAACAAGAACACATACCCACTTGTTGATTTTCTATCATCAGCGTCCTCAGCAAAATCCGCATCTGTGAATCCTATAATTTCTAGATCACTTATACCAAAACATAAGCCCATGTTTTTAGTATCTTGCAAATATTTAAGTATACGTTTTACTGCTTGCCAATGTGTCTTCCCTGGATTAGATTGATATCTGCTTACTAATCCTACCGCATAACAAATATCAGGTCTTGTAGTTGTCATTGCATACATGAGACTGCCCACTGCTTGGGCATAGGGGATAGATTCCATCTCTTGAATCTCTATCTCATTTTGAGGACACATTGTTTTATTCAAGCACTGACCTCTTAAAACAGGTGTTTTTAGAGGTTTACATTTATCCATATTAAACCTCTTAAGTATCTTTTCCAGATATTTTTCTTGATCCAAATATAATAATTTTAAATTTCTATTTCTAGAAATTCTTATTCCTAAGACATAGGTAACAACGCCCATATCTTTCATTTCAAATTTGGATGGCAAGAAGGATTTTGTTTTATTTATCATATTTGGACAATTACCAGTTAGCAGTATATCGTCTACATATAATGATAATATTGTTAATTTATTATTTTCATTACATATGTAAACATAGTGATCTAGTGGACTTACCCTGAAACCAATTTCTAGTATTGCTTGATAAAACTTCAAATACCATTGCCTCGAAGATTGTTTAAGCCCATATAATGACCTTTTTAATTTGTAGACTTCTTCTTCATATCCCTGAAATCCTTCAGGTTGTTGCATGTTGATCAAAATGGTGTAGTTTTGATCAACAGTGTCTTCTTCTCCAGAAAAACTCCTGAAACAATGATTTTTATAGAAAAAATTTCAGAATTATTTTTTAAAAAATCAGAACTATTTATTTCATCAACCCTAGAATTATTCCCTTCTCAAGAAGATCTAGAAACCGCACCTTTGGTTGGGGATGATTCACCAACAACGTCAAAACCTAGAGGAGGAGAATTTTGGCTTTGAAGATCCACCAAAAGAGATGCATCAAATGGAGTTGCAAAGAATTCCTTCCAGTATTTTTGTTCCAATAAGTAGCATTTCTTCAAAGTTGGAAAATCTCCAGTAAATTTTGATCCACCAACAGTAATTTTAAGAAGTTCTTCATGTGGGTTTGAGATTATCAAATGCAAGTTATAAAATGCCACAGAAGATGCCAAACCTAAACTTTGTCAGTTGATGGTTTGCAAAATTTTCTTCATATACTCCCTATTTTCTTCATCAGAATCTGCTTTTTCTTCTTTGTCTTCCATAACCTTGTTGCTCTGATACCACTGATAGAATATGACGTATGACCTTGTTGCTCTTACACCATAACTAGTGTAGTCATTCCCATAGCAAATAACAACCTTCCATGGTGGTTATGATAAAGTGACAAGGTATATCTCTTGATGAAGAGTCATATCTTAACTCTATAAATAGAGTTTGATAATGGGAAGAATGTACGTCAAACTTCATTCTCCCATTATCACGTTACTTTTGTCCTCCATTGGATATCCACCATAACAGGAGATTCCTACAAACAAGATCATACGTTCATATTCTATTAGTGGTATCAGAGCCAGATTATGGAAGACAAAGAAGAAAAAAGCATATTCTGATGAAGAAAATAGGAAGTATATGAAGGAAAATTTTCAAACCATCAATAGACAAAGTTTAGGTTTGGCATCTTCTATGGCATTTTATAATTTGCATTTGATAATCTCAAACTCACATGAAGAACTTCTTAAAATTACTGTTGGTGGATCAAAATTTACTAGAGATTTTCCAACTTTGAAGAAATGCTACTTACTGGAACAAAAATATTGGAAGGAATTCTTTTCAACTCCGTTTGATGCATCTCCTTCGGTGGATCTTCAAACTAATAGAAGATGAACGCATGAGCTTATTTGTAGGAATCTCCCGTTAGGGTGGATATCCAATGGAGGACAAAAGTAACGTGATAATGAGATAATGAAGTTTGACGTATGTTCTTCTCATTATCAAACCTTATTTATAGAGTTAGGATATGACTCTTCATCAAGAGGTATAGCTTGTCACATTATCATAACCACCATGGGAGGTTGTGATTGGCTATGGGAATGACTACACTAGTTATGGTGTGATCACCCCTTAAACCATCAGATGACAGACGTGTTACGGGTGCTGTTGGTGGAGCTGGGCTATGGTTGTGAGTCACTCAGTGGCAGGACACGTGTGAAGAGGAAGGGGAAGACTCTAGAAGACTACTCTGCACAGCTGGCATCCCTTATCATTTAAATGCTTTATTTCATTTACCATGTCGTTTTACTTTGTATTTACGTTTTGTGTTCACGCTGCTGTGTTTTGTAATATTCCCTCAGCTGTCGTTTGTCAGCTTGTGTGAATAGGTGGAATTCTGTTTGAAAGGATTCTAACAGAATGCTGGATATAAGGGCTAGGCCAGAGGGGTAGACGATCAGATTTTGGGAATATCTGTATTACCTGAGTCTATGGAAAGTAGCTCTCTCGAAGCAGCTTATCTTTAATGTTATTGCACTGTGTTTTTCTCCATTATCATCTTCAACCTTCCTTCATTTTGCCATAATATCCCCTGTAAATTTGCATTGCTAGTAAACACCCCTTACATTTGGTATCAGAGCCCTCTGTTCCTCCCTTCATTTGCTTCAATACCACCAATTTTTTTTTCTTTCTCTTCTCCATGGCTGATGGCACTCGTTTAGCTCAAATATCAGACTTAGTGAAGGAATGCCAAGATAGTTGGACTCAGCAGCAAGTTGTCAATGACACCGTGGATGGGAAACGTAATGAGTTCACTGAGATGATTCGTACTGTATTGGTAAACCAGACTAAACAACCTCTTGAGCCCCCACCAAACAGACGAGATGAACCACCCTGTAGACATGAACCACCCCGCAGAGACGCACGACAAGAGAGGCGTGTACATGACAATGATCGTAGGGAAGACAGAGATGAGAGATGGTTCCCGGAGGATGAAGATAATGATAATTTTAGAAGGGATAGACAGATTCGTTCCAGGGGTATTCACCTTGATTTTCCTCGCTTTAATAATGAAGATCCCGCAGACTGGTCTTATAAGGTTAACTAGTTTTTTGACTACTACCAGGCTCCTCTGTACCAGCGCCTTCGAATCGTCTCCTTTCACATGAAAGGTGAGGCACTAGTTTGGTTCCAAGACTCAGATGAAACAGGTCAGTTCCCTACTTGGGATATTTTTCTTCAAGATCTGCTCACTCGATTTGGTCCAACATATGACGATCCCATGGAGTCCATGGTCAAGCTTCGACAGACCTCTACGGTGGTAGAATATACAGTCCAGTTTGAGTCTCTCTCTAATCGCCTCCGTGGACTCAGCGATGCATATAAACTGAGTTGCTTTCTCAGTGGTCTTAAAGATGAGGTTCGTCTTCCCTTGAGGATGTTGGCACCTCGCACTCTAGTAGTAGCCTTTGGGTTGGCTAAGTTGCAAGAGGAGTATTTGTCCAGCTCCTACAGAACCTTTAAACCTCCTACAGAACCTTTAAACCTCAAGGTTCTTCCTTTTCCTATAGTCGGCAACAATGGGGACTGCGCTTCTTCCAGCCAACATGGGGGGTTTCAGATGTCTCAATACTCCTCTACATCCAAAGCTTCAACTCTGGTACCTGTTCAGAAAATTTCACCAGCTCAAATGCGCGAACGAAGAAAGAAGGGCTTATGTTACAACTGCGAAGAAAAGTGGAGTCACACTCACAAATGTAAGGCCCCTAAACTCTATCTTTTGCATGGAACTGAATTATCTGCTGATGACAAGAGCGAGGAAATTTTCTATGATACCTCTGATAAGGTAGAACCTTTGTTGGAACCTATTATTCATGAGATGTTAGAACTTGAAATTTTGTTAAATGCTATATCTGGCTCATTGAACCCTAATACTATGCAAGTAATGGGGGTCATTAAAAATCAAAGGGTTGTGATTTTAATCGATTCGGGTAGCACTCATAATTTTATTGATACATCTGTGTTCAACAAGGTCTCTTTGGGTTTAATTCTATCACACAATCTACAAGTGAAGGTAGCGAATAGGGCAACAATCTTGAGTGAGGGTATGTGTAAATCTGTTTCTTTAAGGGTGCAAGGTCATTCCATTACTATAGATTTTTACCTTATTCCATTGGGAGGTTGTGATGTTGTATTGGGAGTGGAATGGTTAAGAACCATAGGTCCTGTATTGTGGGATTTCTCTTGTATGACAATGCAATTTGGTCAAGGTCCTAACCTCACACTGTTCAAGGGTTTACACCCTATGGGTTTAACTATGGAAGATGGCCACCATTTTCTAAGGTCCTCTAATTCTGAGAATAAGGGGTTATTCTTACAATTTTTAACTCAAGTAGTGGGCTCTAACATTCCAGATTACCATGTTCAGATCAGGGAATTATTGGAAGGGTTTAAGAAGGTTTTTGAGGAACCTAAGGAGTTACCACCACCTAGAAGTTAGGACCATCAAATCCAACTTAAGGGGACACAACCTATTAGTGTAAGACCCTATAGGTACCCTTACTTCCAGAAGTCAGAAATTGAAAAGATTATGAAAGAACTCTTTGCAGACAGGGGTAATTCGACCTAGCCAAAGTCCTTTTTCCTCCCCTGTCTTGTTGGTTCGTAAGGCAGATGGAAGTTGGCGTATGTGTATCGACTACAGGGCTTTAAATCAGGGCACCATCAAGGATAAATATCCTATTCCCATCATCGATGAGCTGCTGGATGAGCTCTTTGGAGCTCAAATTTTTTATAAGCTGGATTTGCGATCCGGGTATCACCAAATACGAGTCCGACCGGAGGATGTGCCTAAAACAACATTTCGGACTCATGAAGGGCACTATGAATTTCTTGTCATGCCCTTCGGTCTCACCAATGCACCCTTAACATTCCAAGGTTTAATGAATGACCTATTCAAGCCTTTCCTACGAAAATTTGTTTTGGTTTTCTTCGATGACATATTGGTCTATAGTAAGTTATTGGAAGAGCACCTAACACACTTGGAAACAGATTTGGGTGTATTACAAACTAACAATTTGTTTGCTAAGGCTTCTAAATGCAGGTTCAGCATCTTGGAGATTGACTACTTGGGTCATTTGATATCGAGCCAAGGTGTACGGTCTGACCCATCTAAGCTTGATTCTATGCTGCAATGGCCACTTCCTCATTCCATCAAGTCCCTAAGAGGATTTTTAGGATTGACGGGCAATTACTGGAAGTTCATTCGGGGTTATGGGGTGATAATTGCCCCTCTCATAGCTCTCCTCAAGAAGAATTCTTTTTCCTGGACCCCCTCGGCTATTGTAGCATTTAACAAACTCAAGGAGGCTGTCACAAGTCCTTCGGTATTGCAACTCCCAAATTTCACTCAAACCTTCACTATTGAGTGCGACACATGTGGTACAGGCCTAGATGCAGTTTTGATGCAGGGTGGGCATCCTATAGCTTTCTTTAGTAAGGCTTTGAAAGGGCAGGCTTTGTATCTCTCCATATATGAAAAAGAACTCCTTTCATTGATCTCGGCTTTCCGAAAGTGGCGTCCTTACTTACTCGGATAGTCCTTCAAGGTGAAGACTGACCAACAAGCACTCAAATTTCTCTTAGAGCAAAAAGTAGGTACAACTTCCCAAAAAAAGTGGATTTCTAAACTCTTAAGGTATGACTTTATGATAGAGTATAAGAAGGGAAAAGAGAACTTGGTGACTGATGCCTTATCAAGGAGGTTTGAAGAGACAAGCAAAGAGGGGGAATTATCCATTTCCCTCATCTCCTTTCCAACTCCATCTTGGGTTGCTGAATTGAAGGAATCTTATTCACAAGATCATGAGACAAATGCCTTACTCATTGCCTTACAACAAGGCAACAATGCGCCTAAAGGTTACTCCTTACAACAAGGGCTGATTTTGAGGAAGGAGAGGTTGTGGATTGTTAAAGGTTCTCCATTCCAACTACAACTCCTCGACTACATTCACTCTAATCCCACGGCTGGCCATTCTGGTTACCACAAAACTGTTCAAAGAGCCAAGATGGATTTTTATTGGAAGGGTATGCGAAAGGACATCAAGAAGGTAGTCAAGGAATGCGAGGTATGCCAAGTCAACAAACATGAGAGAATTCATCCTGCTGGGCTACTACAGCCACTCCCCATTCCATCTAGAGCTTGGTCGGATATCTCGATGGATTTCATAGAGGGGTTGTCGCCCTCTTATGGGTGTAATGTAATCCTAGTAGTTGTGGATAGGTTTACAAAATATGGCCATTTTCTATCTCCCTCTCACCCTTATACAGCTTCTAAGGTGGCCCATATTTTTTTGACTCACATCTTCAAGCTACATCGCATGCCCAAGACAATCGTTTCTGACCGAGACCCTACATTTACTAGTACTTTTTGGAGAGAGCTCTTCCATCTTCAGGGTATATCCCTTGCTTTCAGTTCTGCTTATCACCCACAGTCTGATGGGCAAACCAAAGCACTAAATAAATGCTTAGAGACATATCTAAGGTGCTATGCATGAGCCAAACCTAAGGAATGGAACACATGGCTTCCTATGGCGGAATGGTGGTGCAATACCAATCACCATTCCTCTATAGGATTGACCCCATTTGAGGCTGTCTATGGGTATCCTCCACCCTCCCTATTATCTTATGTTCCTAGCACCTCAACAAACATGGCAGTGGACACTCAGCTCAAAGATCGCAACACTGTCAGTACTATTCTGAAGGAACACCTACAGCAAGCCCAAAACCGTATGAAGACCCAAGCGGATAAGAAGAGAACAAAGAGAGAATTCCAAGAACAGGATTGGGTTTACCTTAGGTTGCAGCCTTATCGATAGAAATCAATTGCTATGCGAAAAAAATTGAATATGTCTCCTCAATTTTGTGGCCCATTCCAAATTCTGAAAAGCATTGGTTCTGTCGCATATAAACTGAATTTACCCCTGATGCACACATCCATCCCGTCTTCCATGTTTCATGCCTTAAGAAAAAATTGGGCAAACACTCCACACCACTACCAACACTGCCTCCTGTTGATATACACGGAGAACTCAAGCCAGAGCCTGAACTACTCCTGGACCGGCGTTTGATAAAAAGGAAGGGCAGGGCTGTTACCAAAGTTTTGATTCACTGGAAGGGTGCTCCGTCTGAGGATGACACTTGGGAGAACCTCTGGAATTTACAAAATCAATACCCGCACCTTGTGGGCAAGTTGCTTTGAAGGGGGGAGACTTGTTACAGGTGCTGTTGGTGGAGCTAGGCTATGGTGGTGAGTCACTTAGTGGTAGGACACGTGTGAAGAGGAAGGGGAAGACTCTAGAAGACTGCTCTGCATAGCTGGCATCCCTTATCATTTAAATGCTTTATTTCATTTACCATGTCGTTTTACTTTGTATTTACGTTTTGTGTTCATGCTGCTGTGTTTTGTAATATTCCCTCAAGCTGTCGTTTGTCAGCTTGTGTGAATAGGTGGAATTCTGTTAGAAAGGATTTTAACAGAATGCTGGATATAAGGGCTAGGCCAGAGGGGTAGAAGATTAGATTTTGGGAATATTTGTATTACCTGAGTCTATGGAGAGTAGCTCTCTCGAAGCAGCTTATCTTTAATGTTATTGCACTGTGTTTTTCTCCATTATCATCTTCAACCTTCCTTCATTTTGCCATAATATCCCCTGTAAATCCCTTACAAGACGAATGTTTTACTGTACTAAGTTCGATTAGTACAGTACTAAGTTTGATTACTGTACTAAGTTCAATTAGTAATTTGATATATGGTTGGAAGTTCTGACTCAATGATTGATGATAATACTTGTATACCTTATGATTATGAAAATCTCATATCATATATTTTCACCTTCCGCTTATATTTACTCTGAATTATTTATGGGCGATTCTCTCAATTAGTTACCAATTAACCGCACTGCAGGAATTGCATGTAACCCTATGAGGATAGGTTGAATTAATCAACTTGATTTTGGGGGCGTTACAACAACTGATAACATAGAGACTTCTCCGCAACAATCCTAAAGAATATTGAAGTGATAGATAAACTGGACATCAAATGTGTTGCCTATCGGTGATTGAACTAAAACAAGAGACAATATCCAGAAATCAATATATTCATTATTAGTACTTTCTCCCTTGTTTATTTGACCAAGAGTGAAAAAAGTTCATGTTACCTGGATCGAATGCTCATTTTATAAATGCATAACGGCCGTCAGAGTTGTGATAGTTGGTTCCCAATAATCTCGGGATTGAGGCATCAAATCAGGAGTTTGTTCTATGTATTATGAATTATGTAGAGTTGGTTTCACCGATTAAATCCCAAGGTTCCTTGGATTTTGGGAGAAGTTCCCAGATTGTTGATATTATGGGAGCTTCGTCCGTTATTCGCACATCCTGTTCGGTGCCTGTTATTGGGCTTGATCTAGGGCTTTATCTGTCCCATGGGCGTGTAACCGAGAATGGAAGGGCTGAACTTCCCTATAGGCCCAATTTCCAATTAATATGATACATGAAAGGTCTTTTAATTGGTTGAAAAATCGTATAATTAATATTGATTTTTCTATTGATTAATAGATCAATCAACCCCTTATATTTATGCACTTAGTATTTTTGAATTCTTCTCCGATGCTGGTTTTGGCGACAAGTGCTGGTTTTTTACTTGATTAATATATCGGTCAGTACCTTTTTGAAAAGGATGTCGCATCAAAGACGAAGAAGAATTGACGAACACAAAGAGAAAAAAGTCTTTTGTTTCTTAAGTTTCAAGCCAAATAAGTCTTTTGCTACACTATAGATTTTGTAACGATACTCAAAAAGTGTGAGTTACATTTGTATTATTACTTTAAAATATTAGTTAATTTGAATTTTTTTTTTTTTAAAAAAAAAAGTTTAGTTTCACGTAATAATTAAGTAATATAGAACTTAACACTCATAACAAGTAGTGGAGTCACAATTTAATATTTGAAAGGGCCAATTTTTTGTTTGTTTTACTTCTCTATATATATTATTATGTTCTCACTCTATATATAAATGAACTTTGTGTGCAACAAAAAATATATGTTAAACTTCATAAATATGTATCAAGATTGATATATTAATAAGATAATATGTAGGCATTATTACAAAACAAAGAAATAAAAAAAAACAAAAACACGTTTCATAAATTGCATCTTACGCTCTTTTTTTGAGAACTAAAGTTATTAACTGAAAGAGAAAAATAATTTTATTTATACCAGCATTTAATTGGAAGAGAAAAGTCACATCTTTGTTTTTGTATGCAAGTTAGACTCCTTAAAAAAAAAAAAAAAAAAAAAAACGTACACAAGTAAGACTTTTATTTACTATTTATTTACATTATCAATTAAAAAGGAAAAGAAAGGAAATGAACATGAGATACAAACGTACTTTTCACTTTGTTTCACTTCATTGTGGGGCTATTTTGAAAAGTCAACAATATATGTAGAGTCATGGCTTCTTGAAATGAATGAATCATCTAACAATACTTTTTTTTTTTTTTTTTTTCTTCAGTTTTTGCTTGTAGGAGCCATGGCAGGCCACAAATTAAGTGGCTCTGCAACTGCTCATGATTATCTCTGTAAATAATCTATTCTATGTGGGCCATTCCATCTTTTCAATATAGGGCCAGAATGTTACAAAATCTCCCTCTTAAACTCTTGACTTTTTGGTTAGAATCACATTATTTAGTGTTTCAATACCACATGGCCCAGTGTTACAACCTGGCTCTAACACCATTTGTAACGATTAGGAAAAAATAATACATTTATACTATCACTTCAAAATGACTAATCAATTTAAGTTATACAATTATCACTTTTCAGTGCAAGTACATTGTATATATTATTTTTCTTTTCATTTTTGAAATAAAGCACCCATTCCAATCATTAATGAGAACAAACTTACAACCCCAACTTGTATCTTCTCTAATGCCCTTTTTTGTCATATGGTACATTTTCTTTAATGTTAGGTAAATTAGTTCTCACAATGATCATATGGAAAATTGATAACTATTATCATTATTTAATTGAAAAATATTTAAACATTTTCTTTTCATATCAGATGTTTTATAAATTTGGAAAATACATTCATTTATAAATTTTGTAAATAAATTAAATTAAAAAAATTATAATTAATTTTTCCATCTATCATAATTACTAATTGTAAGAGGGGGGTAATTGTATATGTAATATACTAATATAAAAGATTAATAATCCTCCAATTCGACGTTTTCACTACTTTTGTTTTTCACAATTTCTAATCAAATGACAATAAAATATGAATAACTCAAGTATAAATTTAAAATATGGTAACAAAAGTACAAAACTAATAAAACTATTCGAATGCGTCTTGCATCCGCTCATTAGTGCATGAAGAGTGAGGGGTAAAGTGTGTAATTACATGAGTTTTACTATTTTGTTTGTATCATCCTCCAATCATGGGAATGAAACAGGAGCTCGCCAGCTCTGCCTCGCTAGCCTGTTGTTTGGCTTGTGCTCTGATTCTCTGCTCTACCTTTAACGTCTTCCGCATCAGTGCTATATTTGTATTTTTTGTTTGTATTCATCCTACAATGAAACAGGAGCAAGTCTAGCTGGCCTGCTTGTCTGCCAGCTGCTCCATCCTCGGCGTTCGTCCTCTTGCTATTTGTATATAATGTTAGTCATTCCATACGATTTACCCATCTTTTTCATTCTTCCATATTTTCTTCTTCTTCTTCATTACTCTCTTCTACTCTATTTCATTTGCTGAAATATTGTTGGGTTTGGAAAATGTCTCGACTACCACCGTTCACATCACGTTTCATGGTTATATGCCATTTCACATCTTTTTTTTTTTTTTTTTAATTTCTTTTTCTTTTTTCTTAGTCAGTTATAGGTCTGGATTGGGCGGGTAGACTAGCGGATTATGCATTGTGGTCTAGAATGACATACTTAACAAATGTCAGAATTTTTTACTTTACCAATACTACTACAATTGTAAATGGGTGTAAGGGTTTAGAGACCATAACGCCTTTATTTATGGCTTTCCTTGTTGATGCTTTCACGGGTGATTATAAAATGCTTGCATGGTCCACTAGGGCTTATATCTTAGTAAGTTTTCAAAATGTCACATAATTTTTTTTTTTGGCTCCATACTCCATACAGGTTTTGACGAAATTTTGTTTTAGGGTTAAATTCACTTTACCCTGCTGAAGTTTCAGGAGTTTTTCAATTCAAACCTCAATGTTTAAAAATTGGCAATGTACCTCCTTAATGTTTCAAAAAAATGCAATTCAGACCCCCGTTACTAATTTTCATATAATTGGACGGATTTTTTTTTTTTTTTTAAAAAAAAAGCATTAAGGGTAATTACGTAATTTCATAGATTTCCGTCCAATTTGATAGAAATTAGTAACGGAAGGTCTGAATTGAAATTTTTTGAAACATTATGGGGGTACATTGCCAATATTTAAACATTAGGGTTCGAATTAAAAAACTGCTGAAACTTCAAGGAGGTAAAGTGAATTTAACTCTTTGTTTTACTACAGGGGATGTTCTTCTTTTCATTGTCAACAGTGAGCCATGGTTGCTTTCATTCCATAGTGCGCATAGCTGAATAGATATTATGGGATGAAAAAGACAATCATTCCTACTTGTTTTTGATAAAAAAATCATTGCAATAACCATATTGCAGTATTTGAAACAAAACCATATTGCTAACCATATTACAAGGAAGGATGTTCTTGTAAAAACCATATTGCAGTATACTGCAATTGCCCATTGACAATCATTTAACAATGCGCACAAAAAATTTGGAGCTTTTGATAAAAAAATTTAGAAATTTGCCCTGTATATATTGAAGATGTAATAATTGAAGGAAGGATTGCCTTTCTTGTTGTACTCCAATGAAGGGCTATGGTTGCTTTCATTCCATTTACTGCGGGCAATTTCACTCGAGGGGATGTTCTTCTTTTTATTGTCAATCAAGCCCTTCACGCTCCATTTACTATGACCACAATGGGCAAAATATGCTTCCTAGCACTTTCCTAACATATTTATTAGTATTTATAACATTTACTATGCTCACAGAGTAATTGTGAATAACTCATTAAGGAAGTTGCACTTAGTTTCTATTTCATGAAGAAAATTTCTCAATAACCCGATACATGTCATGTGTATTGGATTAGGACAAAATGCGACCCCTTCCTTGCGCACAAATAAGATCTTTATCAACTTCAATTAATTGGTGCACTAATGGGATATGGTTATGTAAAAAAGCACAATGAATGCTAGTCCAACCATCTCGATCATGCTTCCCATCAAATGAAGGCTTTAATCTCATAATCTCCAAGTCAAACAGGAATCTTAATTCTTCCAAACGTGCGATCCAAATTATTTGCCTGGTTTAAAAAATAAGTGTCTCCTACCGATAAAACAAGCCCACACATGATGCAGATATTCCACATAGGAAGCATGCGTATGAAGATTTTGGTTTCCTCTACTTCCGATATAGTGCATAGTTTCCGTCTGTTGCGTACTTGTTGCTCTGAAGCTTGGGTAGGGATTACAATGGCAGCCTTTTCAAGAAACCTGTATTACACAATTATGTTTAAGAAATTCGATTTATGCAATATGCGTACAACTTGATAACAATTACTGAATTGATTCTTTGGATTTGGATTTGGATTTGTATCAAATAGAAATATTTTAGCTTTAAAAATGAGTTCGACATATAAGTTTCTAGGTTTAGAGAGAAAGAACTTAAGGCCATGGGTGTGAGGTAGACGCTGAGATATATGTCGATTTTCATATAACTGATTAACATTACGTGAGAGGGGACAACACATCTTTGAAGCAGAGGCTACAAAAACTCTAAAAATGGAGGTCAGAGGACTCCCCTGTGCGTCTGAGTCGCTCTGAATCACAAAAATAAATTGTCACTGTGCCCACATCCATCAATACTGCTCGTATTCCACTTTGGGCAAACCATGGAATATATGTAAACGCAATTGCAAGAACAATTTCTTGCGCTTTTAAGATCCTTTTAGGATGGTTTCAGCGGGTCATATATAATGATGCCTTAAAAAGAAATTGCTAAATTGGAAGGATGAGAAAGACAACGTTATTTTGCATATTGCAACATTTATAAATATATCCAACATTTGCTATTAAGAATGGGCACATTAATTTTATTTACCAACGTTTGGCTTGGTTTCCAAATACTTTGGATAAAATCAAGAATGCTTCATTTATCGAGACACCTTTGCACACAACTACATCTACGGGCAAAATCTGTTTTGCCTTAGAGATTATGAGGTTAAAGCCTTAATTTGCTAGGAAGCATGATTGAGATGGCTATACTCCCATTCACTATACTTTTTTACATAACCATATCCCATTAATACACCAATTAATTGAGGTTAATAAAGATCTTATTCGTGCGCAAGAAAAGGGGGCGCGACTTTGTTGCATTTAGCAATGTGCATAAGAAAGTTGGAACTTTAGAAATTTGCCCTACAGATATTGAAGATGTAATAATTGAAGGAATGATTGCACTTCAAATTGTCCTGGGATGCAACCATATATGTGTTTTTAAGATCATTTTAAGGTGGATTCTGTGGGCCATATTTAAAGATGCCTTAAAAAAAAATTGCTAAATTGGAAAAATTTGAAAGACAACATTATTTTGCATATTGCAGTATTCATAAATATATCCAACATTTGCTGCTAAGCATGGTCGCATTGATTTTATTTACCAACGTTTGGCTTGGTTTTCAAATACTTTTGATAAGATCAAGAACGCTCCATTTATCGAGATGCCTTTGCACATAAGTTCATTTGCGGGCAAAATCCATTTTGCCTTGGAGATTATAAGGTTAAAGCCTTCATTTGCTAGGAAGCATGATAGAGATGGCTGGACTCTCATTCACTGTGCTTTTATACATAGCCATATCCCATTAGTGCACCAAATAATTGTGGTTGATAAAGATCTTATTCATGCTCAAGGAAGGGGGCGTAACTCTGTTGCATTTAGCAATGCGCACAGGAAATTTGGAACTTTTGATAAAAAAACTTTAAAAAGTTGACCCGCATATATTGAAGATGTAATAATTGAATGAATGATTACCCTTCATATTGCCCTGAAAAGCCACCATATATGCGCTTTTAAGATTCTTTTAGGATGGCTTCAGTGGGTCATCTTTAAAGATGCCTTAAAAAGAAATTGCTAAATTTGAAGGATGATAAAAACAACATTATTTTGCATATCTCATTATTTATAAGTATATCTAACATTTGCTGTTATGTATGAGTACATTGATTTTATTTACCAACATTTTTCTTAGTTTCCAAATACTTTGGATAAGATCGCGAACGCACCATTTATCGATACGCATTTACACACAGTTGCATCTGTGGGCAAAATCTGTTTTGCCTTGGAGATTATGAGGTTAATGCCTTCATTTGTGATGAAGCAAGATCGAGATGGCTCGACTTCCATTAACTATGCTTTTTTACATAAACATATCTCATTAGTGCACCAACTAATTGAGGTTGATAAAGATCTTATTCGTGCGCAAGAAAGAAGGTGCAACTCTGTTGCATTTAGTAATGCGCACAAGAAAGTTGGAGCTATTGATAAAAAAAATTTAGAAATTTGCCCCGCAAATACTGAAAATGTAATAATTGAAGGAATAATTGCCCTTTATATTGCCTTGGAAAGCAACCATATATGCGCTTTTAAGATCCTTTTAGGATGGCTTCAACGGGCCATGTTTAAAGATGCCTTAAAAAGAAATTGCTAAATTGGAAGGATTTGAAAGACAACACTATTTTGCATATTGCAGTATGGAAAGTTTTTGTCACCGGCTGAGGTAAACTAAATTGCAACTTTCTAGCTAGAAAATTTTATGTTGGATGAACAAGCTCAAAGGAAGAAAGAGCCGAATGTTGCTGTTCAGGAGGTGATAGATTGGAGGATACCCCTAGTAAAAATGATTAAAATGAATTGAGATGCTTCTATTGACAAAAATGGAGGGAGAATGGGCGTGGGTGCAGCAGCGCAAGATCATCTTGGCGAGGTGATAGGTGCTATATGCACAACGAGAACATACATCACTGACTCGTCAACGGCTGAAGCCGTAGGTGCATGGCAAACAACGAATTTCAATCGAAAGCTTGGCTCACAAATATTATAGTTGAAGGAGACTCGGAGGAAGTCGTACAAGCCCTGTGGAAAGAAGAGTGGTGCTTGATTACTTTTTGTTTGTATTGTCTTTTGATGTTCTAAGAAAGATCGCAATGAAGCCAGACGACCAGATTTTTCAATAACTATGAAAGGTAATGATATGTAAAATAGAAGAATTTGCGTATTCGCAATGCAACGTGGACAACCTTCATAATAGTGCACCAATTAATTGAGGTTGATAAACCATATTGCAGTATAGTTTATTAAATTTAGAAATTTGTCCTGCATATTTTGAAGATATAATAATTAAAGAATTGATTGCCCTTCATATTGCTCTGGAAAACAACTATATATTCATTTTTTAGATCATTTTAAGATTGTTTTAGCGGGCCATGTTTAAAGATGTCTTACAAAGAAATTGCTAAATTGGAAGGATGAGAAAGACAACAATATTTTGCATACTGTAGTATTCATAAATATAATCTCCAAGTCAAAACGGATCTTGCCCGCAGATGCAGCTGAAAGAGTAGATTCCTTATAAACAAAACTCAGTCCAACTGACAAAGCTATTCTGTTAAACCAGCCCACTAGTGTGTCCAGCTCAACCCAACCCATTAGCCTACTGAAGGTAAAAGCATGAAGAGAAATGAGGTTGAGCCAAAAAACTCCTATACTTGTTAAGCCAATTGTGTGTGTGTATATATATATATATATATATATCAAAATGAATAGGACCATTAAACAAAGAAGATTGTATCATACCAAGAATACTAGTTTGAAAATTAACAAATCTAGCATCACGAAGACATTAAAACAGAGACATTAATGCCTAATCTAGTCAAAGGCTTAACAGCAACTTGAACAGATCCAATATGTAAAAACTTAAATCCTTTTGTAAGAGAATCATTAACAAATTTTTTATTTAGCAATTGGTATTTTTCATTATTACTGGAAATAGCAAATGTTTGTTCAACAGTCACTGTGAAAAAGTAATTTTGTGGGTTCAATCTTGCAATATATAGGCTTGAAATGGACAAATTTTGTTTGTAACAAAATATTAGTGTAAAATGATAGATTTTTCTGAGGATGCTCAAGGATCCAGTGAAAAAGAGGGGGGAAGGAAGAGAGAGCAAGTTGAGCGGGAAATTTAATATGAGCATGATTCATTTCAATGTGAAATTGATGTTGGGAAAAAGGAACAATAAGATAAGCATATGGTTTATCATATTTAATAAAAGGAATTCTGAGTTTCTGGGAAGAAACAACAAAAGGATCATAAGCATTGGTAAGAGCACTAGAGTAAGTAGTAGGCGATTCAGAGCAAAAAGCCGAAAACTTGTTAGTAATACCCCCTCGCCTTGGTATCAGAGCAAGAAGAGTTGTGATCTATTGCTGCTTGTTTATCTTCTCTTCCATCTGTTATTGTTTGATCTTTCTATTTTGTGTTCTCTTCTTTTAGTTTCAAACCTACCACCCCATCGGTCTAGCCTCGATTGACCTCTTAAGACCCTTCTCTTGCATGGGTTTGGCATTTTTAGGCATAGGTGAAAGGCTAGTTTTGGCCCAGGGTATGTGTAGTCAGGTTCTTAAAAGAAGAGACGAGTTTAGAAAGTGATAATTTTAGCTTTTGAGAGTTTAGCTTACAAAGATGTGGAGATCCTGTTCTTCTGCTAGCTCTAGGTCTTCCTTACCACTTGATGTTGTTAATATTAAACATTTCTCTATTGAAGATGATAATTCTTTTAATTTTGGTAAATGAAATATCCCTAAACTTTCTACAAAGGAAGTTTACACCACTTCTTGGTTAAAATCCTCTTTTAATGCTGAATATTCTATTAAAACTGTTGAACAAACATTTGCGATTTCCAGCAATAATGAAAAATACCAATTGTTTAATAAAAAATTTGTTAATGATTCTCTTACTAAAGGATTTAAGTTTTTACATGTTGGATCTGTTCAAGTTGCTGTTAAGCCTTTGACTAGATTAGGCATTAATGCCTTTGTTTTATTATGTCTTCGTGATGCTAGATTTGTTAATTTTCATACTAGTATTCTTGGTATGCTACAATCTTCTTTGTTTAATAGTCCTATTCATTTTGATACCTTTCCTAATTTAACTCTTGATTTGAATGACATTCATATTATTAAAACTTTAACTTTAAATGTACTAACATCTGGTTATGATATGGAAGAAGGTAGCAAACCTCTTGCTATCATCTACCGTATGTATTACAAATTGTTGAAAACCAATCTAAATCCTCAAGCTGTTATCAAGAATTCTGGTAGTTCTATTGTGTTAATCCAAAGTTCTACTCAGGATGCTAATATACTCCTAACATGATTTGATGGGAAGAAATTGATCTTCCTAACGAATGGCTTTTGGAGAATGTATCTAAGCCTGTCAAAGTAGTAAATGATACCAGTAATCTTAATTACATCCAGCAGTATTTAGATGGATCTGTTAAAATAAGTTTTTCTGATTTAAATCTTTCTAATAGAATTGAAAGACCTCTGATGTTTAATGAAAGAAGGAATTCTTTTGCTGGTTTGTTGTGCTAAATACTACATAAATTAATATTTAATATTTAATATGTTTTACTCGCAAGTGCACAAGATCAAACAATAGTATAGTGAATCAAGTATGAGATCGATCCCACGAGGATTGTTGATTTTATTTAGAATTAATTAAAAATATCAAGTTGTCACTAAATTGATATCATGAAAAAGAAATAAAAAGATATATAAGATAAAGTAAAGGTAAGGCTTTGATATCCACCACTAATTATGCTCAAATAATATAACAATATGCCAATGATCCAATCATATTATGAATACTTAATGTTTGCCAACCTAAGGGCGTGGGTGTATACTCTTTAAGATATTGATTTCCCTAAGCAACGAGTTAGGCATGGGTGTATACTCTAATTCTTTTCTTTTTCAAAGGATTTAGCATGGGTGTATATTAAGTTGCTCTTTAAGAAAACATAAATCTATGGAAATCGACAAACACACGGAACCTAGGGCATAGGTGTATACTCCCGGTTTTCAATGTTGATTAACCAAAGAATCCGGTGTGGATTTCTTTTGTTACTCTTATTAAACTCAAGACTCGGTCATCCAAATTGATTTAATTAACTAATCCATATCACATGCATATAATGGCCAATCACACACATATGAAGAATTCAAGAAAACAGGAATTAATCAAGTTAAGCAACACAATATGATTATCACAAAGGCGCCAATATTGAAATATTAAATAAACATAATTAGGGCTTCAATCTAGCCCTCCTTAAGAGTTAGTTACACATAATTAAAATAAAACTTCAAAAGAAAAGGGAAAGAAAGAGCTGAAAACCGCTCCTAGAAGTAGCCTCCAAATTCCTCTCCGAAAGTTGTGTCTATTCCAAAATGATTATTCTCAAGGTTTAGAGATCTATTTATAGGGCTTTAGATGTCCTTGTTACACTAGTAAACCTAGAAAATTTGTAGGGTTTAATCATATTACAAGTGAGACTTGGAATACCCTAATATGGAAGGAAAGGGCATTCTAGCCGCAGCTTATTGTTCTCTAGCACACGGGTGCGATCGATTGCAGCCCGTGTGCGCTCTATCGCAGGTCTCCTGCGATCGATTGCACTACCAGAGCCTTCAGCTTTTCCCAAATTTGCTCTTTAAGCTCAATACTTCCAGGTTTTCTTCATTTTCTTTCGAAGGCCTACAAAGACACAGAAAATACATAAAAGGAATAAAATGGCATAAACTAACAATACTAAGGAATTAACATATATAAGTTTAAGGGCTAAAATATGAATATTTTGGCACTTAACACACCCCCAAACTTACATATTGCTATTCCCTTAGCAATATAAAACTAAAAACAAAATGAAAAACAGAAAACAAAAAGATAATTCCATCTTTCGTGGGATGTACGATTGCATTTAGCATATGCAACAAGTCTTTTAAACCCCTAGGAATTCCCTAGAGGACAAGTGAAGTCTCGTAAGGGTTTTCCAAGAATGTTACCCACAAACATCATGCAAGAGTTCATGTTATCTAAAAATTAATGTATTACTCAAAACCATGATTTTCATTCATTAGCAAGCTTAAAAAAAATAAACTCCATCTTCACAATGAATTGAAATTTTAAAATTTAATCACTTACAAAAGACATGCTAAGGCATCACAAGTTCAAAAACAGTGTAAAATGAACTAACACATAACTATAAAGCTTCCAATTATTTCCATTGTACAATATCTCAATATCTCAAAGTTCACTGAAATCCCTATTAGAATGAACAACAGTGACATTTTTTTTTTTTTCCTTTTTTCTTCTTCGTTTGGTTCCCTTAAGCTTTCTAATTCACCCATATAACGAGTGTTAAGTCAATAACTCCCAAACCAGATGGTTTTAGGGCATTAGGTGTAGAGACACCCCTAGGACTTACTAACTCGAGTCGAAAAGGCTACGAAACCAGACTAACCATGACATTAACCAAATCAAAATTCTTCACCTTTTGACGTGAACACTCAATGCTTTGAGGCAAGAGGTCCAGTTACTTAGAGAAAAGCTTATCAGTGATCAAAAAAAAAAAAAAATTCTTTTTATCACACATATATATGCCAAAGTATCCATCTAATAAATCATCCAGTTTCACCTAAGACATCAAAACACACATATCAGACTTCATGTCATACCCCACAAATTATGTGCTAATGTACTTGTGTAAGATCAGATCAAACATGTGAATTCTCAACTACCCTAGGCAAGTAACCAAACTGAAAAACTCAATTATCAGATCATGTGTTCAAAACTCCACAAATTATGTGCTAATGTACTTGTGTAAGATCAGATCAAACATGTGAATTCTCAACTACTCTAGGCAAGTAACCAAACTGAAAAACTCAATTATCAGATCATGTGTTCAAAATTTTAAGCTCACCAATGAAATCAAATCACAATTTTTAAGATCAATCAAAATTTTAAGACAACATGATTATATATATATATATATATATCACTACAAAAAACTGATGTTTTCTGACGTGCCAAACAATAACAAAATTTTGCCACGTCAGTAATTATTAACGTGTCAAAAGTGGCACGTCAACAAATTTTTTTTGACGTGCCAAAAGTGGCATGTCAATATTTATTGACGTGTTGAATCTAACACGTCAAGATTTACTGACGTGTCAATATTTGACACGTCAGTAAATTTGAATTCAATTTAATTTTTAAAAATTTTATTTAAAAAATTTAATATTTAAATATTTATTGACGTGCTAAAATTAGACACATCAGGAAATATTGACGTGTCATTTTGACACGTCAATAATTTTTTTTTTTGATTTATTATTGTCCATGAAGTAATATAGAAATTTTAAAAAAAAAAATTTTAAAAAAAAGAAACTGTTTTCTGACTTGCTAGTTTTAGCACGTCAGAAAACAATTTTTATTCTTTTATTCTTTTATTTTATTTTTTATATTAGGTTTATTTATATTATATATATTTCATCTAATTTTTGTT
>NC_081547.1:10990898-10991226 GCF_901000735.1 Corylus avellana | reverse complement strand
GGCGAGAGACAAAGAGGGAACTGTGACACAGGCCGGCCATGGGATGGGAGCCACCCCTTTGTCCAAAATGGGGTGGTTCGGCCACCCTATTTTGGCCAAGGAGCCACCCCTTGATTTTGATTTTAATTTTTCCTTTTTAATTTTTTTTGTTTTAATTGTTTAATATTTTTATTTTTTAATTATTGATTATTTTAATATTTAATGAATTTTATATTATTACTTTAATAAAATTAATTTATTAATGCCCTTGAAAGATCTCAACTGTCCAACTAAACTACCGTAGATTGCGGTAGTTTAGTTGGACCGCACCTAAGCCTCTCCCTATATA
>NC_081547.1:10986780-10990878 GCF_901000735.1 Corylus avellana | reverse complement strand
TATATAATAAATATATATTATATGTTTCTGACGTGTCAAAACTAGCACGTCAGAAATTTCTGATATGCTAAAACTAGCACGTTAGAAATTTCTGACGTGCTAAAACCAGCACGTCAGGGAAAAAAATAGCGGGACATTCAACTTAATTTTCCCTCTTCTTTCCCTCTTTTATTATTTATTGTTTCCCCAGATCTACTTTTCTTATTTAATTACAAATCTTCTTTCCCTCTCTCAATCTCCCTCCTCTCTCTCAATCTCTCTAAATCTCCCTCTTCTCTCTCAATCTCTCTGCACGGCAGCAGAGGTAGAAGAAAAGCAGATCAAGAAGAAGAAAAACAAAAGGAGAAGAGAATATCGAAGAAGAGAAGCAGAAGAAAAAAAAAAAAGGAGAAGATCGAAGAAGATAAGCAGAAGAAAAAAAAAAAAAAAAAGAAGAAGAAGAGAAGAAGAGAGATTTTTGACTTGAAGAAGCTTTGATTTGGTTTATTTTGATTTGATTTGAGAGATTTTTGATTTTTGATTTGAAGAGAAGAAGATCGAAGAAAGATAAGGTTTATTTTTTGATTTGGGTTTTTGATTTTTTTGAAGATTTTTTGGGTTTGGGTTTTTGAAAATGGAGGAAAGAAGAGAGAGAGAGAGAGTGAAAATGGAGGAAGGAAGAGATCAGGGAGAGAGCTGGGGGAGAAGAAACGTACCAGAATTAAAAAAAAAAAAATATTTATATGGACACGTCAAGAAATTTAAAATTATTAAAAAAAATAATTATTCTTTTTTTAAATTTTTTTTGGATTTTTTTTTCAATTAAAAACATTTACTGATGTATCAAAATTTGACACGTCAAAATTTTTTTTGACGTGTCAGAAAGTGACACGTCATAAAATTTTTCTGACGTGCCAATTTTGACACGTCAGAAATTTCTGACGTGTTACATCTGACACGTCAGAAAATTTTGACGTCTTAAATTTAACACGTCAGAAATTTTCCATTTCTAACACCTATAATTTTAACGCCTGAGACATGTCAAAACCGACCTGTCAAGAAGATTTTTTGACGTGTCAGACCACCTGACACATTAGAAAATGTAAGTCAGCAAGAAATTAATTTTTTGTAATGTATATATATATTCACAAACAACAAGAATAAAAATAAAATAAAATTGGGACAAAGTGTGTGTAAAGTGTTTCCCATGCCCCTAAACTTAAATTACACATTGTCTCCAATGTGTCTATAACATGGAAAGAATTTACCCGGGATATGGATGAAATTGTCTGGAATGACATGGCTCATAGCACACCCCCAAACTTGAATTGAAGCATACTTGTCCCTGCAAAATAAAACACTAAAACAAGTAAAAAGGAAACAAAAACAAAACTAAAGACAAACATAAAAATAAATTGAAAAACAAATGGAAAAAGAATAGGATAAACTATGGGGTGTCTCCCATGAGTACTAAGTTTAACGTCTTCAGCCAGATTATGGCACTTTAAAATTGAAGCACCAGTATTTTCTTCTCTTGCACCAAAGGGAATGAATTCTTCCTATTGCAAGACGCTTTTGAATGTCTATAGATCAGGGAAGACCACTTTGAGTTTTCTCAAACAATTTCTCATTTAGTGAGGAATCATGAACTGGAATAAAGTAGGAAGAAAACACAGGGAGCTTCTCTATCTTGATGTCCTCAATTTGCTCATGTGGTAGCTCTAATAGACTTCTCTCATGGCCTCTTGGTGTTTCAGGAATAAGAGCTAATGGTGAAAAAATCTTAGTGCTTTCTTCTCTTTTCTCGTGTGGCTCCTATGGAACTTCGGTTTGCTCCTCCTTCCCCTCTTCCACTTGATTTTCAACCACCTCTTCACTTCTCAATGTGACAGCTTGCTCATGATAGTAGGTGCACTCTTCCTCCATGTATAGTCCATTACGATTTGCCATGAACTGACCTTGACACTCTTCTTTTTTTAGGATATCTGATATTTGCTTGAGATGAGCCTCCATCCTTTCAAAGGATTGCATGCGAGAGTTTTCCATCCTTTCAAATGATTTCATGCTTTCCTCCATCACATCTAGCAACTCTTTAGAAACCTCAGGAGGAGGTGGTTCCTCTTGGTATGAATGATCATATATGGTTGATGGTTCCTCTTCATGAGCTAGTATCTTAAAAATGGATTACAGCAGGCTGGGGTTAAGACATGAATATGATTGACCATAGACCTGTGGAGATGACTCCTCTTCTTGCTGGCAAATACTCTCGTCCTCCCTATAATGTCTATGAAGAGTGGTAACTGACTGACTTTGGGGCTCTTCCTCTTTGAGAAAATATGTTCTTTGTGTGTGGTGGGCCTCTGTCCTGGCTATGGTGGATTGCAAGTTTTGATTATAGGCCTTACTGTGGCTAAGAAAAGCTGACATTGTTTCTTCTAATGTAGAACTCTTCAGAGGAGGTGGTTCTTGGTATTGTTGATGTGGAGAGGAATCTGAATGATCATAGAACTGCGGATATGATTAGCGTTGCAATCCATGAATTGTGGAGCATGAATTCCAGGAGGTTGAGCTTGTCACGAGAGATTAGACTGTTGGCTCCATGACGGTTTATAAGAATCAAAATAGTTGTCGTTCCCCGATGTGTTCATATGCCCAAAAGAATTGTTAGAAATTCGTCTTATTGAAGGACATTCTCTAACATGGTGATAAGGGTCATGGCAAAATGAACATGGTCCATGGGGCGTCGGAATACCTCCCCACATGTGTGAAATCAAAAATAAAATAAAAAGTTAAAATTGAAAGGAAAAATTAAAACAAAATTAAAAATAAAACTTACGAAGATGCAGACTCAACTGACCATGCATGAAAAGAAAAGAAAACAAAAAATCAGATCTATAATTAGTACAGTAACTGTGATGCTGTCCAGATGTGCAATCGATCAAACCGTGAGGTGCGCTCGATCGCCCTAGAATGAAGCCGAATGCACTCCGAGGCGCAATCGCGAATCCACGAAAACGTAAAAAAAAAAAAAAAAAATTAAAACAAAATAAATCCATGGAAAGGGCTCCCCATTGCCAGCAACCAAACAATCCCCAAAGAACGGCGCTAAAAAACTTGTTGTGCCAAATACTACCTAAATTAATAGATAATATTTAGTATGTTTTACTCGCCAGTGCACAAAATCAAATGATAGTATAGTGCAACAAGTGCGAGGTCGATCTTACGAGGATTGTTGATTTTATTTAGAATTGATTAAAAATATCAAGTTGTCACTAAATTGATATTATGAAAAGAAATAAAAAGATATAAAGATAAAGTAAAGGTAGGGCTTTGATATTTACCACTAATTATGCTCAACTAATATAACAATATGCCAAGAATCCAATCATATTATGAATACCTAATGTTTGCCAACCTAAGGGCATGAGTGTATACTCCTTAAGCTATTGATTTTCCTAAGCAACGAGTTAGGCATGGGTGCATACTCAAACTCTTTTCTTTCTCAAAGGATTTAGCATGGGTGTATACTAAGTTGTTCTTTAAGAAAGCATAAATCTATGGAAATCGACAAACACACGGAACCTAGGGCATGGGTGTATACTCCCGGTTTTTCCATGTTGATTAACCAAAGAATCCGGTGTGGATTTCTTTTGTTACTCTTATTAAACCTAGGACTCGGTCATCCAAATTGATTTAATTAACTAATTCATACCACATGCATATAATGGCCAATCACATACATATGAGGAATTCAAGAAAATAGGAATTAATCAAGTTAAGCAACACAATATGATTATCACAAAGGCGCCAATATTGAAATATTAAATAAACATAATTAGGGCTTCAATCTAGCCCTCCTTAAGAGTAAGTTATACATAATTAAAATAAAAGAAAAGGAAAAGAGAAAGAAAGAACCGAAAGGTAGCCTCCAATTCCTCCAATTCCTCCAATTCCTCTCCCCAAAGTTGTATCTTTTCCCAGCTTGATTGTTCTCAAGGTTTAGAGGTCTATTTATAGGGCTTTAGAAGTCCTTGTTACACTAGTAAACCTAGAAAATTCGTAGGGTTTTAGTCCTATTACAAGTGGGACTTGAAAAACCCTAATATGGAAGGAAAGGGA
>NC_081547.1:10976332-10986680 GCF_901000735.1 Corylus avellana | reverse complement strand
CTTAAAAAGAAATTGCTAAATTTGAAGGATGATAAAAACAACATTATTTTGCATATCTCATTATTTATAAGTATATCCAACATTTGCTGTTATGTATGAGTACATTGATTTTATTTACCAACATTTTGCTTAATTTCCAAATACTTTGGATAAGATTGCGAACGCACCATTTATCGATACGCGTTTACACATAGTTGCATCTGTGGGCAAAATCCATTTTGTCTTAGAGATTATGAGGTTAAAGCCTTCATTTGTGATGAAGCATGATCGAGATGGCTGGACTTCCATTCACTATGTTTTTTTACATAAACATATCTCATTAGTGCACCAACTAATTGAGGTTGATAAAGATCTTATTCGTGAGCAAGAAAGAGGGGCGCAACTCTGTTGCATTTAGCAATGCGCACAAGATAGTTTGAGCTTTTGTTTAAAAAAATTTAGAAATTTGCCCCACAAATATTGAAAATGTAATAATTGAAGGAATAATTTCCCTTTATATTGCCTTGGAAAGCAACCATATATGCGCTTTTAAGGTCCTTTTAGGATGGCTTCAACGGGCCATGTTTAAAGATGCCTAAAAAAGAAATTGCTAAATTGGAAGGATTTGAAAGACAACATTATTTTGCATAGTGCAGTATGAAAAGTTTTTGTCACCAGCTGAGGTAAACTAAATTGCAACTTTCTAGCTAGAGAATTTTATGTTAGCTAAACAAGCTCAAAGGAAGAAAGAGTCAAATGTTGCTGTTTAGGAGGTGATAGATTGAAGGATACCCCCAGTAAAAGTGATTAAAATGAATTGAGATGCTTCTATTGACAAAAATGGAGGGAGAATGGGCGTGGGTGCAGCAGCACGGGATCATCTTGGCGAGGTGATAGGTGCTATATGCACAATGAGAACATCCATCACTGACCCGTCGACGGCTGAAGTCGTAGGTGCATGGCAAACAACGAATTTCAGTCAAAAGCTTGGGCTCACAAATATTATAGTCGAAGGAGATTTGCAGGAAGTCGTACAAGCCCTGAGAAAAGAAGAGTGGTGCTTGATTACTTTCTGTTTGTATTATCTTTTGATGTTTTAAGAAAGATCGCAATGAAGCCAGATGACCAGATTTTTCAATAACTATGAAAGGTAATGATATGTAGAATAGAAGAATTTGCGTATTTGCAATGCAACGTAGACAACCTTCAAAATAGTGCACCAATTAATTGAGGTTGATAAACCATATTGCAGTATGGTTTATTAAATTTAGAAATTTATCCTGCATATTTTGAAGATATAATAATTAAAGCAATGATTGCACTTCATATTGCCCTGGAAAACAACTATATATTCATTTTTTAGATCATTTTAAGATTGTTTTAGCGGGCCATGTTTACAGATGTCTTACAAAGAAATTGCGAAATTGGAAGGCTGAGAAAGACAACATTATTTTGCATACTGTAGTATTCATAAATATTATCTCCAAGTCAAAACGGATCTTGCCCGCAGATGCAGCTGAAAGAGTAGATTCCTTATAAACAAAACTCAGCCCAACTGACAAAACTATTATGTTAAACCAGCCCACTAGTGTGTCCAGCTCAACCCAACCCATTAGCTTACTGAAGGTAAAAGCATCAAGAGAAATAAGCTTGAGCCAAAAAAACTCCAATACTTGTTAAGCCAATTGTGTGTATATATATATACATACACACACACACACACACACACACACATATATGTAGGACCATTAAACAAAGAAGATTATATCATACCAAGAATACTAGTTTGAAAATTAACAAATCTAGCATCACGAAGACAAAATAAAACAGAGGCATTAATGCCTAATCTAGTCGAAGGCTTAACATCAACTTGAATAGATCCAATATGTAAAAACTTAAATCCTTTAGTAAGAGAATCATTAACAAATTTTTTATTAAACAATTGGAATTTTTCATTATTGCTGGAAATAACAAATGTTTGTTCAACTGTCACTGTGAAAAAGTAATTTTGTGAGTTCAGTCTTGCAATAAATAGGCTTGAAATGGACAGAATTTGTTTGTAACAAAATATTAGTGTAAAATGAAAGATTTTTCTGAGGATGCTCAGGGATTCAGTGAAAAAGAAGGGGGAAGTAAGAGAGAGCAAGTTGAGCGGGAAATTTAATATGAGCACGATTCATTCCAATATGAAATTGATGTTGGGAAAAAGGAACAATAACATAAGCATATGGTTTATCATATTTAATAAAAGAAACTCTGAGTTTCTGGGAAGAAACAACAAAAGGATCATAAGCATTGGTAAGAGCACTAGAGTAAGTAGTAGGCGATTCAGGGCAAAAAGCCGAAAACCTGTTAGTAATACCCCCTCGCCTTAGTATCAAAGCCATAAGAGTTGTGATCTATTGCTGCTTGTTTATCTTCTCTTCCATCTGCTATTGTTTGATCTTTCTATTCTGTGTTCTCTTCTTTTAGTTTCAAACCTACCACCTCGTCGGTCTAGCCTCGGTTGACCTCTTAAGACCCTTCTCTTGCCTGGATTTGGCATTTTTGGGCATAGGTGAAGGGCTAGTTTTGGCCCAGGGTATGTGTAGTCAGGTTCTTAAAAGAAAGCACAAGTTTAGAAAGTGATAATTTTAGCTTTTGAGAGTTTAGTTTACAAAGATGTGGAGATCCAGTTCTTCTGCTAGCTTTAGGTCTTCCTTACCACTTGATGTTGTTAATATTGAACATTTCTCTTTGAAGATGATGATTCTTTTAATTTTGATAAATAGAATATCCCTAAACTTTCTACAAAGCAAGTTTACACCACTTCTTGGTTAAAATCCACTTTTAATGCTGAATATTCTATTAAAACTGTTGAACAAACATTTGCTTAATAAAAAATTTGTTAATGATTCTCTAACTAAAGCATTTAAGTTTTTACATATTGGATCTGTTCAAGTTGCTGTTACGCCTTCGACTAGAGTAGGCATTAATGCCTCTATTTTGTTATGTATTCGTGATGCTAGATTTGTTAATTTTCAGACTAGTATTCTTGGTATGCTACAATTTTCTTTGTTTAATGGTCCTATTCATTTTGATACCTTTCCTAATTTAACTCTTGCTTTAAATGCCATTCATATTATTAAAGCTTTAACTTTAAATGTACTAACCTCTAGTTATGATATGGAAGAAGGTAGCAGACCTCTTGCTATCATCTACAATATTTATTACAAATTGTTGAAAACCAATCTAAATCCTCAAGCTGTTATCAAGAATTCTAGTAGTTCTATTGTGTTAATCCAAAGTTCTACTCATAATGCTAATATACGAACTCCTAAAATGATTCAATGGGAAGAAATTGATCTTCCTAACGAATGGCTTTTGGAGAATGTATCAAAGCCTGCCAGAGTAATAAATGAAACAAGTAATCTTGATTACATCCAGCAGTATTTAGATGAATCTATTAAAATAAGTTTTTCTGATTTAAATCTTTCTAATAAAATTGAAAGACCTCTGATGATTAATGAAAGAAGGAATTCTTTTGCTGGTTTGTTGTGCTAAATACTACATAAATTAATAGATAATATTTAGTACATTTTACTCGCAAGTGCACAATATCAAACGATATAATAGTGCAGCAAGTATGAGATCGATCTCAAGAGGATTGTTGATTTTATTTAGAATTGATTAAAAATACCAAGTTGTCACTAAATTGATATTATGAAAAAGAAATAAAAAGATACAAAGATAAAGTATTTGATATCCACTACTAATTATGCTCAAATAATATAACAATAGGCCAGTGATGAAATTATATTATGAATACCTAATGTTTGCCAACTTAAAGGCATGAGTGTATACTTCTTAAGCTATTGATTTCCCTAAGCAACGAGTTAGGCATGTGTGTATACTCTAACTCTTTTATTTCTTAAAGGATTTAGCATGGATGTATACTAAGTTGTCCTTTAAGAAAGCATAAATCTATTGAAATCGACAAACACACGGAACCTAGAGCATGGGTGTACACTCCCGGTTTTCCATGTTGATTAACTCAAGAATCCGCTGTGGATTTCTTTTGTTACTCTTATTAAACCCAAGACTCGGTTATCCAAATTGATTTAATTAACTAATCCATACCACATGCATATAATGGCCAATCACACACATATGAGAAATTCAAGAAAACAGGAATTGATCAAGTTAAGCAACACAATATGATTATTACAAAGGCGCAAATATTGAAATATTAAATAAACATAATTAAGGTTTCAATCTAGCCCTCATTAAGAGTTAGTTACACATAATTAAAATAAAACTTAAAAAGAAAAGGGAAAGAAAGAACCGAAAACCGCTTATTGAAGTAGCCTCCAAACTCCTCTCGGAAAGTTATGTCTATTTCAGGATGATTATTCTCAAGGTTTAGAGGTCTATTTATAGGGCTTTAGAAGTCCTTGTTACACTAGTTAACCTAGAAAATTCGTAGGGTTTAATCCTATTACAAATGGGACTTGGAATACCCTAATATGGAAGGAAAGGGCATTCTGGCCGCAGCTTATTGTTCTCCAGCGCACGAGTGTGATTGATCGCAGCCCGTGTGTGCTCGATCGCAAGTCTCCCGCGATCGATCGCACTATCAGAGCCTTTAGCTTTTCCCAAATTTGCTCTTTAAGCTCAATACTTCCAGGTTTACTTCATTTTCTTCCAAAGGCCTACAAAGACACAGAAAATGAATAAAATGGCATAAAGTAACAACACTAAGGTATTAACACATATAAGTTTAAGGGCAATGGTGCCAAAAACTTATTGTGCTAAATACTACCTAAATTAATAGATAATATTTAGTACGTTTTACTCGCAAGTGCACAAGATCAAACTATAGTATAGTGTAGCAAGTATGAGATCGATCCCATGAGGATTGTTGATTTTATTTAGAATTGATTAAAAATATCAAGTTGTCACTAAATTGATATTATGAAAAAGAAATAAAAACATATAAAGATAAAGTAAAGGTAGGGCTTTGGTATCCATCACTAATTATACTAAAATAATATAATAATATACCAATGATCCAATCGTATTATGAATACCTAATGTTTGCCAACCTAAGGGCATGAGTGTATACTCCTTAAGCTATTGATTTATCTAAGCAACGAGTTAGGCATGATGTATCTTCTAACTCTTTTCTTTCTCAAAGGATTTAGCATAGATGTATACTAAGTTGTTCTTTAAGAAGCATAAATCTATGAAAATCAACAAACACACGGAACCTAGGGCATGGGTGTATACTCCCAGTTTTTCATGTTGATTAACTCAAGAATCCGGTGTAGATTTTTTTTGTTACTCTTATTAAACCCAGGACTCTGTCATCCAAATTGATTTAATTAACTAATCCATACCACATGCATATAATGGCCAATCACACACATATAAGGAATTCTAGAAAGCAAGAATTAATCAAGTTAAGCAACACAATATGATTATCACAAAGGGGCCAATATTGAAATATTAAATAAACATAATTAGGGTTTCAATCTAGCCCTCCTCAAGAGTTAGTTACACATAATTAAAATAAAACTTAAAAAGAAAAGGGAAAGAAAGAACAAAAAACCGCTCCTAGAAGTAGCCTCCAAATTCCTCTCCGAAAGTTATCTCTATTCTAGGATGATTATTCTCAAGGCTTAGAGGTCTATTTATAGGGCTTTAGAAGTCCTTATTACACTAGTAAACCTAGAAAATTTGTAGGGTTTAATCATATTACAAGTGGGACTTGGAATACCCTAATATGGAAGGAACGGGCATTCTGCCTGCAGCTCATTGTTCTCCAGCACACGAGCGTGATCGATCGCAGCCCGTGTGCGCTCGATCGTAGGTCTCCTGCGATCGATTGCACTACTAGAGCCTTCAGCTTTTTCCAAATTTGCTCTTTAAGCTCAATACTTCCAAGTTTTCTTCCTTTTCTTCGAAAGGCACAAAGACACAGAAAATACAGAAAATGAATAAAATGGCATAAACTAGCAACACTAAGGAATTAACACTTTTAAGTTTAAGGGCTACAAGATGAATATTTTGGCACTTAACATGGTTCAATCACCACAGAAGGATTTCAAAGAAGGGATAAAGATATTGAAAAATTCCTTTCTAATCCTAATTTAAAGTTAAAAGGTGTTGCAATTGACTCACAAGTTTCCTCTGCTCTTTATACTACTAAACAAACTCCTTTTCCGTCCCAAGCTAATGATGAAAGGGGATCCCTTTCCCCTTTCACTTATGATTTTAACAGGCCACTCCCCCCTCCCAACATTAGTGCAATGTTATACATACTCATGTTAAAAACTTCTTTTCACAAATTGATTGGCCTGTTTTGCAAAAAGATTTTTCTTCAAAAGAAAATCAATTTTTAAGACATACTTATCGTACTAACTTTTCTGAACAAGAAAAGTCCCTCATAAAAATCCAATGGACTGAAAAAATGGTTGAATTACAAAAGCATATCTTATTTTTTAATTTTCTCCAAAACCACTAGTCCTCTGTTAATTTCCTGAATGTTGTTAAAAAATCTTTCGTTAAAGAAGACAAAACCATTGTTAAAGCTTCTCATCCACCTCTTGAAAAATTCTTATTCAATGCAAAGACCTTTCCATTAAAGCATCTCCTTTTAAAACTACTGACTCGACTTCTTCTGAAACTAGAAAAATTATTGAACAAAACAATTTTGTTAACCAATCTCTCCATACTATTGGTCAATAGTTGGATCATATTGAAGAAAAATTTGATAGTACTCCTGTCACCCTTGTTTTAAAAGCTAAAAAACCCGTACTTTCTCTGCCTGAAAAAAGAAAATACCTTGGATTGAAGACTAGTAACCAAAAAAAAAAAAAATGTTGAGAAAATCGATAAAATGCTTTCTAAATTAAAAGCTAGTCAAGCTGGAACTTCTGGAAAAACTTGTACTATTAAAAGAAATGCTGAAACTCCTGTTAATTCTGATTTCGAAAATACTGAATGCTCCCAATACTATATTGATTCTGATATTAAAATTCTTGAAATATTTTTTGGAGAAATTGATTTGGAACCAAAACTCGAAATAATTTTTGATAAAACCAAAACTGTTAATCTTACAAAGAATTGGTATCCAAAACCTAACCCCCCTGATTTCCAATCCCAATTTTCTGTTTCTGCTAATAAAATGTATGAATGGAATATTGATGGCCTGTTTGAACAAGAACTTTTGAATAAAATGAATCACATGTCTATGGTTACTAACGGTTATGTTACTAATCATGACTTGAGCCATCCTGAAATTGTTGATTTGCTTACTACTGATATCTCTGGTACTCTTTAGAATTGGTGGGATAAACACTTTATTGAAGATTCTTGAGAAAAGGTTAGAAAAGCTGTCAAAAAAATGATGATGACTTACCTATTTTTGATGAACGTCTGGGTGCTGGTATTCCTGATGGTGTTAATACTTTGATTTATACTATTATTAAACATTTTATTGGTACTCCTTCTAATATCACTTCTCGAATTTCTGATTTTTTGAATAATCTTCGATGCCCAACTATGTCTGATTATAGATAGTATCAAGATGTTTTTCTCTCTCGTGTTATGGTCAGATTTGATAGTCAAAAACCTTATTGGAAAGAAAAGTTTATTGATGGATTACCTTCATTATTTGCTCACAAATTAAAAGATGAACTTATCAATTCTCACACTAATTTAATTGATTATGAAAATCTAACTTATGGTGATTTATTTTCTATTGTTAAAAAACTTGGTATAAAAATGTGCATTGATCAAAAAAATGATAAGACAACAATTGAAAAATGCTAAAAAAGCTAAATATGAAATGGGTAATTTCTGTGTACAATTTGGTTTACCTCTGATTGCTCCATCTAGGAGAATTAGGAAGAAATCTGATAGAACTCTCATAAAAAAATCCTGCTCCATATTACAATAGTTACAAAAAAGAAAATTTAATAAACTTGTTAGCTAAAAAACCTAAAAAGAACCCTTCTAATTTCTCTAAATATTTTTTCAAAGGAAAATGTTTTAATTGTGGAAAAATTGGGCATTTTGCTGATAAGTGTCCTGCACCTCCTAGGAAATTGAAAAAAGAGATTAATGCCTTGAAAATTGATGATAGTGAAAAAGAAAATCTTTTTAGAATTTTAAAATCCAAAGATTCTTCTTCTGATTCATCTGATAATGATTTCTTGACTTTTGATGATTTTGATTACCTCTTTGCTAGTGAAATCTCTGATAACAATGTTTTCAAAATTGATTGTAATGATTCTTGCTACAAAAATAGTAAAATCTGTAATGTTCTTACAAAAGCTGAAGAACAAGAAGACATATTAATCACTTTAATTTCAAAAATTGAAAATCCTGAGTTGAAAGAAGAATATCTTAAAAAACTCAAGAAAACAATGATAAAAGGCATTGATAAACCTACTAATTCAAAAATTTCTCGAAACTTTGGAAAGATTTTCTAAACAAAAATCCAAAGTAATTACTATCTCAGAGTTGCAGCATGAGATTAGTAATATCAAGAAAGAAATTGTTGACTTAAAAAATGATTTGCATACTATTAAAACTGATAATAAAGATTTAAAACAACAACTTTTACTTTTGAATCTTCAAAACTGTTTTCATGATAACAATACTGACAATGAAGAAGATAAAAAAAAGCTGAGCAATCTAATAAAGCGGAATCCAACAATAAAGTGATTTTTGATGCTGTTAAAATTGTCAATCTCATTGACAAAGTTGTTCCTCCCAAATGGTATTCTAAAGTTAATATTATTGTTTCTAAATATTATACTCTTGATGTTATTGCTTTGATTGATTTTGGTTCTAATTTGAATTGCATCCAAGAAGGATTTATCGCTAGTAAATATGTTGAAAAGTCTACTGAAAGATTAAACTCTACCAGTGGTAACCGTTTACATATTAAGTATGAATTAAATAATGTTCATGTTTGCCAAAAGAATGTTTGTTTTTACATACCTGCTGTTCTTGTTAAAAATATGTCTGATAAAGTTATTCTTGGACTTCCTTTTATTGCCATGCTTTACCCTTTCTCTGTTGATGAATCTGGAGTTTCAACTGTTAGAATGGGCATTGAAGTTAATTTCCCTTTTGCTTTAAAATTTGAAATTAATGTTAATTGGTTGGACATTATCTCTGCGAAGACTAAACATTTGAACTTCTTAAAACAAGAAGTCAAATACAAAAAAAAATTGCTGAACAACTTTATGATAAATTGTTACAATCAAAGATTGCTGCTTTTAATACTTTGATTATTGATACTGTTTGTTCTAAACCTCCTAATGTTTTTTGGCATAGGAAAAAACATATTGTTTCTCTGCCTTATGTTAAGAATTTTTCTGAAATAAAATTCCTACTAAAGCCAGACATATTCAAATGAATACTGAAACTTTAGAATTTTGCCAAAAAGAAATTACTGATTTACTTTCTTAAGGAATTATACGCAAGAGCAAATCTCCTTAGTCTTGTGCTGCTTTTTATGTTATGAAAAATACTGTACTTGAAAGAGGAACCTCTAGATTAGTCATAAATTACAAACCACTCAATGATGTGTTAGAATGGATTAGATACCTCATCTCTAATAGGAAAGACCTTGTTAATCATTTCAGTGAGGCGTTAGTTTTCTCTAACTTCAATATGAAGCCAGGATTTTGGCAGATCCAAATAACTGATAAGGATAGGTATAAGATTGCTTTTACCACCTCTTTTGGTCATTATGAATGGAATGTTATGCCCTTTGGTTTAAAGAATGCTCCAAGTGAATTCCAGAATGCTATGAATGATATCCTCAATCCTTTTAGCCATTTCACTATTGTTTACATTGATGATGTTTTAGTATACTCCAAATCTATTGATGAACACTAAAAACATTTGAACTCGTTTCTAGATACTGCTAAACATAATGGACTTGTAGTCTCTGCTAAAAAGATTAAGCTTTTCCAGACCAAGATTAGATTCCTTGGTTTTGATATTTTTGAAGGACAAATACGTCCCATTGATAGAGCTATTCAATTTGCTGATAAAGTTTTTGATGTCATCACTGATAAAACCTAGCTCAAGAGATTTTTGGGGTCTTTGAATTACATTGCTGACTTTTACAAAGATTTGAGAAAACATTGCAAGCCTCTGTTTGATAGATTACAAAACAATCCTCCTCTCTGGACTGATATTCATACTTCACTTGTTAGAGAAATTAAGACTCACGTTAAAACTTTACCCTGCTTAGGTATTCCTTCTGATAATACTTTCAAAATTGTTGAAACTGATGCCTCTAAAATTGGCTTTGGAGGTATTCTGAAACAGGTTGTTTCTCCCGTATTTCCTGAACAAATTGTTC
>NC_081547.1:10963185-10976232 GCF_901000735.1 Corylus avellana | reverse complement strand
GAAGAATCGTAAATACTATTATGACCTTATTGAAAACAAAATAAAATAAGATACTCTTCTTATTAGTCTAAACGTGAGTGTCACGTTTGGAGATAATCTCCTTATAGAATAATAAAACCTAATATGGAGATACTCTCCTTATTGAACTAAACTTGAGGCACACGTGACTTGGGGTTCACATCATTTAACCTCATAATGTCCAAGTCAAACAAGAATCTTAATTCTTCCAAACGTACGATCCCAATTATTTGCATGGTCTAAAAAAGAAGTGTCTCCTACCGATAAAACAGGCCCACACATGATGAAGATAATCCATATAGGAAGCATGCGTATGAAGATTTTGGTTTCCTTTACTTCCGATATAGTGCACAGTTTCCATCTGTTGCGTACTTGTTGCTCTGAAGCGTGGGTAGGGATTACAATGGCAGCCTTGTCAAGAAACCTACATTACACAATTATGTTTAAGAAATTCGATTTATGCAATATGCGTACAACTTGATAACAATTACTAAATTGATTCTTTGGATTTCGATTTGTATCAAATAGAAATATTTTAGCTTTAAAAATGAATTCGATATATAAGTTTCTAAGTTTAGAGAGAAAGAACTTAAGGCCATGGGTGTGAGACAGATGCTGAGATATATGTCGATTTTCATATAACTGATTAACATCACGTGAGAGGGGACAACGCATCTTTGAAGCAGAGGCTACAAAAACTCTAAAAATGGAGGTCAGATGACACCCCTGTGCGTCTGAGTCGCTCCCATATTTGTGCTTTTAAGATCCTTTTAAGATGGATTCAGCGGACCATATTTAAAGATGCCTTAAAAAAATTGTTAAATTGGACAAATTTGAAAGACAACATTATTTTGCATATTGCAATATTCATAAATATATCCAATATTTGCTGCTAAGCATGATTGCATTGATTTTATTTACCAATGTTTGGCTTGGTTTTGAAATACTTTTGATAAGATCAAGAATGCTCCATTTATCGAGACGTCTTTGCACACAGCTCCATCTGCGGGTAAAATCCATTTTGCCTTGGAGATTATGAGGTTAAAGCCTTCATTGGTTGGAAGCATGATCGAGATGTTTAAACTCCCATTCACTGAGCTTTTTTTCATAGCCATATCCCATTAGTGCACCAATTAATTGATGTTGATAAAGATCTTATTCTTGTGCAAGGAAGGGGGCGTAACTCTGTTGCATTTAGTCATGTGCACAGGAAATTTGGAGCTTTTAAAAAAAAAAAAATTAGAAAGTTGACCCACATATATTGAAGATGTAATAGTTGAAGGAATGATTACCCTTCATATTGCCCTGAAAAGCAACCATATATGCTCTTTTAAGATCCTTTTAAGATGGCTTCAGCGGGTCATCTTTAAAGATGCCTTAAAAAGAAATTGCTAAATTTGAAGGATGATAAAGACAACATTATTTTGCATATCGCATTATTAATAAGTATATCTAACATTTGGTGTTAAGCATGAGCACATTGATTTTAATTACCAACGTTTGGCTTGGTTTCCAAATACTTTGGATAAGATCGAGAACACACCATTTATCGAGACGTGTTTGCACACAGTTGCGTCTGTGTGCAAAATTCGTTTTACCTTGGAGATTATGAGATTAAAGCCTTCATTTGTGATGAAGCATGATCGAGATGGTTAGACTTCCTTTCATTGTGCTTTTTAACATTAACATATCTCATTAGTGCACCAATTAATTGAGGTTGATAAAGATCTTATTCGTGCGCAAGAAAGAGGGATGCAACTCTGTTGCATTTAGCAATGCGCATAGGAAAGTTGGAGCTTTTGATAAAAAAAATTTAGAAATTTGCCCCGCAAATATTGAAGATGTAATAATTGAAGGAATGATTGCCCTTCATATTGCCTTGGAAATCAACCATATATGCGCTTTTAAGATCCTTTTAGGATGGCTTTAGTGGGCCATGTTTAAAGATGCCTTAAAAAGAAATTGCTAAATTTGAAGGATTTGAAAGATAACATTATTTTGCATATTGCACTATGGAAAATTTCTGTCACCAGCTGAGGTAAACCAAATTACAACTTTCTAGATCGAGAATTTTATGTTAGCTGAACAAGCTCAAAGTAGGAAAGAGCCGAATGTTGTTGTTCAGGAGGTGATAGGTTGGAGAAAACCCCGAGTAAGAGTGATTAAGATGAATTGGGATGCTTCTATTGATAAAAATGGAGGGAGAATGGGCGTGGGTACAGTAGCGCGGGATCATTTTGGCAAGGCAATAGGTGCTATATGCACAACGAGACCATACATCACTGACCCGTCGATGGCTGAAGTAGTAGGTGTATGGCAAACAATGGATTTCAGTCGAAAGCTTAGGCTCACAAATATTATACTCGAAGGAGATTCCCTGGAAGTCGTACAAGCCCTCCGAAAAGAAGAGTGGTGCTGGAATAGATATAGGATACTGATCAATGATGCAAAGGCTATGCGCTTCACAGTTTTCCTTCTTGGGAGATCAATCACGTAAAAGGATGAGCTAATACAGTAGTGCACAACTTGGCAAAACATGCACTTCTATTAGAGGAGGAAAATGTATGGGATGGTGTAACACCTGTTTGTATCCAAGATATTGTTTTTGAAGAATGCTATGCAGGTGTCTATCACACAATATTCGAAATTAACAGATAGCAATCTATAAACAATCAATCATCAAAATAATCAAAATAGTAAATCAATGAGACAATAATTTTGGTGACGAAGAGAAAACCTTTTAGAAATCGTTCTAAAAGTAAAACCTCTCCGGGGCAGCCAGATCCAAAAAATCATTGTAAGAAAATATTCTGAAATTAGAGAAACGAGGAACACTTACAACCATTTGCAAGTCCTTGGCTCTGTAAGATCGACAACCCTCAAACTTGTCTTCTTGCTCACAATCTTCTTCACACGTGATTCTTCTTTATCAGACCCTTCCGATAGACTTCTCAATGAAGCACATAATTCAAACTAACAAATACTTTAAGAGGGACAATTCTCTTAGCACAACCTCTCACGAATTCTCTGGTGGAAATTCGTATATTTCTCTCTATAAAGATGCATTTATAGTAGCCCCTTAAACCCTACACCTAGCACACATTTTACATTGACTTAAAACTATAACAGGTATGTGGCGTCTGGACGGAGACAAGGCCCGTTCGGACGGCACAAAATAACATGGCCAAGTCTTGCTTTTATACACGGCCATCCGAATGGGGAGTATGTTCGTCCGGATGGGGCTAGGGTAACATCACTTCATAGCGTCTCTTGGTGCATCGCGTTCGGACAGCTTGCAGACGAAGTTGCAGATGAGACTCTCATGTTTTCTTGTTCATCTATCTCGTCCTGACGCCATGCAGACGGGCTTGCAGATGAAGCTCTCGGGTTGAAAAAACACTTCGTGGCACTGATGACCATGTGGTTTTGGCACTTTGAACACCATTTTGATCACTGAATTTTAGCCAACAAATAAAACTAACAACCCCCCACCCCCCCTCTGGCAATTTGGTGACAAAATCAATAGCCGAGACAACCCATCATCTCCCCAAAATTAACTCCCATTTTTGTCACAAATTGACAAAATGTCTCATGTTTCCTAAAACACTCACAAAATACATCAAATATATGTGGAACAGGAAAATGCATGAAGTATAATGCATGATCATGAAGAACAAAAACTCCCCCTCAATATATGACTTAATATCAACAAGAAACTTTTACTGAAAAGGTTTCTCCCCTTCAGAAGTCAAGTCAACACACATGATGCATACATAAAAAACTCATATTTTCAAGCAATGAATATCCCAAAATATCTTAAAACATTTAAAATATAAATGAAACTTGAAATGACAAGAACACGTTTTGTTTAACCCAAGCAATGAAAATGTTCCATTCAACCCATGCTTGTGTATCGTCACTATCGTGTGTGTAAGCCATCCATTGAGTAAAATTAACAATTTATAGGTTGAGGAGAATGTTTCACCAAAATAAAGGTTTTGATAAGCATATTAAATCAAAAGTCAAACTTTATCATAATAGGGCCTAGCCACTTTCATCCAATACATTCATCTTTTGAACAATAGCACAAGTTTGACACAATGAAATAAATTCCTTTTGGAATATGATCTTTTGATTTCTTGTTTCACAATTTTTCTTTATGAGGTGTCTTTAAACAATTTGTGCTTTGAGAAATGCTAGAATATTTAGGCCTTAGGTTCAACTAGTGTATGGTCAATTTGATAGATACAACTAGTCAAAAATCATAATATAGTTACCTCATACAACTCTCATTTTAAGAATAAACTCAATTTAAGCTTAAATGTGCACAAAAGTTTAGGCATAGGCAAAACGTACCACATAAGCTTAAGCTTTAGGTAACCACAAAAAAATAGTCCATTGAAACAATTTGACAACTCATGCATATTAAAAACATTCTAAGACACAAGGAATTAAATCCACGGAAGAAGCATGAGAAAATAATGGACTACCAAGGTGTATAAGACAAAAGAAGGAAGAAGGTAACCAAATCAAAATATTTTTGTCTTTTTGAATTTTTCAACATTAATAATGCACACAAAAAAAATGAAAAAAAAAAAAATGCAATGCAAAAGGAAAAGCAACATGCTCTGGGATATGTAAAAGATATGCAAAACAACCAACCCTAGGCATGTTATTGATATAAGATTCTTAATTATGGGATCTTTGTAAATTCTTCAGAAAGGATTTCTCTCGTTAGGGTGGAAATCCGGTGGAGAATAAGAGTGTTTAGAATACAGAAAAACCAGGAGAAAACTAAACTAAGATTTCACGTGAAAAATAGAATAGTGATTCTGCATTCTCATGGGACTCTACAATACAACTCTTGGTCAAGAGTTACTACTCTTGACCTGCTACCTCCACCTGGAAGTAATTTTACCTTCTTGTAAAATCTACATGATCTGATGTGGTGATGACCACACTAATAATAGTGTGATCATCATGTACACCATCATCTCCCACTTGATCATACTATTATAATTAGTAATGAAACCTTAGTTGTACATGTCTATCTTTAGTATCACAAAAAACATGTCTACTCCTTATCTACCATATAATCTAGGCATTTAACATTAATTATCCATAGTTAAGAATACAGTTCATACTCAATACTATAATTAATGATTTTTTTACATAATAACTATATGTAAATTAAATTGAAATTTTTTTTATTCAATTTCTTATCTCCAAGGTTACCCTATTTGAGATAAATAGTTTGTCAGTATACAGAAAAAATGAAAAACATGCATACCATCAATTATTCAGGCGTGCATGAATCCTTCTGATTATGCTATTTTTACCATGTAGCCTTTTCTTAAGTTTTCCTTAATCCCATTTTTGCTACATGCTCTCTAAATTTATGTAGAGTCAACCCTTTGGTCATGGGATCAGCTACCATCTTTGTAGAGGGAATAAATTCAACTTTCACTTCACCTCTCTCCACTATATCTTGAATATAGTGATAACTTATATCAATATGTTTGCCTTTGGAACTTTGAGTTCCACTTTTTATTAAAGAGATGGTAGACTTATTATCACAAAATACATTGACAGGCCCATCTTGCATTCCAAGATTTAAACTTTTAATGAAACGCTTAATCCAAGCAGCATGCTTACCGCTGTGCTGCATGATATATATTCAGCTTCCATTGTGGATTTTGCAACACAATTTTGTTTCTTACTCAACCAAGAAATAGCTATTCCCCCAAATAAGAATATATAACCGCTTGTAGATTTTCTGTCATCTACATCTCCTGCAAAATCTGCGTTAGTGTATCCTGCAATGTTTAGATCTTCTTATCCAAAACATAAACCCATGTTTTTAGTTCCTTGCAGATACCTAAATATTCTTTTAACTGCTTGCCAATGCTCTTTTCCAAGATTTGATTGATATCTACTTACCAATCCTACAGCATGACAAATATCAGGTCTTGTACTAGTCATAGCATACATAAGACTGCCCACAGCTTGAGCATAGGGGACAATTTTCATTTCAAGAATTTCTGTTTGGTCTCGAGGACACATTGTTTTGCTCAAATGTTGACCATTTGAAACAGGTGTATTTAGAGGTTTACATTTATCCATATTAAACCTTCTAAGTACCTTTTCTATATATTTCTCTTGATCTAAGTATAATAATTTTGAGGTCCTATCCCTTGAAATTTTTATTCCCAGGACATAAGTTGTTTCACCCATGTCTTTCATTTCAAACTTAGATGCTAAGAAATTCTTTGTATTTTGAATCATTTTTGAGCAATTTCCAGTTAATAATATGTCATCTACATATAGTGATAATATAGTCAACTTATCATTGTCATAATGTATGTAAACGCAATGATCTAGTGGACTTACCTCGAAACCGATTTCCATGATGGCCTCATGAAATTTTAAGTACCATTGTCTTAAAGATTGCTTTAGCCCGTACAATGACCTCTTCAATTTATAAACTTTTTCTTCATGTCCATTTACATTGAATCCTTCAGGTTGAACCATATAGATGTCTTTTTTTAATTTTCTGTTTAGAAATGCTGTTTTTACATCTAATTGATGCAATTCTAAATCCATCTTAGCTACTATGGACATGATTATTCTTACTGAGGTAAATTTTGCTACGGGCGACTAAGTATCAACAAAGTCTACACCTGGTTGTTGAGTGAATCCTTTGGCTACCAACCTAGCCTTGTATTTATCAAGACTTCCATCTGCTTTGAATTTCTTCTTCAGTACCCATTTACATCCAATAGTTTTTCTTTGCTGTGGCAGATCCGTGAGTTCCCAGACGTCATTTTTGTTGATGGAGTCTAGTTCATCATTCATTGCATCTATCCATTTGTCTGCATCACCACCTTTCACAGCTTCTTTGTAATTGGAAGGATCATCTTGAAGATTTATATCATCTATACTTAGTACATAATGATCTTTAAGTATGACTGATGGTCGTATTTGTCTTTTAACTCTCCCACTGTTTTTATGATTAGGGATATTGAGATCCAGTCTTCTTTTACTCCCACTATCTTAGAGATTTGTAATATCTTCATGTGCAGATTCTTCATATTCTGATAGACTGATATCTTTCATAGGAGTGATATGATTTGAATTTTCTTGTGTAGATTGTTCATCTTCTAATAGTCTGATATCTTCTATAGGATTTATTTGATCTGAATTTTCAAGAAAAACAGCATCTCTACTTTTTATTAATCCTTTTTCAGAATGGTAGAATCGATATCCACTACCATTCTCAACATATCCTATGAACTTGCATTCCCATGTTTTATCTTTTAATTTATCCCTTAAAGGTTTTGGAATAAGTACATGGGCTTTGCATCCACATACTTTTATATTTTCTAAGTTGGGTTTCAGACTTGTCCAGATTTCATAAGGGGTTAAAGGTTTAGATTTTGTCTTAACCTTGTTGAGTATATAAGCTGCTGTGGATAAGGCTTCTCCCGAAAAATGGATAGACAAGTCAGAGAATGCCATCATTGACCTTGTCATTTCCATTAAAGTTCTATTTCTTCTTTCTGCAATACCATTTTGTTGAGGCTTATATGGCATTGTGTACAAATGTTTTATACCATTCTCTTTGCAGAAGGTATCCATAGCTTCATATTCTCCCCCTATCATTATTCAAGGTTTTCATAGATCTTCCTAATTGGTTTTCTACCTCTAATTTGAATTCTTTGAATTTATCAATAGCTTCAAATTTATTTTTGATAAGGTAGATATATCCATACCTTGAATAATCATCGATGAAGGTAATAAAGTATTTCATTCCTCTATGTGTCTTAGTTCTGAATGGTCCGCAAATATCTGAGTGAATTACTTCTTCTGATGATTTCCAGTGTTTAGAAAAAGACTTGTTAGTCATTTTTCCTTTAATACATGATTCACATATATTAAAATCTCCAGAATTAATATGAGGTAGTAATCCACTTTTGCTCATTCTTATCAATTTATTTCTGTTAATATGGCCTAATCTTAAATGCCATAGATAAGAATTACTTTCAGACACGTGAATAATGTGAAATGGAAACTTTATTATCAATTTTAATGGAATACATATTGTCAACTTTTGTACCCTTTACAGATATGTTTCCTTTCCTAATATAGACCTTCCCAGATTTAAATTTTATCCCGTATCCTATGTTATCTAATATAGGAACTGATATTAGATTTCTCCGGATATCAGGAACATACAAAACATCATGTAAGACAATAATTAAACCTTTGACAGATATCTTACACTTTCCTTCTCCTAACACGTCACTTGAGGTGTTGTTGCCCATGTAAACTTTGTGCTCTTCAACAGCTTTCTCTTTGAAGTCCACAAAAAATTCCCTCTTGTTTGTGATGTGTCTAGTTGCTGCTGAATCTATCCACCATGAGCTAGAAGTTGATTTTGCCATCAATGCTTCAGTGATTGTCATTGCAATCTCCTTCAGTGGTTTAACACCATGGAGTTTTGGACAATTCTTTTTAAAGTGTCCAACTTTTCCACATTTGAATCATGCTCCTTTAGCTTTGACTTTACTGTTTGGCTTACTCTTCCATTTTCTTTTGAATTTTTGTGGCTTGCTTTTGAATGTAAGAGGAGTTTGAACAGTCCGATTTGAGTTTTGAGCCATCATCAAATTACTAGATGTTCATTCTCGCCTTCTTCTTTTCATTCTTTCTTCTTCGAGTACTAGTATTACTGGTAAAGAAATCATGGAGACTTCTTTTCCACTAAGTGTTAAAGAAGTTACGACATGTGCCCATGATACAGGAAGGCCGTTAAGTATGATGGTTACTTGCATTTTGTCTGATACAGGATGACCAGCATTTGCAAGCTCTTTTGCAAGTAATTCCATTTGATTAACAAATTCGCCTACATAGTCATTGTCACTCATACGTGTATAGTTGTATTTGTCTAATAGCAACTGTACATGTGTATCAGATCTAGGGCCATACTTTGCCTCCAGTGCTTCCATCATTTCTTTAGCAGACTCATAACTTTCGAATAGAGGAATGATATTGTCTTTCATATTGTGAAGAAGGGTGACTCTTGCCATTAAGTCGGCTTCCATCCATTTTTCATGCTTCTGTTTGGCTTTGCTGTCATTTAGTTCGGCTGGATCAGGCATTACATATGTAAGGGTATACTGTGTTTTGCCATGTGTGAGTACATAAGTTATGTGTCGTTTCCACATTCTAAAATTCATTTCATTAAGACTCTCGAGTCTAGAGGAATCAATGCTACTTTTAATAGCCATTGTTAGAAAGTAGATTTAACAACACAATAATAATAATAATAATTATTATTATTATTTTTCAGTACAATTTTTACAATTGTCTGAATAACTATAATAATTTGTCTATGATTCTAATTATTATTACAAACTAATATTGTCTGTAAAAAAAAATAAAAATAAGAACAATAAATAATAATAACAACTTCAGCTCAATAATCTTCGGGATAAGTCAGACACGCCTTGTATTTGTTCAGATGTCCCCTATAATATCCAAGAGATGAATTTGGTGGAGTGACCCGTTCACCCGTCCTTGGAGGAGTGTAGCGGTGCATGCCAGTAGGCCACGGGTCCATGGGGTTCTTCTCAATGGACCTAACAATCCGTAAAGGAAGTGGACCCCTTAGGCGCCTGTCAGATGAGATCTCCTGTCTAGCCAAATCAAGAACAGTGAATGCAACCTCCTTGTGTTGACTTGGAGCCAACCAGCAGGGTTGGATAAACCTTCGGTGCAAACTTCGATGACTTTGATTAGAAGTCTCACCTCTTTCCCAATTATTTCTAGGATTATATTGCTGAAAATTATTAAAATTATTGTAAATAGAACCTGTAGCATTGTAGCTGTAACACCCCACCTCAATGACACACAATATTGTCCACTTTTGGCTCCCCCAAACCAGACTTCTCAGAAGGTCACCCATCCTGGTACTATTCCAGCAGAAGCACGCTTAAGTTCTAATGGGATCATGACCATCACGGCTTTAAAACGCGTTGTTGTCATTAATGGTGTAGTATACATCTAAGCACATTCTCATCTCCATGCCCAGGCGGTGTGGGACGTCACAATCACCCCCTCTTAGGACCCAGCGTCCCCGCTGGCGGCCCTCATGGGATTAGCCCATTTTTGGCGTCTATCCCAGCGAGTGCCCGCTAGCGATCTTCATGGGCTTGTGCACGCTCTCCCTATCTCAGGCTGGACAATGGCTCTGATACCATTTTGTAACACCCCACCTCAATGACACACAATATTGTCCGCTTTTAGCTCCCCCAAACCAGACTTCTCAAGAGGTCACCCATCCTGGTACTACTCCAGCAGAAGCACGCTTAACTGCGAAGTTCTGATGGGATCATGACCATCACGGCTTTAAAACGCATTGTTGTCATTAAGGGTGTAGTATACATCTAAGCACATCCTCATCTCCATATCTAGGCGATGTGGGACGTCACAATAGCCCTTCGACTCAGGTTTCCAATGGTTTTTAAATGAACGAAATCGGGGCCGAAACGAGCCAGAATGGTTGAAATTACTGAAATTCCCCTGAACCGGGTCTGATGAACTGGGTCTGCTGAAACTGGGTTTGGTGAAACAGGATTGCCTGAACCACGGGTTGAAACGCGGGTTAAATCCCAGGTCGGATTTTGGATACGGGCGGACAGGCGGGTTAGGCTTTAGCGGGTCGGATTATGATGCAATGGATTGAGATTCAGCGGGTCGGGCATCAGTGTTTAGGGGTTTTCGGTTTTTCTTGATCTGGGCTTGGGCTCGCAACACGGACTTTCGGACCGTGTATTTCCACTTTGGGCCGGAGTGAAACGATTGGCGAAGCGGGTCTAGTGCAGTCTTTCGGGCGTGCTCCAGAAGACGCGGAGCGGGTTAGTCGACCCGATCCGGTTCTGAAATGGCGTCGTTCCTCTTTACTGGAATGGTGTCGTCTTGATAACAGGTGCTAAAAGGAGCCTATTTGAGGAGGCGCGAAACGGCGTCGTTCTGGTTTTCCAGAACGGCGTCGTTTGAAAAGAAACTGAAAACAGTTACCTAAGGCTGCTGGACGATGTCATTTGATGCAGGGGCTTCCTCACTTTGTGAAACGGCGTCGTCTGGGGTTGGGGAATTGACAGTTTTCCTCAACCCGTCGTCTTCTTCCTCCATATATCCTCTCTTTTTCGAATTTTCTTCCTCTGCTTTGTGATCTGAGTTTTTGGCTTCTGGATTTTCTTCTGGGTCTTCGTGTGGATCTTCTTCTTTTGTTTCTTCTTCTTCCCACGGAGCAGGATATGTGAAGTAATCGTCAGATGAAGACACACACGAATTTTCTTTTTCTTTTTTTTTCTCACAGTTTCCCGAAGCAAAATTCGCAGATGGAGAGGCATTATCAGAAACTTCAGGAGTAAATTTTTGGGGAAAAATTTTCTCAGAATCATGTAAAGGAAGTCTAAGAAATTTTCTCCAATATTTTTGTTCTAAAAAATAAGTTCTCCTTAAAGCACCAATATTACTGGTATAATGTAATCCACCGACTGTGATGATAAAGGGTTTTTCCTCTGGCTTTTGCAATGATTGATGCAAATTGTAGAAAGCCACAAAAGAGGCTAAACCGATGACTTGTCTGGTAAATTTCAGACAAAAGTTGTTGAGGATCTTCAATTGTTTCTTCTGGTTCTTCAATCTTCTCTTGTTCTTCCATATTATTGTGCTCTGATACCACTGTAAGATTCTTAATTATGGGATCTTTGTAAATTTTTCAGAAAGGATTTCTCCCGTTAGGGTGGAAATTCGGTGGAGAATAAGAGTGTTTAGAATGCAGAAAAAACATGAGAAAACTAAACTAAGATTTCACGTGAAAAATAGAATAATGATTCTGCATTCTCATGAGACTCTATTTATAGAGTCCCAATACAACTCTTGGTCAAGAGTTACTACTCTTGACCTGCTACCTCTACTTGGAAGTAATTTTACCTTCCTGTAAAATCTACATGATCTGGTGTGGTGATGACCACACTAATAATAGTGTGATCGTCCTGTACACCATCAATTGACTCACTTAACATAAGGTTAGATCACTACCACTCCCCCTCAAATGGTGAATAGTATAATCATTCCTAACTCACACTTGAGTGATCTTAGGTCTAGGTTTATGACTTTTTTTGAACTCATCTAACCTAGATAGCACTCCTTTCATCATCATGACCAAACCCTCAAAATCTTTCCTAGAAAAGGAATTTTCATTTTTATACACATGAGGTTTCAAATTAAAACAGTTGGGTTGAATGTGACCAATTTTTCCACATTGATGACATGTAGGGACAAACCTTTGAGAAGGTAATTTCCTAGGAGGATGTACGACTCTAGGCTTAAAGTAAGATGTATGAGGCTTAACCAAAATTTTCTTACCTTTCTGACCTTGTAGAGTCTGAGCAGCTGCTTGATGTCCATTAACAGAAACTTCTTCTACTTTCACAAGTTTAACAAATACAGTTTTTGAAGTAGAAACAAAATTAGAAGACATATGAGCAGTTTTATCAAATCCTAAACCAGATCTGTCACTAGAAAGCTTTTGAACATGTAGCATTTTATTAAGCTTTTCACTAGAGAATTTACTCAAGTGATTTCTAGATTCATCTAGATCATTTTGAAGGGATTTATTCTTAGCAATTAACACATGGTTTTCAAATTTCAGAGTATTGCAAATAGCGTGTGAATCACTCAAGGATTTCAACAAATTATCCCTTTCAAGCTCAAGATTCTTAACATCCTTAACAATTTTCAAATTTGTATTTCTAAGCATAGAAAATTTTTCCATCAAATTGTCAAAGGTGTTTTGAAGATCACTTACCCTTTTTGATTCATTATCAGATGTAGACTGTATATCTGATTGTTTAGAATTGTTAGAATCATAAGACACAGTAAACGCTAAATAATTAGCATTTTCATCTAGGACTTCCTCATCGGTGTCACTCAAGGTAATATTGAAGGCTTTTTGGT
>NC_081547.1:10932403-10963085 GCF_901000735.1 Corylus avellana | reverse complement strand
CTCCTACCCGCAGGTCCTAAAACACAAAAAGAAAACCCTAGACTTACCTATAACCCATTCAATTTCGACACCAAGCACTCAAGTTCTCAACACTCAACACAGCTCAACAACCGCACCGCACAGTGCCACGGCCAGCACCTTAAAGGCTCTCGATCTCTCATTTCACAGCCATAACCCATTCGATTTTGGCACCCAGCATTCAAGTTCTTAACACTCAACACAGCCCGACAGTCGCACCGCACGATGCCACGGTCAGCACTAAGCCTGAGCAAATTCCCGACTCGCCGCCAACCGGCCGAGTTTCGACTGTAACCGCCCCAACGCTGTCCGACACCGACTACCAGCCGGCTGGTAAGCGGTAGGCTTTTAAGATTTTCGACGTTTTCAGTTTGGTAGGCGAAATAGCCTTCAAAGAAGACGGTTTTCGACTGAAACCGAACCGAAGTTACCGACATTAGAAATCAGAAATAAGAAATGATGATTTGGAGGCTATGGTGGAATTCATAGCACTGGTCCACTAGATGAAGAAGAAGAGAAACAAGAAGAAGAAGGCTTTGAAGAGTTACCCTGTAAAAGTCGTAGCAAAGCTTTTTTTTTTTCTAGAAGATAGGTACAAAGCTCCTTTTATTTCTAGCCTTTGGATCATTTGCTTTAAATCCTAACCATAGAAATCTTATCACTAACTTGAGCTACAAAGCTCTTTTTTCTATGAGATTGGCACAAAGCTCTTTTTATTTCTAGCGTTTGGATCATTTTCTTTAAATCCTAACCGTAGAATTCTCATCACCAACTTGAGCTGTCATCTATTACCACGTAAGGCTATCATCCAGTAGCCCATCATCTCATCTTGATTCTCAGCACCTTGAAGGCTCTCGATCTCTCATCTCACTTAGTCACTCTCGCCTCTCAATCTCTCAAACCTGACCCGACCCGCAAAACCCGCACCTATTTAACCAACACCGCAAATACCCGACTCGCACGGATCTTGGTCATTGGGCTCGGGTGGCGGGTTGGAAAATCCCAAACCCGCAAGGTGTGGGGCGGGTGGGAAAAAAACCCGATACCCACCCCGCACCGACCCGTGCCCAGCCCTATCCAGGATATTGTTTTTGAAAAATGCTATGTAGGTGTATATCACACAATATGCGGAATTAACATATAGCAATCTATAAACAATCAATCACGAAAATAATCAAAACAGTAAATCAATGGGACACAATAATTTTGGTGACGAAGAGGAAACCTTTTAGAAATCGTTTTAAAAGTAAAACCTCTCTGGGGCAGCCAGATCCAGGAAATCACTATAAGAAAATATTCTAAGATTAGAGAAACAAGGAAAACTTACAACCCTTTGCAAGTCCTTGGCTCTGTAAGATCGACAAGCCTCAAACTCGTCTCCTTGCTCACATTCTTCTTCACACGTGATTCTCCTTTATTAGACCCTTCCGATAGACTTCTCAATGAAGCACATAATTCAAACTAACAAATACTCTAAGAGGGACGTTTTAGCTCACAACATTAACTCTCTCTTAACACAGCCTCTCACGAACTCTCTAGTGGAAAGTCGTACATCTCTCTCTATTTATAGTAGCCAGTCCGAACGGCACAAAATAACATGGCCAAATCTTGCTTTTATACACGGCCGTCTGGATGGGGAGTATGTTCGTCCGGATAGGGCTAGGGTAACATCGCTTCATAGCGTCTCTTGGTGCGGCGCGTCCGGACGGCTTGCAGACGAGGTTGCAGATGAGACTCTTGAGATTTGTTGTTCATCTATCTCGTCCTAACGCCATGCAGACGGGCTTGTGGACGAAGCTCTCAGGTTGAAGAAACACTTTGCGGCACTGATGTCCGTTCGGACGGCTATGAATCCTGTCCAGACGACCATGTGGTTTTGGCACTATGAACACCATTTTGATCATTGAATTTTAGCCAACAAATACCCCCTTCTCTTTGGAAATTCGGTGACAAAATCAATAGCCGAGACAACCCATCATCTGCCCAAAATTAACTCCCATTTTTGTCACAAATTGACAAAAGGTCTCATGTTTCCTGAAACACTCACAAAATACATCAAATATATATGGAAGAGGAAAATGCATGAAGTATAATGCATGATCATGAAGAACAAAAACTCCCCCTCAATATATGACTCAATATCAACAAGAAACTTTTACTAAAAAGGTTTCTCCCCTTCAAAAGTCAAATAAACACACATGATGCATACATCAAAAACTCATATTTTCAAGCAATGAATATCCCAAAATATCTGAAAACATTTAAAATATAAATGAGACTTGAAATGACAAGAACACGTTTTGTTTAACCCAAGCAATGAAAATGTTCCATTCAACCCATGCTTGTGTGTCGTCACTGTCGTGTGTGTAAGCCATCCATTGAGTAGAATTAACAATTTATACGTTGAGGAGAATGTTTCACCAAAATAAAGGTTTTGACAAGCATATCAAATCAAAAGTTAAACTTTATCATAATAGGGCCTAGCCACTTTCATCTAATACATTCATCTTTTGAACAATAGCACAAGCTTGACACAATGAAATAATTTCCTTTTGGAATATGATCTTTTGATTTCTTGTTTCACAATTTTTCTTCATGAGGTGTCTTTAAACAATTTGTGCTTTGAAAAATGTTGAAATATTTAAGCCTTAGGTTCAACTAGTGTATGGTTAATTTGATAGATACAACTAGTCAAAAATCATAATATAGTTACCTCACACAACTCTCATTTTAAGAATAAACTCAATTTAAGCTTAAATGTGCACAAAAGTTTAAGCATAGGCAAAACGTACCACGCAAGCTTAGGTTTTAGGTAACCACAAAAAAATAGTTCATTGAAACAATTTGACAACTCATGCATATTAAAAACATTCTAAGACACAAGGAATTAAATCCATGGAAGAAGCATGAGAAAATAATGGACTACCAAGGTGCATAAGACAAAAGAAGGAAGAAGGTAACCAAATCAAAATATTTTTGTCTTTTTGAATTTTTCAACATTAATAATGCACGCAAAAAAAAAAAATGACAAAAAAAATGCAATGCAAAAAGAAAAGCAACATGCTCTAGGATATGCAAAGATATGCACGACAACCAACCCTAGGCATGTTATTGACTCACTTAACATAAGGTTAGATCACTACCACTTCCCCTCAAAGGGTGAATAGCATAATCATTCCTAACCCACACTTGAGTGATCTTAGGTCTAGGTTTATGACTTTTTTTGAACTCATCTAACCTAGATAACACTCCTTTCATCATCATGACCAAACCCTCACAATCTTTCCTAGAAAAAGGAATTTTCATTTTTATACACATGAGGTTTCAAATTAAAACAGTTGGGTTGAATGTGACCAATTTTTCCACAATGATGACATGTAGGGACAAACCTTTGAGAAGGTAATTTCCTAGTCTAGATGTACGACTCTAGGCTTAAAGTAAGATGCATGAGGCTTAACCAAAATTTTCTTACCTTTCTTACCTTATAGAGTCTGAGCAGCTGCTTGATGTCCATTAACAGAAACTTCTTCTACTTTCACAGGTTTAACAAATACAATTTTTGAAGTAGAAACAAAATTAGAAGACATATGAGCAGTTTTATCAAATCCTAAACCAGATCTGTCTCTAGAAAGCTTTTGAACATGCAGCATTTTATTAAGCTTTTCACTAGAGAATTTACTCAAGTGATTTCTAGATTCATCCAGATCATTTTGAAGGGATTTATTCTTAGCAATTAACACATGGTTTTCAGATTTCAGAGTATTGCAAATAGCATGTGAATCACTCAAGGATTTCAACAAATTATCCCTTTCAAGCTCAAGATTTTTAACATCCTTAATAATTTTCAAATTTGTATTTCTAAGCATAGAAAATTTTTCCATCAAATTGTCATAGGAGTTTTGAAGATCACTTACCCTTTTTGATTCATTATCAGATACAGACTGTATATCTGATTGTTTAGAATTGTCAGAATCATAAGACACAGTAAATGCTAAATAATTAGCATTTTCATCTAGGACTTCCTCATCGGTGTCACTCAAGGTAATATTGAAGGCTTTTTGGGTCTCTTGGCTTATTACTCTTGAAATTAGCACAATCCTTGCGCACATGACCATAGCCAGAACACTCATAACATTTTGGACCATGTGAGGGTAAGTGATCTTCAAAACTCCTTTGACAATTTGATGGAAAAATTTTCTATACAGACTGTACATTTGATTGTTTAGAATCATCAAAATCATAAGACACAGCAAACGCTAAATAATTAGCATTTTCATCTAGGACTTCCTCATCAGTGTCATTCAAGGTAATATTGAAGGCTTTTTGGTCTCTTGGCTTATTACTCTTGAGATTAGCACAATCTTGCGCACATGACCATAGCCAGAACACTCATAACATTTTGAACCACGTGGGTCTCTTTCATTTCTCTCCAGAGTACTTTCTTTTTGTTTTCCAAACCTCTTGGAAATTCTATGTTCATTCCTATAAAACCTTTTAATTTTCAAGACAAGTTCCTCATCATCTGGTGATTCCTCATCAGAGTTCTTCCTAAGAGTTCTAAGGGCAAGATCCTTATTTTTCCTAGGTTGAGGCAAAGAAAACTCATAAGTCTAAAGGACACCAACTAACTCTTCTATTCTCATGGTTTTAAGATCAGTGCATGACTCAATAGTAGTTACCTTCATTCTGAATCTTTCAAGAAGCGATCTTATAACCTTTCTAATCAGTTTAGTATCAGAAACTTTCTTTCCTAGATTTATCATGGAATTTCTAATTTCACTAAGTTTACCAAAAAACTCATTGAAGGTATCATCCTCTAACATTTTAATATCCTCAAACTGAGAAACTAACATTTGAAGTTTTGAAGCTTTAACAAGATTAGTTCATTCATAAGTAGTTTCTAGGATCTCCCATGCATCTTTGGCACTATCACAATTTGAAATTCTAGAGAACTCAGTTTGTGAAATTGCCAAGCATAGAGCATTCATAGCTTTGTCATTCGCCATACAAGTTTGTTTTTCAACATTAGACCATTCGACTGTCGGCTTATCTGGAGCTTTAAATCTTGATTCAATGACAAACCAAACATCTATGAATTTTAAGAAAAATCTTATACTGAACTTTCAATAGCCATAATTTGATCCATCAAAATTAGGCACAGTGTTAAGAGTTTAAGACATCTTAAATATAAAACAAATATCACACTCAAGAATTTAAATCCTTCAAGGAGTGAACCCGCTCTAATACTAATTGAGAAACACTATGCAGATGTATATCACACAATATGCAAAATTAACAAATAGCAATCTATAAACAATCAATCACTAAAATAATCAAAATAGTAAATCAACCAGACACAATGATTTTGGTAATGAAGAGGAAATCTTTTAGAAATTGTTCTAAAAGTAAAGCCTCTTTAGGGCAGTTAAACCTAGGAAATCACTATAAAAAAAAGATTTCGAAATTACAGACATGGGAAACACTTAAAACCCTTTGCAAGTCCTTGGCTCTATAAGATCGACCAGCCTCCAACTCATCTCCTTGCTCACAATCTTCTTCACACGTAATTCTCCTTTATCGGACCCTTTCGATAGACTTCTTAATAAAGCACACAATTCAAACTAACAAATACTCTAAGAGGGACGACTTAGCTCACAACATAAACTCTCTCTTAGCACAACCTCTCACGAACTCTCTGGTGAAAATTCGTACATCTCTCTCTCTATAAAGATGTATTTATAATAGCCCATTGAACCCTACATCCAGCACACAATTTACATTGACTTAAAACCGTAACAAGTACGTGGCGTCCGGACGGAGACAAGACTCGTCTGGACGGCACAAAATAACACGGCCAAATCTTACTTTTACACACGGCCGTTAGGACGGGGAGTATGTTCGTCCGGACGAGGCTAGGGCAACATTGCTTCATAGCGTCTCTTGGTGCGGCGCGTCCAGATGGCTTGCAGATGAGGTTGCAGATGCTCGGGTTTTCTTGTTCATCTATCTCGTTCGAACGCCATGCAGACGGGCTTGCAAATGAAGCTCTCAAGTTGAAGAAACACTTTGCGGCATTGATGTCCGTCATGACGGCTATGAATCCAGTTCGGACACCCATGTAGTTTTGGCACTTTGAACACCATTTTGATCATCGAATTTTACCCAATTTTTTGAGAAAATTTTCTCACAGTAATGCGATGAGGTAATACAATTTCAAATAATAATAATAATAATAATAATAAAAACAAAAACAAAAACAAGATAACTTAAAGCATCATATCATAACCATAAAAATCAACATCAAGCGTTTCGGTCATAGGCCTGCTACCAAATCCAAAAACTCCAAAATGTTACATATTAAATATAAGAGTTGTCTACAAAGATTTATAAAGCCGAGTCATCCATGAAAATCCTTCTGCACAGACCTCACGAACCATTTTTTAAAGATTGGCTAATTGTAAAATAAAGATGTTTTACACATGAAAAAAAATAAAGCGCAAGTCTACGAACTCAATCTTTGTCAAAATATGAAAAATCACATGCATCATCATGCAATAGGATCTCTGATAGGTAGTAAGGTAGAAAATCATGTCAATGCATTATAATAATAATATGTTATCTCATGTATCTCTAGTCATAACTATCTGCCATATGGTATATATGTAATCATAATCCTGATAGAATAATGCTATATACAATATCAATATCCCATTACTATTCTACTATGTTGATTTGATGGTGACAATCCATAATTATTTTTACAATTTTGTCCATGGTACCAAAAACTTTAAGAAAAAAAAAAAAAAAACAAAACTGGATATCAATAAACTTAACTGAAAATGTGTCTTTGGCCATGACATCAAGCAAAAAGATGGCGGGCAATCCTCAACTAAAATTATCTAAATTTTATTTAGGGTCTGTTTGTGATTGCGGTTTCAATAAGTGCGATTTTAAAAATATTGTTTTTGAAATCGCTATTTTTTAAAATCATAAAAGCATTTGATAAAATATGTTAAAAAATACTTTTTTATTAAATATTTATTATGCAAATTCATGATTTCGGTTTAAATTCCCACATTTTTAAATAAGTAGCCTCTAGCCTGCTTATTGAAATCGCAGATTTTTTTCCTATTTTAAATTAAGTACTTTTTAAATGGCAATGCCAAACGCCTTATGTTTTGTAATATTTTTTAAAAACGTAGATTATTCTTGCGAAATCACAATCCTAAACGCACCCTTAAGAAAAATTATATTAGTGTTAAACATATGATTTAAGAAAAAATTTCAGAAAAAAGAAAAAAAATTATGGATCAATCAATTTGGCTAGAAATGTCTCGTCTTGCATTGCATCAAGCAAAAGGGTTGGAATCAAATCTACTCGCACAACGGCACAAAGGAATGCCGGATTGGTCTCTTTTTTAGTGTACAGCCCATATGTTTTAATGGCGGGCCTTCAAGAAACAACAAAATAAACCCAAAAGCCTGGATCGGAATCTCATATTATTTCATAATTCAGATTAAATTTACAAATTTAATAGAGTATATATTATCACTTATTATTACATTATTTTAAAGTTTTTACATAATACAATGTTGTATAATTTTTTTTTATTAAGAGTGACACATGTCGTTATTTTATTGGCGCTGACGTGGCACTTAATGAAATCCGTCAAATGTTTTGATGGAATTTGACCGTAAAACTAAATTGTTGTTTTTAGGGTGGGTTTGACATTGTGATTTTATAGACAAAAAATGTGATTTTAAACTACATCGCAGAAAATGAATTATTTGGAATTGTGCTTTTAAAAAATTACAATGTGAAAATGCAAAAAATTTGCGTTTTCAAATTTCAGGTAAGAAGATTTTTTTAAAAAATGTACAATTTTAAAGGTTAAACTGCAATTTTAAAGGTTAAATTTAAGTTTTTAAATTGTACATTTTAAAATTGTTATTTTTAAATAGTACTTTTTGAAATTGCAAACTCACACGGACCCTTAGCAGATCTTAAAAACCTTTAAGTTCATTTTCATTCATTTTCCTTAAAATTTAAAAATTTAATGGACTATATATTATCACCTATTATTACATTTGTTTTAAAATTTTTAAATAATATAATATAACAAAACACTATATAAATTATTAAATCTAGATATATAAAATAGATCACCTTCGTTAAATCCTATTCCTAGAAAGCAACGATAGCCGGCCCAATTACCTCAAAAAAACAGAGAGGAAAAAGTAGCGGCCCATTGCCAATTAACTAAGCACTAGCAAACGACATCGTTTTTGGCTGTGCAGAAACCTTTTATTTTCAACTTTTGAGTGTGCTTGGGAAGAAAGAAAAGCCTTGGGTGTTTATTTTTCTTTCTTGCATCTTCGCCATCTCAGTACGCAGAAAGAAACCCTCAAAACCCGAATCAGTTCAGAGCAAATCCAAACAAGTCAAAAGCAATGAGTCGTGGAAGCGGAGGTGGCTACGACCGCCACATCACGATTTTCTCTCCCGAAGGCCGCCTCTTTCAAGTGGGTATGTGCTATGTGGTGAAATATCTCTTTTACCCCTTTAGATGTATTTCAATCACACGCAGCACCTTCATTGATGTTCCCAGAAATCCATTTTTGAATTTCTGAATGCCATTTTTGATCGGTTATGTAGATGTAGGATTGGTCGTTGAAATGAATTGTGATTTGTGGTAATATTTGTCGCAGTTAGGTATGTAATATCAAAGGAACACATTAGCGGAGCTTTTTTTGGGTTTTCAGGGCCATTGATTACAAACCCAATTAGTATTTATGGTGGTTTATTTCGCCCTTTGGTTGGTTGCCGAGAAATCCGAGGAAAACAACGAGAAATCACGATCTTGAACCTTATTTTAATTACTCAAATTTTGAAAGACATAACTTAAGCAATTTACCTGCGATGATAGTTCAACTGAGCTTGGTTTCAGAGTCGTGGAACTAGGAATAAATTTACTATGACCCTTATTGGCTGTACGGGAGAGTCCGGATTTTGAATCTAGTTTTAGTTATTCAAAAACTTAAATCACAGTTCCTGTAGCTCAAAGAAAATCATTGAATTAAAAATCCCTTTGATGGTCTAACTTGACCCTTTGTTTGGTCGCTGTGACATCTGATAAATATGAAAAGAAAGAAATATCTTTTTAGTCTCATTTTGCTTATTGATATAAGAAACACCCAGTTATACTAATTTAAAGTAGTAGCATCAGTCTTAGAGGTGTGAATGTCTTTGTTTTCTTAATTACAGAAGTGTCATTTTTTGTACATTTTCTTGGCACCTTATGGGGTTTAAGATCTAAACTGTAGTACTTCAGAAACTGCAGGCTTGAAATGAGTAAATGTATTTGCTAATATGTCTTTTTAGTCTGTGATATCTAATATGTTTGGGTATAAATGAATGAACAGAGTATGCTTTTAAGGCTGTTAAGGCTGCTGGAATCACCTCTATTGGTGTACGAGGAAAGGATTCAGTTTGTGTTGTGACCCAGAAGAAGGTCCCGGTGAGTATCAGTTGCTTGTCATGCTGAAAATTCGTTTTACCTACAGTTTGAATTGACTTGGGTTGTATAAATCATAAAATTTGAAATAGGACAAGCTTTTGGATCAGACAAGTGTCTCACATCTTTTCCCCATCACAAAGTATCTTGGGTTGTTGGCAACTGGCATGACAGGTGAGGCAGCAAGTTTCTATCTAAGCCTTTTTATTTTAGTTTTAAGAAAGATCAAACTTAAAACAGCCTGTCTGTATCAAATTTGCAAATTTGGTTATTGAAAATGTTAAAGATGGTAACATGTCTGAGCATGTAGTCTGCTGTTATCAAGTATGTGTCCCACATTTACTCTTCTGATTTGAAACTAGAATGTTAGCTTTTAGTAAATATTACTGTTATTAAAACCGAGCAGGGATGATATGTTCCACTTGTACTGTTGATGCAAGCGCACCTTGTACATAATTATGTAACATGTTGCACGACAAAAGTCCATGGAACTTTTATTTTTTTTATTTTTTCACATGATGAAGATCCGTATATGGAAGTCTACCAGCACATCTGGACTAGAATTTAAGTTGATAACATCAATTACACAAATGTGTTGTTTTTAGAGAGTGTAATTTAATCGTCCATATTGTTATTGGTCCCAAGTTCACATATGCTTCTTCCTCTATGGTTACAATATGAAGATGTGATTTTCTATTCAGTGCTCTTTTAAATGCGTAGAACTTGGATAATTTTGGCATGCTATTTTCCAGCTGATGCAAGGACCTTGGTTCAACAAGCGAGAAATGAAGCAGCTGAGTTTCGCTTCAGATATGGATATGAGATGCCTGTGGATGTATTGGCAAAATGGTATATCCTTATTCTTTCGCTGTCCAATTTGGGTACCCTTTAATTATGTAACTTGCAATTTATTTTTAGTTAATCAACTACTAAACTATTCTTGCTATATGTTTTGAGTTAAAAAAAATTAGTTTCAGCCATCTTCGCCAAAAAAACCCCATTTTTTGAGCGGAACAATTAAAAATTGTTGCTTTTCCTTCAAATAGATTAGCAATATAGTGAACTCATGTTTGTGCATTTGACTGGAAAAGAGGAATTGCTGGTTTCGTATCATATAACTCCTTTTTGTCTTTTATTATGTGGATATCTGTGCATTACTTGTTTTTATTGCTCTCTCTCATGTAAAGTATGTGCACTTTATTATTGGGTTTAAATAAATTCATAGTTTGTTATCTTGTTTAGCAGATATGCTCCTAATATAGAAAAGAAAAATGGAACTCAAAGAATATTAGATTGTCCAATGATATTGTTTCTTTCATATTTAGGTTGAATTAAATGTGTAGTTTGTTCTCTTTCCTAGGATATATAGTCCTGTTTCCTAGGTTTAATTTAACGTAGCCCACCTTGATACCCACATTTAGGTCAAATAAGATACGAAAAGTAGAAGATGAGGATGATGAATTGTGGATTACACAAGAACACAGTGTTCTGTTTTCAGACTCTTCCTGAATTCAGGAACCTTGATGTTAGGTAAATTTTGCAGCTCCCGTGGCCAGGGATATTTTTCTCTTAGATTTATGCAATACACTAGAAAGCATAGTTATTGCACCCTTTTGGAGTCAATAAGCTTCACCTTCTTGATTAAGAAGATGCTTGTTCATTCAATTGTTAGACTCAGACCATAATGGATTTATTACTCGAGGTCTTGGGGACAATACACAAGAGTACTCATAGCAGCATCCAGAAGGAGTTTCATTCAAATGTTAGACTCGGACCATAATGGATTTATTATCGAGGTCTTGGGGACAATACACGAGTGCTCATAGCAGCATCCAGAAGGAGTTTCACTGATAGTATTTGTTAGTCCAGGACATCAAATTCTTCATAGATGGCATGCCACTGTATGTGACAAACACCGATTCGTAAATATGTCAATACTTATGCTTCTTCAAATTATTGAGTATGTGTAAACTCTTGTGTTCTTTCCATTTTTCCCTTAATAAACATTTGCGTATGTTCATAACATTGTAATCAGAAGATTGTATGTCATTCTATGTAAGGTCGAAGTTAGCCCAGAAAAAAAAATGCAAGGTCAAAGTTAGTTTAACTAATGTTTTGGAATTGTTTGCATTTCAGGATTGCTGACAAATCACAAGTCTATACTCAACATGCTTATATGAGACCGCTTGGAGTAGGTTTGTTTCTTGTCTTTTCCATAGTTGTCAAAGATTCTCCTCTCCCGCCATTATGTGTTAATTAAACTTAGTATTCCTTTTTCAGCAATGGATTTGTTAAACATATATGAGCTTTGTTACTGATTTTTTTATCCCTTCTGTGATTTCATTTCTTTGCTTTTGGAAGTTGCTATGGTTTTGGGTATTGATGATGAATTTGGACCTCGACTCTTCAAATGTGACCCAGCAGGCCATTTCTTTGGTCACAAGGTATTGGCAAAACTTATCCTAGAAAAATTTTCATTCCCTCTCTGAGGGTGTTTGTTCTTGCATTGCTCAACATGAGAAAAAATTATGCCAAAGATTTATGGAACAGCACGTGAACTTTCCAACTCTGTCCACCTAAGTTTTACACCAGCAATCACCTCTGATTACTTTTTTACTACGTTCTTTATCAGGGATATACCTAACAGACATAATTATTTCTGCATCGCATTCCTGGCGTACTAATACAATTTCTATAATGCTGGAACTATCTCCAACCTGACGACTAGGATATTGTATGTATCCAAATGAAATAATATGAAGGATCATATGTGTCCATAGTTTATGGCTGTATGCTAGCTGTGGACTATATTGAAGGCGATAGATATTCTGTCAAGAATAACTTCTATAAGGCAGCCAAGTCAGCTAGTAACACCAAAATCCATTATGACGAAAACACTAGATAATTTCTTCTATTCTCTCCATTCCCCTTCTTTTTCTTCTTTGTCAGCCATAGCAATAATAATTGTACCAGTCTCATTCTTCATTGCAAAAGCCAGACTGATAAGTAGTGTTCTTCTGTTTGTTTTTTTGTTTTTCTTTTTATTTTTTCTTTTTTAGTTTTTTTTTTATGTATTTTACACCAAGAACTGAAAGGAATTTTTTGCACAAAGAAGAAGGAGAATGGGGCAGAAATTTTTTTTGCTGGAAAATAGTTTTTGAATTTCATCTTCATTCACTCCTTGCATCTTGAAAACAGAGAACAAAAGGTGAGGGAGATAAAAAAAATTTTTGAGACATCTTCTCCATATCGCCTATTATACTCTCAGCATCAGGGTTGGAAGACCTTGCCAACTTACAACCACCTCCAGATTTTAACTCCACAATTATCACCAATTGCTTCCAGAACCCCTCCATAAGATACTGCAATTCCTCTCCTACGGGCCTAAACGAAATCTTCAAATCCACCATTGTCGCAAGCCATCTCTGCAATGAGTCAAACAACCCTAATTGTGTCGAATCATTCCCCAAAATAAACCTAAGAAGGAGGGGGAATGGGGGGCTGGCGTTGATTCTCTTGAGCTCTGTAGATGGTGGGTTTCTCTTAGAGAATAGAAACAATCATGTGTTTTTGTCCTAATGAGTTTTGGTGTTACAAGCTGACTTGGCTGGATGTTATTGGAGGGCACAAAGGACCTGGTTTATGCCAGGTCCTTATAGAAGTTATTCTCATATTCAGTTATTTTGTTATCACTTTCGTCAACTGTTTTTGCCTTCAATCTTCATTTTTATTTGTATTCAGTAAATTTACATAAATGATAATAACTAAATGTCTTGTTGACTGATGGTTTATATAACGGGTTATCATAAAAAAGATGAGTAGTGTTCAGGGAGCGGAGCACTTATAAATTGCATAATTACATATGTAATCTATCTATATAATGGAATCTTGTTGTTCTTGCTGTTAAAATATCTAGATCAGCTTATAATTAACCTGACCTTAAAATGATTGAAGAGAGTGTTGATCTTGTGATGTTCACTTGTACAGTTTTATAATTACCGTGATGAGTGTCTTTCCTTGCTCTTCCCTGCACCATGTTATTTATGGCCTTGTAGGAGCATCAATGAATGTTGTTTCAATTGGACTTACGATTCATCTTTTCTTTGTTCATCATTAGCATGCGATTGAATTTCTGTCCTGTGAGTTCCTCATGATATACTTTGTTTAGGCCACAAGTGCTGGATTGAAAGAGCAGGAGGCAATTAATTTCTTGGAGAAGAAAATGAAGAATGATCCTGCATTTACCTACGAGGAGACAGTGCAGGTAAATGTGGTGTCTTTTTTTTAATGATCAGGACTTTTAATCATAAGGGTTAAACTACACACATTCCACCACACTATTCACTTCATTTTTTTCAAAAAAATCAACATAAAAACATTCTCACTTTTATATCACATCATTCACTTTTTATATCACATTATTTATTTTTTATTATTATTCAAATAAAAAAAATCACTACAAAACAAAATTTTTCCACTTTCCAATACCACTTTTTCATTTTCCTATACCAATCATTATTTTGTTTCTTAATTTTTTAAACTATGATCAGTGTCGTGGGGGTGGTTGTTGTTTGCCAAACACCCTCAAGATGACTCAAACACCATTCCATGTGTTTTTCTCTCCCTTCCATTTTGAGAGTCAAATTGGGTATCAAAGATGGTGCCTTTCCATGGATCCCAATTAGTGCCCATTTTTTTTTAATGGTCACCTGTTTTATTCAGGTTGGTAATGACATGAATTACAGGTTGGTGCAATTAATTCGATTATTAGCAGAAGCCTTATCATAAATTGATTTGAAATTCCATATTTTCTTTCACGAGAAACTTTCCTACACAGATTTGAATTCTTACATTCTTAATTGTGAAAGGTGCAATAGAATAGTCTTTTTTTTTTTTTTTTTTCGTCTTTAGTTAGTAAAAAAGCATTTTACTTTTGGAAAATGGGTTATTAGCAATCTTTATGCTATAACAATTTTGTGAAAAATGTTATCCCTTAATAATTTGGGCAGAATTCTTTCTTAATAATTTTATGATCCTTTGGCAAACACTGACATGTTAATGTTTTTGACGGCTGATTCTTATTTCTACATCTAATGTGGCCTGTTGATTTCATTTATAGACTGCAATTTCAGCCCTGCAATCAGTTCTACAGGAGGATTTCAAAGCCAATGAGATTGAGGTACTGAATATCCAGACCATTACTAGCCCTATAGTTGGATAGGGCTTCCTTGAACTCTTGATGAGGATTATGACCATTATTTTGATGAACTTTTTAATTCTTAATAGGTTGGAGTGGTGGGGAAGGAGAACCCGGTCTTTAGAGTTTTGTCGATGGAGGAGATCGACGAGCACCTGACTGCCATAAGTGAGCGTGACTGAGACGGAGCAATAGCCGAATCCATCCGAAACAATACCTAGATTGATTTACTGCAGGATGATGCTTTTTTCTCATTTGATGTTATTTAAGATCATGAAACATGTGCTCAAAAGGATTTTGGCTGAGCTCAAGACTTTGTTGTATTCTGATTTACTGATCCGACATTATGCTCTCATAATTTGTGTTTGAATCGAACAGCCCACCAAATTGTTCCTCAACCCTCACCACATCTAAATATGTAATGATAATTATGGTATGATACGATGGGACATTAAGTTATTGGGTCCTTATCGATGCCAACAACTTGCATCTGGTTTACCTTTCTTGTTGGATTAGTGATTTAATCCTCATCATTAATCGCTTTTCCTCGCACTGAAAGGGAGGGTTTATGAGAGCTATTTGCCACTGAAATCGAATCAAATGCTTAATGCGAAAAACAATCATATCCGATAGCTAATTAACCACCCACGTAATTAATCACGTGCTTTCCATGCATGCCCAGGGGCCCCACGTGACCCAACCTAGGCAGGTTTTACTGGTGTACAGGTGACATCCTATGTTTCTAGATGTGATAGCGCGTTCTCTTGTTTTTTTATTTGTTTTTAATTTGTTTTTTCAATTTTAAAAACAGATTTCTTTAAATCTCTTGCGTTGACAAACCTCAACCGGTTTCAGTTTCGGTCGGTTGCAACAGCGTATCCTTATCCGACCGCCACGTGTCTACCAATATAAAAGGCAGGAGTATGCGTTTTTCTTCTTTCGAAATCATTTTAACCCCGAAGAAAAAAAGAAAGAAAGAAAGAAGGAAAAGGGTAATCTCACATCGAGAGAGAGAGAGAGAGGGGGACATATGCTCTTTTGATGCCTTAGCGACGAAGATAAAAAATTCAAAATACTTCGAAAATCAAAAGCTTTTAAGGTTTGTCTCCTTAATTCTCTTTCAGATTTTTAGGGTTTCTGTGTTCGACCCTTGGCCATGCCTTTCAGGTTTCCAATTCTTTGCCTTCGATTCGATCATTTTTTTAAGATTTCTTTCTGTTTTTTTATGCCGTGAATTGTGTTTGGGATGTCAAAGGTTTGTGTGTTTTTTTTTCTCGTTGGAGATCGAATCGATTTTTTTCCTACAGTTCTGTTTGGTTGCTGAGAATATGTTGGAAAGGAGGAGCCCCTGAAATGTGCGTGCTCTCACAAATTTATAGGTTTTTATTATCTCGAAAATCAAAACTATCTTAAAATTAAGGTACAGAATTCCATTTTATTCGTCTTTTCTTCCCGAGTTTTTTCGGCAACCAAGCAGAGAATTAGATTTTGATAAAAGTGATTTTTTTTTTTTTTCCCTCTATGTATGGAACTATTGCATTTCCAGACATTACATACGGTTTAGAATTTTGGGTTTGTAAGTCATTGAAGAATGAATTGAAGTTGAAGGGCTTCATATAAAATACCTATTGGTTTAAATTAGGAATTGGACATTGAGTACAGTTTTGGAAAATTTGATTTGACTGACTTCATTATCTCGTTTAATACATTTTTTAATTGTTTTAGGGATCGTATAGTCATGGCAACTGCAACTATGGCCACAGCAGCCGGTGCAGCTGCTCTTTTGTACTACACTTTGAATCAAAAATTACAATCGAGAAGGTCTCATGGGGATGATGATGGAAATGATAGCGATGCGCCTGATCATGCTCCTTTGGTTAATGAACGTGTTTCGCATAGACTAATTCAAGCCCCAGCGACATGGTTAGACACAATTTCGACATTGTCGGAGACTCTTAGGTTTACTTACTCTGAGACTCTGGGGAAGTGGCCCATTGGGGATTTGGCATTTGGGATCAGCTTTCTTCTAAAGAGGCAGGTAAGATGCTTGATGGCTTTAGTTGCTTTACTTTACTTGAAATGTGGTACACACAAAATAATTATGTGTTTTCTGTGCATCATTAAGGAATAGTTTAGTTCGCATAATATACTTAATAGATAGCTGGAATTCGTTTTTGAATATGTACTGAAATTTTAATGCAAAGGATTTTCACACATATATAAACATGAGTCCAGGTCAAATTGCTGTTTCTTTGTTGGTTTATATAGACAGGCACTGATATTTGCTGACATTATGCACTGAATATGTGATGTAAAAGACTTTTCTTTTAGTAGTATTATTATTAATTTTTTTATGGGTTACAAGGTAACCAAATAAGTTCTTGTCATGTTTATAAGGAACAATGGCCTTCTTTATGGCAAAATGGCTTTGAATAGAATGTTGCCAGTGACACTTGTGTATCTGGCCAAGCTTCTGACTGTTTCACGACTTTGCAGGGAAACTTGCATGTTGGCAGTGTATTTGGTGGTAAAGACAGTTTATTGCTCAAAGGACCAGATATAACTGCTGAACTCAGATACCTCTTAAACTTGTTGACCCTATGTTGGCATTTTTCAAAAAAGCCATTTCCTTTGTTTTTAGAGGAGACTGGCTATTCCAAAGAGAATGTTCTTCTTCAGGAACCCAAAGCAGGAGTAAGTCATGTTTGAAATTGAATTCTGGTATACTTGCGACCTTTTCTTCTTCTTCTGTTATTTATTTATTTTTTTTGGCGGGAAGCAAATTGACCTAAATAGTCACCGACACTTTAGCATGGAATACAGTGGGTGTTTTTGGGATGGACGAATTGTTTTTATGTGCTAGATCGACCGTGATATGGCAGTATTTACTTTTTTACAACTTTTAAGCATGATATATGCTGCTTACGTTGGTGGTCTGAATTATCTTATTTCTTTTGTTCTGCAGATTTTAAAGCCAGCTTTTACAATTCTAGTTGACCACCGTGCAGAATGTTTTCTCTTATTGATTCGTGGGACACATAGTATTAAGGATACTCTGACTGCTGCGACTGGAGCTGTTGTACCATTCCATCACAGTGTTGTGCATGAGGGAGGAGTCAGCAATTTGGTTTTAGGTTATGCGCATTGCGGGATGGTTGCAGCTGCTAGATGGATTGCGAAGCTCGCTACTCCTTGTCTTATTAAAGCACTTGGCCAATATCCTGGTTATAAAATTAAGGTAAAGCCGTGATGTGTAGTTATTCTAATGCTTCTACTCTAAATTGTTTAGTGGGCATTGCCACAAGATACACTAAAATGCTTAATTTAGCTATTGGTTCATGAAACAGTTTTGCGTTCTCCTTTCCATTTCTATCAAAGGAGTCAATGTTGTTATGTGTTAATGTAGCTTCCGGAAATAAAATATGGTTTCATTCGAAAATTTTTAGCTCCAAATATTCCTGTTTAATCATAGTAACTTTTCCATCTATCGTACATTTTCTGTACAATGTGTATACGAGGCTCCATAAATTGGTTGTTGAATTAGTGGTGTTTTTTCTTCCTCTTATTCTGCTCCTGCTACCTATATCAGTTTAGTATTTATGCTCCTAAAGTTTGAATAGTTCCAAGTACCTGCATGAAATTAGAAGCGTTAAAAAGTAAATTCGTAAAGTTTCTCTTTTTGTGGATTTTTTCCTGTAACGATTAAGTTTTTAAATATATTTACGAAATGTATTCATTTGGATTCTGACAGATCGTAGGGCACTCTTTAGGTGGAGGCACTGCAGCACTTCTGACATATATACTGCGAGAGCAGAAAGAATTTTCGACAACGATCTGTGTTACTTTTGCTCCAGGTTTGTGGGTGCTATACACCATTTTCTGATATTATTTTACTTCAACAACTTCAGGTTCTGATCTCTCTTTGTATCCCACTTATAACAATGTTTGCCGTGTCCTGTGTTATATTTTTATGGTGTTTGTTAAATGAGATTTTCTAAATGTGTATGTTGATTTATTAGCATACCTAGAGCACTGACCAAGTATATATTACATGCAGCTGCTTGTATGACATTGGAATTGGCAGAATCAGGCAATGCTTTTATTACTTCTGTTATAAATGGAGCTGACTTGGTGCCTACATTCTCAGCTGCTTCGGTGGATGACTTGCGTGCTGAGGTTCTATTCTTGAGCTCTGTAATTTGTTCAGATATTTTCTTGCCTTTAAGAAGTTGAGATTTGAAGATTTGTTGGTAGATTTCCCATATCTTATTGGCATTTATATATTATTCTGATGATGGTCATATGGAATAGTTTGGGACTAGGGTGATATTACTTGGACTTTTTAATTGTAGAGGACAAATTTAAACTCTACTTGTAGCAGTGCTTGTGCCAATAAAGGCTGTTTATTGAGTATGTTGGAATCTCCATACATTTCTACTTCGTTCTTGATTTCTTGCCTCATGATGGTTAGAATATCACAATGAAGCAACTTATCAAAAAAGAATATCACAATGAAGCAAAATCCAAAAACTAAAAGTCTACCATGTAGCTCTTTCTGAACCTAACTTATCTTGCTCTTCATTTTATCTATTCACTTGAAATGATTATGACACCGTGTAAATTCTATCCAAGTCTCATCCACATTCACACAAACTACAGCAGGGCTTGGGTGGTCTGGCTACGTGCTACTTGACAAGATTAATATGCTTGAAACTGTTGTTACTTGTTGATATCTTTCTCTTTGACTCTCTCTCTCTCTCTCTCTATATATATATATGCATGTGTCTCTATTATATATTTGTAAGTGTCACTTGTTGATATATTATGTATGCTTTCGGTTGTTTGGTCATATTTCATATTGTCAACTACATGCTTCATGTTTATGTATATATATTTCAAAAATATTTCCTTTTACAGGTGACGGCCTCTGCTTGGCTAAATGATCTGAGGAATCAAATTGAGCATACAAGAATTCTCAGTACTGTCTATCGTTCTGCTTCAGCACTGGGTTCTCGTCTTCCATCTATTGCTAGTGCTAGAGCAAAAGTTGCTGGAGCCGGAGCAATTTTGCGTCCAGTATCCAACGGTACACAGGTAAACTCCATTCTTTTATAGCAATCAATTTCCCTGTGTACTTCTCCCTCTTCTGTCAACCTGTGTATGCTTGCGAAGATGTATTTGAGAAGATAGAACGTTAGTTGGCTAGTTGGAAAATGATGTATTTGTCCAAGGGTGGAAGGGTTAAGAGCATACTTTCCAATTTGCTTGCATACTTCATGTCCTTCCTTCCTCTTCTTGCAAGTGTTGCAAATTGTATTGAGAAGCTTCAACGTGATTTTTATTGGGTGGGCTAGGCAGAGAATATAAATATCACCTAGTAAGCTGTTATATAAGGTTTGTTCGCCTATCTCGGAGGGAGGGTTGGGGTTTGGAATTTGCGGAGCTTCAGTTGTGCTCTACTAGGAAAATGGCTTGGGCGCTATGGGAAGGAGAGAGAGGCTTGGCGGATAGTGTTGATGTACTCTAAATTTGGTAGTTCATAGGGTGGGTGGTGTTCTTGCGGACCTTCAGTTGTGCTCTACTAGGAAAATGGCTTGGGCGCTATGGGAAGGAGAGAGAGGCTTGGTGGATAGTGGTGATGTACTCTAAATTTGGTAGTTCATAGGGTGGGTGGTGTTCTGATGAGCCTCTTGGGGCGTATGGGGTGGGGATATGGAAGAATATTAGGAGGGTTGGGAGAAGTTTTCAAGTTATACCAGATTTGAAATAAGAGATGGCTCTAAGATTAGTTTCTTTTGGCAACATCTGTGGTGTAGGGATATGGCCCTTAAGGAAGCCTTTCCAATTTATATAGTGTTGCTTGCGAAAGGATGCTTTTGTTGCGTCTCACTTGGTGATCTCTGTTGGTTCCATTGAGTGGAATGTGAACTTTGCTAGAGCGGATCATGTTTGGGAGGTGGATGTTTTTGCCTTGTTCTTCAGGGCGTTGTAATTAGTTAGATTGAGACGGGAAGTTGAAGACAAGTTGTGGTGGATCGCTTTAAAAGAGGGTTGTTTGATGTTAAATCCTTCTACAGAGTCATGGGTAGTAATGTTGGCTCTCATTTTTCTTGGAAGACTGTTTGGTGGACTAATGCTCATTTGAGAGTGGCCTTTTTTCTTGGTTGGTGGCCCTAGGAAAGGTTTTTACCATGGACATTCTTTGGAAGCGGCATGTCATTGTGGTCAATAGGTGATGTATGTGTAAAAAGAATGGAGAGTCTGTAGTCCATTTTCTTTTTCATTGTGAGGTTGCTTGTGCCATATAGAATGTTTTCTTCAGCTGATTTGGGATGTATTGGGATATGCCTAAAAGAGTAATCGACTTGTATGCTTATTAGTGGATTGCTAGCAACACTCAACACTTGGAGTGTTGCTGTGTAGAAGATGATGTATTTGTGCCTTTTGTGGTGTTTATGAAGGGAAATGAATGATATAAGTTTTGTGGGTCGGGAGAAGACATTGGGGGAGATTAAGTATTTATTCTTCAATTCTTTGTATATTTGGATAACTGCATTTGTTCTTCCTTTGGTGATTAGTTATCTTGGTTTTCTTGTTCTTTTTGTTGTTCTTAGTGAGGACAAGGACATAAATGTTCAAATAAGTAGCCATTAGTTGATCTTTTCTCCCTTGCTCTCCTGCCTGATCTGATGTATTGGGCCTTTTTGTAAGTTAGGCATCACCTTGGTAAGTGCTGAGATACTAATGGTCATGCGACAATTAACTTGGCTAAAACAGTTCTTGACCTGGTCGTTGTTTCTTTTATAATTGGCGGTTGATTTATCTACTTTGTCAAGAGTACCCAGAGTTTATTGACCTGGTCATTGTTTCTTTTATAATTGGTGGTTGATTTATCTACTGTGTCAAGAGTACCCAAAGTTTACTTGATTTGTTTAAGTTTGATACAAGATTCCATTTAACCAGTATATTGCATTTCTGGCGTGTACAGGTTGTGATGAAGACAGCTCAGAGCATGGCTCACGCAGCATGGACACGCCCTGGTCTTCGCTTGTCTTCTTGGTCATGCATGGGTCCCCGTCATCGGGCCACAGCTGCTCGTGCAACCTCAAAAGAGGAGGGAAGTTTTCCCGAATCTTCTGCTACCAATATAGAAGCTTCTGACGATCTTCTGTCATCCTCCCAGAACACTGCAACCACAACTGCAATTGAAACCATTGAAGTTGCTGTATCTTCATCTGTAGGAATGGAATGGACTCCAGAAATGGAATGTTATTCTGATGAAATAGGTCCAAATGTTGACGGGGTTGCTGATCTCAATGGTGTAGAAGATCTCATTAGCCATAATAGTCATGAAGACCGCATGACCGAAGTTGAATTATGGCAGCAACTTGAGCAAGGGCTTTATGATAGGACGGATGGCGAGGAGGCTGATGTGGCGAAGGAAATAAGAGAAGAGGAGGCAGCAGCCATTGCAGAGGTAAGTGAGGACCAGCCAGAGAGCTCTACACGAGAAATAAATGAAGTACACAGATTCTACCCTCCAGGGAAGATTATGCATATTGTTACCCTTCCCTGTGATGTTGCAGAGAGTGAAAGTGATAGTAGCCCTACCACCAGTGGCTCAGAGAATGGCCATACAGAAGAGACTAAGGTCGGGATTTTTCTCACTCCTAGATCACTGTACAGTAAACTGCGGTTGTCACAAACCATGGTTAGTGATCATTTCATGCCGGTCTATAGAAGGCAAATTGAAAGACTAATAAAAGATTTTGAGGAGGAAGAAGGCCTTAATGACCATAAAACTGGAGAGGTAGTTTTATAGGAAAAGGGATTCTTTCAACCAATAGTTGTTAATAAGCACAAAATTCTGGTTGTTTACCCCATTGATTTTGAAGCCAGGGTACCTAGAAAGATCAGTCCATTGCTTTGCTGCAATGGGGAAGGCTTATGATGGGGGAGGCACCAGTTTGATGCCCTAACTGCTGAAACCTAGGAACAAAATGGACGAACTCAATTTTGGCTTCTCTGGAAATGATGTTGGAAGGTCATCCCAGGGATGTATACAGTATAACCAAAATCGTAGTTGTGTAATTTAGTAGAATTTTGAGGTCAAATTCATTCTTTTGTTCTCAATTGATTGATTGAGTTGATTTTGTGTCTGTCATTGTGAATTTACCTACTTGTGCAACTTTCGTTTTGATGATTGTATCTATTGTTCTCTTTTTTTTTGGTTGTGCCTTGTTTGGGATAGCGTGTTGGTTGCTTTGTCGTCATCATAGTTATCGCCTTGTAGAGGTTCCTAGGATTTAGTTGTCAGCTGCGTACAAAGACGTTGATATAAATCCCTGCACTAATTTTAATGAAATGTTTTCTGAAAACGGTCGACCCACTTGTGCTGCTGCTGTGCTTGATAATAATTTGAGTGGCTGCTCGAGGAATGTGTACTTTTTAGGTCATGATTTGGACCTGCTAATTATTATTATTATTATTATTAGCATTATTTCAGGGTGATATGAAGGCGTCAGTATACACAACTGGTAATACTTATTTCGTGTTGTTGCAAATTGCAATCTGAAAAGCTCTGTAGATGACTAGATGATGGGTCAGAAAGCAAGCCCACAAGTAAAAAGTAAAGATTCCTAATCATCCAGATTAGAATTATTCTCCTTTTCAAAGTTTTTCCTACGAAGCAAGATTCGAGGCTCTTTTGGTATGCAGAATAATTATTTTATTAAAAAAAAAAAGAATAGTTATTATTAAGAAGAAAAAAAATGAATTATGCCAAAATTATTAAACTACACGATATATATATAATGAAATCAAATAATCATAATATATTTTTTTTTTAAAAAAAAAAAATTCTTTGGTCCGCCATGGCAGAACCACCCAAGCCCCCAAAGAAAATTGTTCCTCCCATGACTTAACTAGAGTCTCGCAAAAAGGTGAGTTCCTACCCCATAAAGTTTTCTTCTTACATGTGCACATAACATGATTCACCATATAATTCAATGGAACCGGATCCTCTCCGCGTCATATTCAATCAACAATTGTCACGTCAGACAAGCAAGTTTGAAAGAAATTCAAACCAAGCAATTCCTCGAATGCATACCTCTATTCATCTAAAATAAAAAATAAAAAAAAAATGCTTCACCTCACTAGGTCACAATGCAAGGTGAAATAGGTATTCAAACGTAAAAGTTCAAGAACAAGTTTGATTCACGGAGAAAGAACATTAGCAAAAATCCTATTATCATATAAATAAGAATTAGTAGCTGGCCACCCATAAGTGTATTTGTGTAATACATGAATATATATGTATTCTATTAGAGTAGCTATTCTTAAAAATGGTATGCAACCAAACAAAAGAATGATTGTTCTACAGAAATAATCATTTCATTTTAGGAGTCTATTCTACATACCAAATGAGACCTTATATTTAGTGTTGAAGTTTCTATACCACACATCTATATGTGCTTGAGTGGCAGAATGGAAACCTCACTGCAAATGTTGCTTTAAGAGCATTATAATTTGTTCAATCACGGTAGTTGTTGAGTATTGATTGAAAAAGCGATCTTTTGCAAGTCTTGTTTGAATGACATCAGTGGTCCTAATGTGTTGTGCCCAATAAGTCATAAGATTGATGTTTGATTGCCATGAAAGGATTTAAGGTTCATAATTTTTGACACGACTACTAAATTTAATATCAATCTAACTAAAAAAATACCGGTTTAGTTAGTAAATAATGATTATGCTACTGGTTTATATAATAAGTCAATTTCTAAGCCAATTTGTTATACTATATATTCACAATGAATTTAACTATAATTTAACCAATACAATCTTGATTTGGAAGGGCAAACTCTTAACTTAATTTTAGTAATTTTATAAATGTCTCTTGCAGATATTAATTAAAAAAAAAAAAAAAAAAGAGCTAGAATGTCCTATGTTAAGTATATGTGATAATGACAGTTACCAAAACGTAACATCAAATTTAGTTTCTTTTATTTATTTATTTATGAGCATTTACTTTTCATTTGATTGATCTCATTTATTAAATAACCACTCCATGGATCCTCTCTGGAGCACACATCATTAATATATTTTCTTCATTTATGACAACTTCAAATTTACGAAATATATATATATATATACACCAGCTGTCTTAAATAAGATGTATGTGTATCTTATTCTACACATTTTTTTATTTTCTCTCTCTTGATCAGAATATATTTGGCCAGCAGTCCCAAGTGATTAAAAAATATTTTCAATGATTGCAGTTGGATGAAAAAATTGAATGCATGGAAACACAGATAGAAACAAATTAATTGCAGTTGGATGAAAAAATTTATTTATGTTATTAATTTTAAGAATTAGTACTTGCACGTGAGATGAATGCTCCTCATATATGTTTATTTTTATTTTTATGAATGATTTCTATATATGTGTTTGTTTTTTCTTTTAATTAAGTGTTGGCAATAATATAATAAAAAAAGAATGAGAAATAATATTTTAAAGCAAGTGAAGAATGAAATAGAGAATTTGTTAGAGTGTGTAGTGAAAAAACAATAGTTAAATTAAAGAATTGTACTTTTTCATTAAATAAAATACTTAATGCTGCTGGAAAAGAAAACAACTTATTGTTGGGTATAATAATAATATCCAGCATTTCTCATACTAGAGAAAAGAATCACGTGTATGAGACAGTCTCAACTAACTTGTATGAAAAATTCAATTTTTATCTTATAATTATTTTATCGCTAATATGATAGTTTCAACTAACTTTTATATTAGTCATTGTTAACAAAAAAAAAAAAAAAATCAAAAATTGTTCAGAACTGACACATCGCTAATGTGATAGTTTCAACTAAATTTTATATTAGTCATTGTTAACAAAAAAAAAAAAAAAAAAAATCAAAATTTGTTCTGAACTGACACATCGGCAATGTAAAATAATTATATATATATATATATATATATATATATATATATAAAATAAAAAAACTTTTAGCATTATCCAGCTTCCAAATGATCATTCTAACTTTGTATTTCTTTTTTTATTCCTCGCTTTAAGTATGTACCATCTTAATTAAAAATAAATTATATTTATTTTGGAAATAAAAACAAATTGGAAAATATAAAAGAAAATCATGAAAATAACAACATAAATCAACAACGGATTTTCGAAATGCATCAAGATGATAAATTTAGGGACACACTTGCTCTCTTTTTTTATTTTTATTTTTTTTGTTTGAGTGGTCAGACAGTCTCAATCATGGGTTATGGGAGTTTTATTTATTTATTTATTTATATTTTGTCTTTTCGAGAGTTAAATCGGTACCTAACTGTGTCTTCCATTCTCGATGGCTACTGATGCTCCTCATTAAATGCTTTTGGGATCTAGTAGGACTGACGACATTTTTTTATTATTAATTTGTTATAAAATTAAATTAAAATTATTTTATATTTATATTTGGATACAATTTTAAATTCACACATAAATATTAAAATTTTAATAATCTTTTATACAATTTGTGAACTCAAAACAAAAGGTAAAGTTCACTTAATTCCCTCAAACTACTACTCCAATGACAATTTATTCCTAAACTATTAATTACGACAATTTACCCTTCAAACTACCAAAACAATAACAATGTACCCCTAATTTTAACAAAATGACAAAATTACCACTAAAATAAAAATACTAAAATTTATTCATTTTTTTCAAAATTTTAAAAGTATTTTTGTCTTATTGAAAATTTTATAGGGATAATTTAGTTATTTTATTAGTATTGGGGGTACATTATTATTGTTTTTGTAGTTTGAGAAGTAAATTATCGTAATTGATAATTTGAGAGATAGATTATCATTGGAGTGATAGTTAGAGAGGATTAAGTGGACTTTACCCTAAAACAAAATTAACAAATTAGAGTTAACATGTTTAATTGAATATGTTACATTAAAGCATAACCCAAACCTAGCGCAAATTGTCTTCCAAATTATTGCGACACCTGTCTGCCTAAATAAACAACAAACGTCGTTTTCTAGACTTCAAAACAAATCACATGCATTTTCTAGACTTGGCCCATTTTACCAAACAAAAACAAAAACAAAAACAAAAATAAAACCCACGCTTTACCTCTTATACTTTTTGTAAAAGGACATCTGAATCTACTGAAATTCTTAGGAGAATTTCAGTTTTTAAAATTTTAAATTTATGCAGTTTATTTTTTATTCAATGGTCATTGTTCTGTCACATATTCCACTACCAATAAAATAATAAATTATAATAACTCTTAGATGAAAAATAAAAGACATAGATCTAAAATTTCAAAAACTGAAATTTTTAAAAAAATTTTAAAGATTTTGATCCGTAAAAGAAGTTACTGGAGAAAAAAGAAAAAAGCCACGTGTCATTCTTGTTTGGATTTATTATATTATAAGCGGTCGGTAGCTATCAATCCCTCCTCCTCTAGAATGTAGGCGGAAGACAAAGAAAGGCGAAAGAAATGAAGAAAAAAACAAAAGAAAATTTCCAACAATATCAACAAGAAATCCCTTTGAAGCATTGAAAACCACTTGGTTTTTTTTACAACGGACGCACGCAATCATTGACATCAAAAACCTCAATCCCCCAAATAAACTAATAATTATTTCCGACCCAATTTGCTTAATTTAAATTATTACAGAAAACAACGTGTGACACGTTGGCCCCAATCATAATGCCATGTCACATTTATTTTTAATTAATCGCCACGTGACCCTCTACACTTTTATTTTGTTTTGTTTTGTATGAATGCAAGTTGGCTAATTGGTTGACCTCAACTAAGCGCGTCCCCACTAATTCATTACACCACGATCACCATACCTGTTGATAATCTAAAGGAAAGAAAATATAAGAGATTTAATATTTTGGGGATTAATGTGAACATATGTTAGGTATAACAAGATTCATATGTTTAAATTATTTACAGAAAAGTATACATATTTCGTCAAACTAATACCTATTTTACAATGTCTTTCTTGAATTGACGTCTCTTTCAAATTATTAAAAATTTGTAACAGACGTCCTTTTTATTTGGAAAAATGACAAAAATGCCCTAAAAATTTCCAAAAAGACAAATAGCCTTTTTTTTAAAAAAAAAACACATGTGACGGTGGGTGCGATGAAGACGCTATATGGGTCAACTTTTTTTTTTTTTGGTAAAAAAAAAAAAAAAGTGATAAGGGTTTTTTTTTTTTGATGTTTTTGGTACAAATTAAGGGAATACCTTCTCAAACTAACGCTCCATTTGGTACTTTTTCTAAGATAAAAATGGCGAAATTTAACATTTTGGGGACTAATATATGTGTAGGAGTAATGTTAAAAAGAAAACCTATGTCTCATTTGTGTCCTCTTAAAATTACCATTAAATTAAAAATCAATAATAATTTTGAAATGACAAAAAAAAAAAGAAAGGTCTTTATTTTTAGGGATTGATATGCTAGGCATAAGATAAGAAGAACGATATCCCATGATGTTCAAAGTATCTAGTAGAAAACAACATTTTTCCTGCATGCTCGCAATTCATAGCTAGAAACACACATACATGTATGCCCCCACTTGGCACATGCATGATGAGTGTGAATTTATGGGATGACTGGCATGTGAATTGGTTGCACAGGTTTCCACGATTCAATAAAAGGCCATACTCTAAAGTGAGAGCAACATATGCAGGCATGTTTTTGTGATGTCGAAATTAATTGTATCATTTAATGGGAGGGGGAAGATACATAGGAGGAATTTACGGGTGGGTTGTCTTCTTCTGCATTCTGGCAAGCTCTGGTTTAATTAGTGCACGTTCCTTTCATAATCGATATGTGCAATTATTTCTCTCCCTCTTCATTTTGCCTTGCCACCTCTTGGTCCATTCCTTTTTTTTTTTTTTTTTTTTTCTTAATTTATTTACCAAATTTATTATCATTATTATTATATATTTGACTGTGACTGGTCGATCTTTGATCTCCAAATCTGATCAATCAGGATTCAGGAATTGGCAACGAGTCGTGCTTGAAGAAATAATGGAGGGAGGGGGGGGTGGGGGTGATGGTGGTGGTGGTGGGGAGAGTGCAGTTGCGTAGGATGCACTGCTTTGCAACATCAAGCCTCAATAATGGATGCCATGATAACCCACCTGGTCCTCCCTTTGGACCCTTTTCCCTCTTTATCACTCACTTGACTATAAATTGAACCATAGCCAACTCGGAGGGGTACGCATGTTTATGAGAAGCGTGAGAATGAGAGTGTGTACCATTTTTAATGCTAAAATATTATAAATATAGTTAGGGGTGAAAATGTTGTTACGGTTATCCGTTATTGGTTAAAATTACTAACCGTAATCGCCTAGGTGGTTAGTAAAATTAGTAACCGCCTCTGCTAATCACTTAACTGGTGGTTAGTAGTTAATAACCCTAATAACCGCTAACCGTTTTTTAAAAGAAAAACGCAAAACGATATTGTTTCTATAGTAATACGATAATACCCTACTACATAAGATTCTAGATTTGTATACGTTTATATATACGCAGTTAGCGGTTTAAAAAAAAAAAACTTAAAATCCCTAACCATAACCACCTAGGCGGTTGACGGTTGGTGCATAACTATGTCCACCCATAAACATAATTTTTCATGAATCGGCATAAAAATACTTATTGTTTGAACTTGAACTTAAACATGGGACTCAGTGACTCACTAGTATTAAGAATGACTAATCAAATGGTGGATTAGCATTATCACATTAACATAGTGAGATAATTGTGTGATATATAACATTTTTTTTTAAAAAGAAATGTTGTGTACAACACTCTCATTCTATTCGTGATTTTTTTTTTTGTTTTTTTGAAATAGTGGCTAATTTAAGAGCGGTTTGGCGCTTTGACATCAACCCAATGTTATAAGGATGAGATGAGGATTTAGTATATAACATTACTCTACACGGAAATTTGATTTTACTGTATCACTATCCTATTGTTATTTTACTATAGTGGCAGTGAAATTGTTAATCTAACTTTTAAATTTAGCCCCGTTAAAAGAGAAAAAAAAAATCAATAATAAATTGACAATGTCAAGTCAAGATAGTTAAATAAAAGCATAATTAAGGGCAATATTAAGTAGAGACTCAAATCTACCTCCCACATTTGTTCAAGAAGTTGAATGGCCGAAAAAGAAGAAGCAAACTGTTTACCATGGTTAATTATAATTAGGCCATTGAAGCCATAATTAGTAGGGATTAAAATTTTTTAAGTACAAACAAAACAAGAATTAATTTTAATTAAATATACCCTGATTTATGAAGACTTTTTAAGGTGTAGCTTATAAATTTTGTGCGCAACACGTGGTACGCACATATTGCTTATAAGCCCCAAAAAAAAAAAAAAAAAAAAAAAATCTTCAAACAGTACATATCGGCTAAGATTAGTGTGGCAACAAGACAATGCTTAGCTGGCAATCCAACAATCAACGGCGAGAATTCATCGACAGCAAATGTTGCTGACGTGGATGATACCGTAGTCCACCCCTTAAAACTTCAATTGGGTTCCTCTCTTCCTCTCTCCAAAAGTTCTCTCTCAGAAGAAGTAGAAGGCGCTTCTCTCTCCCTTAAAAACTCTCTATTGCTTCTTTGATTCATAGTTGAGTGGGAGGATTTTGTGGAGGAGAAACAAAAAGCAATCTCCTTGTTTTGCTCATATTCGATTTGGGTTTCTTTGAAAGTTATCCAAAACCAGAAACAAAAAAAAAGAAAAAAAAGAAAGAGAGAGTTATGATCTTGAGTTCTTAGGGAGATCATTGAAGAGAAAGTTCTTGTTTGGGTTGCGAAGGTTTCTTTTGAAATGGTTTTGATGTCTGAGATTTTCTTGGCTGAAGAAGAGAAGGTTGAAGGAAAGTGGGAGAAAGAGAGATAACACATACAAGGCC
>NC_081547.1:10932230-10932383 GCF_901000735.1 Corylus avellana | reverse complement strand
TTTTTTTTTTTTAATTTTTTTTATGAATTTGATGAATAAAAATTTGTTGATTGTTCTATGATGTTTTCTTGTAGATTGATTTTTTCATTTTTGGGTATGTTTGATTTCATTCCCAATTACATGTTCTCAAAATTTCAGAAGCAGAGAAATCTG
>NC_081547.1:10930807-10932210 GCF_901000735.1 Corylus avellana | reverse complement strand
GGGAGGATTTTGTGGAGGAGAAACAAAAAGCAATCTCCTTGTTTTGCTCATATTCGATTTGGGTTTCTTTGAAAGTTATCCAAAACCAGAAACAAAAAAAAGAAAGAGAGAGTTATGATCTTGAGTTCTTAGGGAGATCATTGAAGAGAAAGTTCTTGTTTGGGTTGCGAAGGTTTCTTTTGAAATGGTTTTGATGTCTGAGATTTTCTTGGCTGAAGAAGAGAAGGTTGAAGGAAAGTGGGAGAAAGAGAGATAACACATACAAGGCCAGAGTGGCACAAGTAGAGAGGAAAAGAAAAAAGTGATTCGGCTTTTTTCGTCTGTTGGTAATTCTTCTCATACTCTTTTTCTCTATTTATATATCGTTGAATACTGGGTTTTTTTTTTTTTTGAATTTGATGAATAAAAATTTGTTGATTGTTCTATGATGTTTTTTTCTTGTAGATTGATTTTTTCATTTTTGGGTATGTTTGATTTCATTCCCAATTACATGTTCTCAAAATTTCAGAAGCAGAGAAATCTGGAAAAAGTTATTTTAGAAACCAGGCTATTTGTGAAAAACAATTTTTTTTTTCCTGGATGTGATTTCCAATCCATATTCATTTAGTTTCTCAAAAACAAACAATTTTTTTCCTGAAAAAGAGAAATTCTCTTCCTCTATGTTCCTCTGTTTTCTCACCAGCCAAACATTTAGCAGAACAAAAAAGGAAAAAGGAAAATGTTTGTGCACATACTTATGGTTTAGTTTTGTTTACAGAGGCTATAGACAATGTCTGCAACAATACTGAGCGACCCAATGCTAATATCAGCCCCGGAAACACAATCAGCAGCAGCTGCCAAACTCATCAACCAAAGCGAAGTCGAATCCGCCATATGCGACTGCTGTGGGCTAACAGAGGAGTGCACGCCGGCCTACATAGCGCGCATCCGGGAGCGCTACCACGGCAAATGGATATGCGGGCTATGCTCTGAGGCCATAAAGGACGAGATTATAAGGTCCGAAAGGCTAATTAGCACCGAAGAAGCAATGGCCAAGCACATGAACTTCTTTAAAAAATTCAAGTCCTCAGAGCCGCCTCCCGATCCCACAGTGCATTTGATTGCGGCCATGAGACAGATTCTTAGACGCAGCTTGGATTCTCCGAGGGGAATAAGGTCTACGCCGACCAGTCCGGTGAAAAGCGACCAGGAAATTCACGGCCAGGGTCTTACCAGGTCCGGCAGTTGTATTCCCAGTCTGTCTGGTCCGTGAAGGTTAAAATAGAGATGAACATGGGGAATATACGTTTAATTTGCTGCAAAATAAAAAATCCAAAAGAAAAAGAAAGAAAAAGGTCAAATAATTGTTGTAGTTATCAAGTATATAACTTTCTTTCTCAAAATTTTCATCCGAAAAAGTACAT
>NC_081547.1:10926254-10930787 GCF_901000735.1 Corylus avellana | reverse complement strand
GGTAATTTAATATGATATCAGAGCCAAAAGTCTTCAAATCGAATTTTGATTTCGTCAATTCAACTCCCATTTAAATTAAATATTTTACGTGTTAGACTTCAGCTATTAAAATAGAAGTTTGAACCCACACGTGAGGGAGAGTGTTAAAATAATGCTTAAGTGATATAAAAGGTAGCTAACACACTTGTCGGAGCTTACCAATTCAAGAACTAGTCGAAACTATCACGCTCAATTTTTTTTTTGCTTTTTTGGAGTTGAAAATCTTTTAATGGGGATTCTGGAGTTGCATAAACTAATCCTTTGCCAAAGATGAGACAAATTGGTTAAGCTGCCCAATACTCTATAATGCACTTTAACATGTTATATTTAAAGAAGTAGTGCCACGCTTGTGAGATTTCATTTCAACCAAGAGGCAGAGATTTTGTATAAATTTTGCACTAGCGGGCACCTGTTTTTATCGGTTTAAGTTTTTGAAATAACTAGTGATTTAACTGAACTTATCAAATAATGTTGAAAATATCCAATTTTTTTAAAGTAAATATGAATGATATTTGTCAATTTGGGCTATTTTTTGGGGTTTATATGTGACAGTGCAGCTTGTCAAAATCTGATCGCTTGTTCTCTAAGTGAAGCAATCAGATGGAACAGTAATTTGTAACTGGAAATGGAAGGAGTTGTTAGATCATACATATTTATTCCTTTGTAAAAAAGAAAAAGAAAAAAAGATTTACTAAATTTTTTATGTTGTTCGAACATGTTTATTTTTGTATATATTATGATTATTGTATTTATTATTTTGGGTTAACTTCACAAAGGTTTTTTGAACTTTCACGCGTTTTGAAAAGAGCTTTCTAAAATTCAAAAGCTCTCAATTTCACCCATCAAAATTTTAATTTGATGCAATCTAGCCCCCTATGTTAGAATTTGGTAGAGACTATGAAAAATATGAAAATACCCTCAAATTTTATTTTATTTTTTCAATTTTAATGTGAAATTAAGGGTAAAATTGAAATTTTATAAAAGTTTTAAGGTATAAAAGGTTATTTAATTCATTTTAACATCTGTTTAACGTCAAACCCTAACAAAAAGGGTAAATTATATCGAATTAAAAGTTCAAGTGATTAAATTGAGAATTTTTAAACTTTGAAAAACTCTTTATTAAAATGACTAATTACCAGCCAAAAAATTTTTTTAATAACAAAAATACTAATTACATTTGTAATGGCAATTGGAATGATATTAACTCCTATTTATTCATTATCTATGTTACGCCAAATGTTCTATGGATACAAGTTTTTTAATGCTCCAAACTTTTATTTTTTTGATTCTAGACCACGAGAGTTATTTGTTTCGATCTCTATCCTTTTACCAGTGATAGGTATTGGTATTTATCCGGATTTCGTTTTCTCACTATTTGTTGACAAGGCCGAAGATATTATATCTATCTATTTTTATAGATAATTTTCATGAATAAAATAAAAAATCAAACAGCAATCCTATACTAATGGTAAAAGTTCAAACAACCTTAGTGAAGTTTCCATATTATATTAGAGTTAATATAATTGAGGGAAGATGGCAGGGGCTTGATTGGCCAGGTGGAGTTTGATTTAGTCAACGTAAATGGTTAACAAGTTTCCACTTTTCAATGGATTATTCAAACCACCCCTACGGCTACAAGCATCCACACCCTTTCTAGTTTCCACCAATTATAAGGCATCGTTTTCCTGCCTTCCTTGAGTGGGAGTTTACCTAATCCCCATATAAAGACAAACATGCTTAACATTTCTCATTAATTATTGTTAATCACGCGCTTAATTAATTTATATACACAAAAGCTGACCACATGATTCATTCTTTTTAATCTTCTTCTAAGTTCTAATTAAGCATCATCACATTTTTTTTAAACGCTTAAAGCCAAGTGGGATAAGCAATTATTGGATGTGACCTCTATATAAGTTGTAATTAATGTGATTTTTTTTTTTTTTGGTAGATTGTAGCCATATATTATATATAGACTTGCGGACCACTAATCTAAGAGAAATGTTTTTTTTTAAAAAGAAAAAAAGAAAAAAAAGAGAAGTTTCCTTTTTGAAAAATATGGAACTTCCATTGATAAAATTTTATGAGCATAAAGCTCTTACAACATAGAGCATACAACTCTGAAAAATTATAGCAAAAAGTTATGAAGGTTAGAAAGTCATAAAAATGACTTTAAGTTTCTGCTAACCCATGTACAATTACATTAAAGGAACATATCTGCTTCATGTAGATTAGATCTAAAACATGAGTAGCTCAAATACAAAACAAAAATAAAAAACAACTAGAAACTAAAAATTCGGCCGTGAGAGTTAAGCCTTCATACCGATCTACTCCATACTCAACTCAAAGGCCAAGACAACAAATCCATCATCAACCTAAAGGTTAGGACAAACAAAATAAAAACCCCACAAGCAGCAGCGGAAGAGCACGACATCGTAGACATCTCTTCGGAAGACATGCCTTGGCCAAAGAAGATGATCAGATCTAAGGTTGAAGAGACTAGATCTAGATCTAGATCTAAATCTACAAATTAAATCTGAAGCAACCCGCCAGAAACGAAAACCGGTGAAGCTTACAGAGAAGACACTGAGCATAGCTACCGTAAAAAAGGAGGAGAGAAGATCTAGATTTAGAACTTTCATTCTCTTGAAATTCTTCTTGGTGTTATCTATAAGAAAGGATAAAGAAAATCTAAAAAAGAAGTTTCAAGTTGCTAAGTAACCCCTTTTGATGCATTTTTTTCAATGCCTTGTATACACACTTGGGAAGAAAATACTGCTTTCATCAGATCACGGGGTTTGCGTATGTGCTGAGGATGACTCGAGATTGTCAACATTTTTTTTTTTTTTTTTTTTTTTTGCTTAGAAAAAAAAGGGCTGAGTTTTCCGAAAAAATCTGGGTTAGAGGAACTTCCTTAAACTCAATCTATAGAAGTGATATGTGTCATTTGAATATGTGAGATGCGCATATTTTTTTAATAGCATGACAAAGTTGAAATAAGTAATATTAAAAATTCATGTGTATCTCACATGTTATTAAAAAAAGGGACACATGTCATTTTTATAGACTGTCTTGAATGAAGTTCCTCTAACTGATGCCCATGATATTTTTAATTAATATAAATAAATAAAATTAGGACAAAGTTTTCCTCCAAACTAGGTTGGAGGAGTTTCCTTAAACCTAGTCTATAAAAGTGACATGTGTCTCTTTTCATATATCATATATATATATATATATATATATATATATATATAAAAGCCGAGTTTTGATGTAGAGAGTGCTTAGAATTGCGACATGTGTCCATTTTTTTAATATCTGAGAGTGCTTAGAATTGCGACATGTGTCCATGTTTTTAATATCTAAACCTTTTTTTTTATTTTTACCTCCGGTCATTAATTAGCGTAATTAATTGTGTTGATTATATTTCAAGAGTTTTCCATACATAATTCGTTTTTTTTTTTTTTGTTCTTTATGCTTTTCATTTTAAACTACACATATGGGGACGAATTTATGTTGTTTTAATTTATTTTTTAGATTAAGGGAAGATTGAAATGATTTATTTGATTGCATTAAATATTGAGTGAAAGATTTTGTTACTTTTGTATCCATAAAAAAAAAATAAAAAATAAATAAATAAAAGGATTTGTTATTTTGCTTTGTATTATTTTTTAAATGTCCAGAATTTTATGAGTTTTATTTGTATTGAAATATAATAGGTATTACACAAAAACCTATTGGGTTTAGGGTTATTCTCAGTTTTACTACCATTCTCAATATATTGTTATAGAGTTTAGGGTTACTCTTTCCTTACTTTTTGTTCTAATTTATATATTATTTTTCATTCAAATTTCTTATTGTTCTTTTGTAAATTTAATTGACTTTGTTGTTCTTTTTTTTTTTTTTTTTTTTGTTCCAATATTCGTTCTATGATTTTTTTTATCTCTTTCTTTGATGAAGAAATAAAATTGCTCCTATGAGAATAAATATTTTAATAGGTTTTATGGGTTTTATGATTTAAGGGTCTTATGCTTTAACTCATTCCAACTGGTTTTAAATTACACATATGAAAATTTTTTAATATGTTTTAATTTATATGGATTAAAACTAAAATTATATATGGTTATTTTGATAGTATATTCTTATGTGATTTATATATTCATGCAAACTTATGTGTATTTGTGTCACCACGTTCAACAATATACTGTTAAATAACCTTTTTTATTTTTTTTTAACATGATAGATTTTTTTACACAATTTTTTTGACCTATAATAAAAAATACATTGGAAATGTGTTTTAAGTTTTAAAATAAAATTATAATGAATAATCCCGCGCATAGCGCGGGTTCTAAGCTAGTATATATAAAAGCCGAGTTTTGACGTAGAGAGTGCTTAGAATTGCGACATGTGTCCAAATTTTGTAATATATATCTAAGAGTGCTTAGTATTGCGACACGTGTCCATGTTTTTAATATCTGAACCTTTTTTTTTTTTTTT
>NC_081547.1:10917189-10926234 GCF_901000735.1 Corylus avellana | reverse complement strand
ATATTCGTTCTATGATTTTTTTATCTCTTTCTTTGATGAAGAAATAAAACTGCTCCTATGAGAATAAATATTTTAATATGTTTTATGGGTTTTATGATTTAAGGGTCTTATGCTTTAGCTCATTCCAACTGGTTTTAAATTACACATATGGAAATTTTTTAATATGTTTTAATTTATATGGATTAAAACTAAAATTTTGATAGTATATTCTTATGTGATTTATATATTCATGCAAACTTATGTGTATTTGTGTCGCCATGTTCAACAATATACTGTTAAATAACCTTTTGTATTTTTTTTTAAACATGATAGATTTTTTTACACATTTTTTTTGACCTATAATAAAAAATACAGTGGAGATGTGTTTTAAGTTTTAAAATAAAATTATAATGAATAATCCCGCGTATAGCGCGGGTTCTAAGCTAGTATATATAAAAGCCGAGTTTTGACGTAGAGAGTGCTTGGAATTGCGACACGTGTCCAAATTTTGTAATATATATCTAAGAGTGCTTAGTATTGCGACACGTGTCCATGTTTTTAATATCTGAACACCTTTTTTTTTTTTTTTTTTTTTTTTACCTCCGGTCATTAATTAGCGTAATTAATTGTGTTGATTATATTTTAAGAGTTTTCCATACATAAATTATTCAATAAATTAAGTATTATTAATGTCTGAATCAAATAAGGAAACAAATAATATAAATGAAATTATAACCTTTTTTTTTTCACACCAACAATATTTTGTTTAAATTTTAAATTTTTTTACTCATTATTTTTAATAATTGAACCTTGCAAATATTGAAAGGGTTTTTCCCTTTTCTATTTTTTTTTAATGAATTAAGTGTATGATTTTTCCTTAATTAATTCATTTTGACCTTTCTTTTTATCAATTCACGTGTCCATGTTTTTTTTTAAAAAAAAATTTAAATTTTTTTACTCATAATTTTTAATAATTGAACCATGCAAATATTGAAAGGAGTTTTTCCTTTTTCTATTTTTTTTAATGAATTAAGTGTATGATTTTTCCTTAATTAATTCATTTTGACCATTCTTTTTATTAACTCATGTTTATCTCTCTCACCCTAAATCACGATTTTTTTTTTTAATAAATTAAGTGTCTTAATTCATTAATATCTCTCCCTTTATTAAAACACAATTTTCTTTTAATTAATTCATTTTGACCTTTCGTTTTATTAACTCACATTTATCTCTCTCACGTCGGTCTCTCTCACTCTAAACTCACCCTTTCCTTCTACGGCAACAACGTTTCAAAACACTTTCTTATAGAAGTTGACGGTTGTACAAAGTTTATTTGATCAGTTTCATAGAAATATAGAAGTTGACGGTTGAAAATTAGTATACTTTTTTTCGTGCTTTTATTTATTTATTTTATGCGTTTCATTTTAAACTACACATATGGGAATGAATTTAGTTTGTTTTAATTTATTTTTTAGATTATGGGAAGATTGAAATGATTTATTTGATTGAATTAAATATTGCGTGAAAGATTTTGTTATTTTTGTATCCATAAAAAAAATAAAAAAAAAAGATTTGTTATTTTGCCTTATATTATTTTTTAAATGTCTAGAATTTTATGAGTTTTATTTGTATTGAAATATAATAGGTATTACACAAAAACCTATTGGGTTTAGAGTTACTCTCAATTTTGCTATCATTCTCAATATATTGTTATAGGGTTTAGGGTTACTCTTTCCTTATTTTCTGTTCTAATTTATATATTATTTTTCACTCAAATTTCTTATTATTCTTTTGTAAATTTAATTGACTTTGTTGTTCATTATGTTTTTTTTGTGTTCCAATATTCCTTCTACAATTTTTTTATCTCTTTCTTTGATGAAAGAAATAAAACTACTCCTGGGAGAATAAATATTTTAATATGTTTTATGGGTCTTATGTTTTAACTCATTCCAGCTGGTTTTAAATTACACATATGAGAATTTTTTAATATGTTTTAATTTATATGGATTAAAATTAAAATTATATATGATTCTTTTGATAGTATATTTTTATGTGATTTATATATTCATGCAAACTTATGTGTAATTGTGTCACTATGTTCAACAATATACTGTTGAATAACCTTTAGTATTTATTTATTTATTTTTATTGAAATAGGCATGATAGATTTGTTTACACAATTTTTTTGACATATAATAAAAAATACAATGGAGATGTGTTTTAAGCTTTAAAATCAAATTATAATGAATAATCCCGCGCATAGCATGGGCTCTAAGCTAGTTTTAATAACATGTGAGATGCACATAAGTTTTTAATAAAATTTATTCCAACTTTGTCCATACTATTAAAAAAATATGTACATCTCACATGTTCAACGGACACATGCATGTCACTTTTATAGATTAAGTTGAAAGAAATTCCTCCTATCCAGTTTGGAAGAAAACTTTGTCCATAAAATTATCTATTTTGAGTATTTCAAATACTTTCATATCTATTCATATATAAAAGTTTTATGTGTATAGGTGTATTTAATTGAAAGATTTTCCTCTTTCAAGTGAGTCCGAAATTTTAGAGGAAAACCCAAAATTTTAACTATAAAGAAAAATTTGTCTCATATCGGCTAGATGCAAAGATATCAGAAAGTTTATAAAGAATTCTCCTCACTTAACAATAAAATGAAGTGATGGAGAAGAAAGCTAGCGACCTAGAGGTGGTAAAGCCGCTCGTGTCATGCAACACATGCAAGGGCAATGGGCGCACTTTGCCCTTCACATCAGAGCAATTGAGGAGCTCTAATTTATTTTGAAAAAAAATAAATTGCGGACTACATGAGGCTCGGTCAACCGAGATGGTGTATCACCGCCCCCATACAAAAACCCAAGAGCCTCGCTAGAAGGCTTGGGAGATTCTCGGAATTCAATGAAAAATATGAACATTCAAATGATCTTTGACCGTTAAATGTGTCCAAAATATCTATCATACACAGACACAATCTCACATACTTTCTTCTTTCTCTTACAATATCTTTTGTGCTATTATCTCCATAAGGTGTTTCTTGTTACTCTAGAAACTGCTTCCCTTTTTTTTAGTAACATTTGGGTTTCATTGTGTCCTGTGAGTTACTTTGTCAAATCCCTTAACACTTAGAAATGGGACAATATTTTTCCCATTTCAGCCTCTACACTTGCCATTGTGATCAAGCCATGAAGTTCTAACATCTTTCGCCTTCATACTTTTCCTATTTTCAATATATTCTTCCAATAGACCTTGGGTAAATTTCAATGAATTATAAGAAATATTAATAAATAAAAAAAAGGGAAAAATCATTTTCAGCCTCTACGTGTTTTTTTCTTATTTGGATTTAGTTATTGGGTTTCTAATTTCAAGAATAAAATGTCTTACGTTTTGCCCAAATTTCAAATAGGTCTATTTGTCACTTACGTTAAAGTTAACGGTTTGTCATATGTTACATATATCTTATTTGACACCTTAGCGTCCATGTTAACACCCAATACCAATGTCAAGTCATCCCTAAAAAAAAAAAAAAAAAAAAAAAAAGATTCAAGTCTCAAAACCAATCGATCTAATTTCCTTTGGCGTGAAACTTTTAGAGAAACAAAAACTTGAGAATAAGTTCTGTTATCCATCATAGTTTCGATTTCAAAAATTTTCTTATGTATGAAACTTTATATGTCATAGGGTCATCAAGAATCTACGTGTTTGTGTTCACGTTGTGACCAAATTTATATTAAAGATCGTTAAAAGGGAAATTATTGTAAGAGATGCCAATCGTATACATCACTTTGTTCATGGCGAATGCTCGTGCAGTGAAGATTGGTGATGAGGACATATGATCTTTAAAGTTGACAAAATTCTTTTTCTATTCTTCACCTTGAGTTCTATAAGTAGCAATCTCAATCTTCAAGTCCTTAGCTCATTTATTTTTTGTAAGACAAATGTAAATATTTATTGTAAATGCGTGGCCCATATGTTGACAACACAAGACAAGGATTTTTACAGAGAAAGTGTTAACCCACTCGTATGATGGGTACTCTAGGTTTTTGTTTTCCTAAAAGTTTCACACATTATTGATTGTTTATTTAATGGATTATTGCCAAGTCCCCTAGGGTTTTCTTATTTCGCTACTTTATTTACTTTGATAGGTGCAATAGGATAGTTTTCCCAATTAATTAATTTAGGAAGTACCGCGAGTAATTTTCCAGGTTAATTATTCTCAAATGTTACACTGTTGAAGCGTGGTGGGGTTTCACCATGTGTAATGCCCCATGGAAATCAATTAACTAGTAATTGACTCCATGGTTCACTTCCCAGCCTTGTCCCTTACAGAACAAGACTCAAGAATCGTAACCTCTCCTAAGCGAGAGAATACAGTGGAAAACTTTCAACCACATGAATAAGAAAGAAATAACTAGATATCACCATCATAATAACCAGAGTAAAGCGAAAACATCATAGCATAAACATATTCTCAAATGTGCTAATCAAAGACCGATCATCAAATATATTACAAACTATGGTAATTGTTTGAAAATAAGATAACAAGATCAATGCCTAAGTTTAAGTAATGCTAGCATGGTGACAATATCAATCATCTCCGCCCGTGTGGTTCCTCCATCGTCCCACATGGACTTAAGCCAAACCGGGTCCATGTCCTAAAAAATGACCTGAATCAGGTCCTTGGCCACCACCAACTGATTGTCTGTATCCATGTTCCTCTACGCTAGCTAAACTACGCAATTATACATAACAAAAGGTGAACAATAAAGGGGTAAGTTTAAAGACTTAGTGAGTAAAAATGCACATAGTACTTATGCCATTTAGTGATGAATTCCATTTAGTAAAGTATTCAACATTTTAGGCTCGCCACTTATTCATGAATGCAATATAGGTGATGTGGTCTTTTGTATACCAAGATATATCAATAATAAAATACTACTCGCAATAGTACGAATCCCTGTAGGATAGGACTATATTGAGGGTGTTGAACCTCAAGGACTACGTACGTGTTATTATCAAGTTTGTCAAGATCAAATATAACTCAATTTAAAAGAAGATTGATTTGTTTTGCTTTTATATAGGTAAATGCATACAAATAAAGATAAAAATTATGAGAGATAGAATAGGGGGTTGATTTCACCATTCATCGCATAACACTGCTCAATCATAAATTAATAAGGAAAATAATACCATCATTAAGGAATAAGTATAACCCATTTTCGATTGGCATGGACCGTCCACCTAAACACTAAGATGGGGTACGACCCATCTTCCCTAGGTATGAATTATCTAATTCTTTAATAGGATACATATAATCAAGGGAATAATATAACTCATATTTTGTTATCACGAACTATCTACCTAAATTACATTAAACTAGGGTGTAGTAAAATCCGTCTTCCATAGGCATGACCTATCTAATCCTTTTGATCATATGTTAGTTAAAACCGTTGTATAACAATCATTTACATAATCACAAAAAATATGAAGGATTGAGTTCAATCAATATAAAAGACTTTTTAAGACAAGATAAGAATTTCATAATGATTGAATATAAACATTAAGATCAATTCTCACATATATACAACCTTCATGCATATAGAAAATCCCAAACTAAAATACAATTAAACCATTATTACTTGGAAAGGGCTACATCAACATCCTATTGCTGAATTAGTTGCTCATCCTGGTGCTAGGATGGCCTCCTACTATGTTCCTCTTCTCTTCAATTCTCCAAGCCTCCAAGAAGATAATTTTTATCTAAAACTAAGCACCCATTCTCTTAAAGTTTAAGGTCTATTTATAGGGAGCAAACAAGTCCTAGAAGCCTTAAGAATTCCTGAAAAATCGTAGGTCAGTCTCCCAGTACAAGTGGGAGACTGAAAACCATTTCCTTGGGGGATTTGGAGTCCCTACGTGCCTTGGAAACCCAAATGCGCTCAAGTGAACGTCCGTCCAGATTGGGGCCTTTCTCGTTTGGACGGGGACTTGCTCCGTTCGGACATCTGCGAATGGAGGCCCTTTTGACCTGGTAAACTTCAAAATTAGCAAACTCTCTTGAAACATTACTTTGTATATCTTTGAGTTAGCTTTCCAACGCCATAAAGTTTGCTCCAATATGAGATCTGAAACTCTAGATTTGGCCTTTTTAGTAGGACTCGTTAGGTGAAAATCATCGCTTGATCCAAATTTTCTACCAATGCTCCCCGAAGTGCGTTTTAAGCCCAAATTAAATGGTTTTTCTAGTATTCTCCATAAGAACCTGAAACAACTAAAACAAAACAAATGAAAACAAATGAAAACACTAAGGAATTAACATATGTGAGATAAGGAGCTTGAATGTGCAATATTGAGTGCTTATCAATAGGTACAATATATGCTATAATCATGTGAGTCAATGATAGTTCAACTGTATGGTTTACCCGAGATATTACTTATTCTCAGTAGGATTGGCGCTGTGCCAAGGGACCTGTAATACAATGCTGGTGCCTTGACCATTGTATACTACCGTCCATAACACAAGAAGCCCAATCGAGTTCGACCCCAGGTGGCTCACGCTACTAATGATGTATGTCTTGTAGTGACCCGCCCGTTAAGGCTGCACCGGTCTCGAATTAGCCATTGGATCCAAGGCCCATATATCACATCCACACACACATTTGACCACAGAGCTAATATGTATAGTAAGCGCATGGCCGTTATCCCGCACGTACTGATGTATCATGTCATACGATGCAATTAGTCTTGTCCGTATTTTACATACATACTATTACAAATCTCATCGTCTCATTATCTTGTTAAGTAGCACATTTTCACAAATGGTAGAGTTCATAATTCAACAAAATGTATTTCATGAGAGTTTTAAAATGCATGTTTGGTAGACAAAATAGTTGTGCAATGCAGGAAAGTAATGGCTAGTATCATATGAGTTCTTATTTACTCAGGTCGTATAAGTCCTCTGAAAATTCCTCCAAAAATTCCTCCAAAGGGTTTGGGTTCTTTAAATCTGTGGAAAACCAAATATTAGTCTTATGTCCAAGATCAAACAAACCTAGAACATGAAAATAGGTGCTATTGAATGACTGGCCAAAATGGCATTCCCCTGAATTGCTCTCAGGCGAGCGCTCGAGCTCTAGGCTGAGCATTCAACCAGAGAGTTCAGGAAGAACCATATTTGGTCCAACGATCTCATAAGCAGTTCTAAAAAGCTTCTAAGGCTACAAAAGGTCCTCTAATACTTCTTAACCCGAAACAACATCTCCATGCAACGAAAACAAGTCTAATGGAAAAGAAATGCTTATAACCATATTAAGATCTATACTTCTAGATTTCTAACAATTAAGCTATTGTAAAGTGTAAGGCTAGCATAACATCTTAAGAAAACACTAAAGAGGGATGATAGTTACCTCTACACAGCAAGAACCTAAACAAGCTCCTCCTTCTCCTCAAGAACACCAAGGTAGCCTCATAAAAGCTCACACAACACTCACGCAGAAGTTCTATAGGGCAGCATGGGCGAAATAAAGCTTAAGGGTCGAGTAAGGAGGGGTTTTTATAGGGTAGAAAAAGCTGTGACCAGCAGCTAACGTTCTGTACTATAGTGTTGAGCGTTCGCGTACTGTTTACCCAACGATTTAAAGGTTGCAGTCGTACGCTCGTGCAATATCCAGTGGTCAACCAAAAGTCAACGTACATTATGGCTGGTCCTTACATGAGCGTACGTGTACTTTTGCAGGTGAGCACTCACGTTGTCCCCACACGAGCATTTGGCTAGAAAGTCCAAAATCCCAAGAATGACCCTCCAACTACTCTTAGTGACCCAAAAGTCCAATTAACCCTCTAACCAAGCTATCTTAGCCTAGTTGATTATTTGGGTCACTACACTATGAGACTTCTTGTATTAAGGTACCTTTAGCTAGATTCCTTTGAGTAGGGTTGTTAGGCCATGCTCTCATCCTAGTCATCAACTGCGAACTTCTCCCTATTGAATTGTGCTATTAAATATTTAATGGTCTCATTTTCTTCTTGCTTGAGCGTGAGAATGTAAGCAGCTAATTTCCTCATCTTCCTCTCTTCGATGAATTGCATTAGGAATTGCTTCCCCAAATCTTTAAACAAACTCAGAGAATTGGATGGAAGGCTTCTAACCCACCTATGGGCGAGCTCCCTCAATGTGGTTGGGAAATCCTGGCACATGTTCTCATTTAGTGTCCCTTGGAAGAACATGTGGGCCTTCTAGGTCTCTATATGATTCAAGGGATCCTTACTGCCATTCATAGGCCTTTATTTAGGGCATTTTGAACTTCGAGGGCAATGAAAACTCTCTTACCTTGATTGTGAAAATGAGGTTCGTCCATTCAAGCAAACTTTCGAATGTTGGGGCTCGACTGCCATTCACCATCCTCACCATGGCATCAAATTTGTCGTGAAGATCTTTATTACAATTTAGCAATTCTAACAAGATTAGGTTAGCAGGACTAATGACATGTTTATCAAGTGTGAGAATGAGCTGGAAGCATTCTGTTAAGTTTGTTGAGATCGTTGTTCAACTGATAAGTTGGTTGATTTGTTAACTAGATTAGTTAATTAGTTAGTGATTAATTAATCTATCTTTCAATGTAATAATCATAGTATAAATATTGAACTATTGTATTATTATTCATTAATGCAAAGGAGTTGAAAGTTTCCGCAATTTTACTTGACATTTGCACACTCTGTTTGCCTCTGCTTTCTGAAATAGTATAAGAGCATACTCTGTTCTTCATTGTTCTTCCTTGCTTCTCATTCTTTTTCCCCTAAATCATTAATTTTCATCTATGTTCTTCATTCAATCTTCTCTGTTCTTTATTCAATCATCTTTGTTCTTCAATATTCATAGTTTCTTCCTTTCTTCTTCATGCCTTTGACTACTTTACCCCCTGTTAACACTCCTGTTAACTCCATGGATGCTGATTTTTAATAACAATGTGACAATAAATTAAGCACTCAATATATTTTCGAATCATAACAAATCAAACAAAATAAGCATTTGATATAAACAAAAATTAT